>NC_048227.1:99249314-99363358 GCF_002007445.2 Ailuropoda melanoleuca | reverse complement strand
GAAAAAGATTTGAGGCAGCTGCTTGCTACCGGGATTGAAACTTTATGGTTTTGATTACATGTACAAGGGGTGAGAGTCAAGGCGATTATCTTGATAATGAAGGTTAAAAAGGCTTTCTCCTGAAAACCCAGATAATTGAAACTAATGTCTATTTTGGCTTGTGTCAGCCGGATAATAGCTTCAGTGCTACACTTTGCTTTGCACACGTAGAGTCTCCTAGCAGAAACTGACGCAGTTTACACGTTGGAGCATCAGTAAATCTGACTGCAGTGTTAATAACAGCCGAGCCAGGCAGCTGGTTTGCCAACTAAGGGAAGACGAACCAACTCAGATCAACAGTAGTCTCATTCTTGTTCTTTTAAGCAATATTAACCCACACGCTCAATGGAAATCTGAATGCATTTATGCAGAATTCCTGGAGCTCAAGGATTTTTAGCAGTGTTTAACTTATGTATCCACTTTTTTTTGGAGGCGATCTGGGGAAAAACTAACAAGCGAAAATGGCTCGGCTCTATAAACGTGAAGAAGTGGGCATGGGGGGTGGAGAGCCCTCATTTGCTAAATATACAGCTCCTTCGTCTGAGACATAAATAAGAACACTGCCTAAGTAGGTCAGATTGGAGCTTGGGTGGGCCTTTCAGAAGACTTGAAAGCTGCGCCGTGAATATACACTTCAAAGCCAGAATCCATTTTTTTGTGTGCACATTTTGTTCCTGAGAAGTTTTCCATCTGTTCTCATGTCATGGCTGTGCCGCCGTGGCATGTCCTCAGACTCTGATTTCTGGCAAGTTATGCAGTTGACTTGTTCGCGTGGCAGGTAGAAGGGATAATGGGGAGACCCTCGCAGCCGGCGCAGGGAGGGTGGGGGCTCCGGGGAATGCAAGGGAGTTGAGGGTGTTCGCGTGGAGACATCGCTGCCGGGGTCCCTCTCTGGGCTGCAGGATGTTGGAAGAGAGGAGGGAGGGGTCATGAATGCCTCTGGCTGGGGTGGGGGGGCTTGCCCCAAATGCAAACACAGCCTCACAAAGGGTAGTGAAGTGTGCTTGGTTCCTGCTCTTGTCCTGGAGCTGTTCTGAATTCTGGATTCTGGCAGATTTAAACGCTTTTTCATCAGAGGCACTGCTACATGATCCTCCTGTCACTTTCTCAAGTGCTATTGCTCTGACTCCCTTTTCGAGGAGCTCCGCAAGGGGAGGGAACTTTCTTACTAACATGTCACTCAATCCACCCACCCAAACACCCACGGCGCGTGGAGACTGGCAAAAAAGGAACCAAAAAAAAAAATCTGGATTTTACACAAACTTGAGAAAATGCTTTGAGCCTTCCTCCCATAGGTGTGATTTAGGGAATGTGATGCAACTTTGCGGTATTGTTATCAAAAAGCCGAGGTTTCAGGTAGGGCAGGGCATGGAGGAACTGTGATTTTTCCCAAGCTATAGTTTCACTAATAAGAGAGATTGGCTGGCAGCGGTGGAATTCTGATGCTGCCAGTAGGAACCACATATGAGAATCGCTTTGGTCTGCTNGCTGTTCTGAATTCTGGATTCTGGCAGATTTAAACGCTTTTTCATCAGAGGCACTGCTACATGATCCTCCTGTCACTTTCTCAAGTGCTATTGCTCTGACTCCCTTTTCGAGGAGCTCCGCAAGGGGAGGGAACTTTCTTACTAACATGTCACTCAATCCACCCACCCAAACACCCACGGTGCGTGGAGACTGGCAAAAAAGGAACCAAAAAAAAAATCTGGATTTTACACAAACTTGAGAAAATGCTTTGAGCCTTCCTCCCATAGGTGTGATTTAGGGAATGTGATGCAACTTTGTGGTATTGTTATCAAAAAGCCGAGGTTTCAGGTAGGGCAGGGCATGGAGGAACTGTGATTTTCCCAAGCTATAGTTTCACTAATAAGAGAGATTGGCTGGCAGCAGTGGAATTCTGATGCTGCCAGTAGGAACCACATATGAGAATCGCTTTGGTCTGCCCTTTGGAATGACACCCTGTTGGTGGCGGGATAGTTCTCTTTGCTGGCCACTCACTGGTTCCACGCCCTGCCATCTATTGGTGCTGTAGCCACGAGATCTCAAGGTGGCATCCAACCTCTCTCACTGGAATGCACAGAACTCCAGGACCAGATCCTACCTGCTGTCTCAAGCCAGGAGATCACGACAATGAACAGCAGGGAAACAGAGAGCTTCTGCCAGGGGAGCCATAGCTTAAGGAGCCCCCGGAAGCCAGGCATCACCAGTGCTTGGCAGGACCCCTACCTCGGAACACAAGGGGGACACCTGAGCCAGAGGACGCAGGTCCTCACCCTGGTCCCACAAACTCTGTGATTACATGTTCTGTGGTCTGAGCTCTCTGGCTCTGTTTGTTCATCTGTAAAAGGAGAAGGTTGAATTGATGATATCACATGCCTCATAGAGTGCTGGATGGCTTTTATTGCATGGGTAGATTTGGGGATAATTGGTATTCATAGAGTTAGAAGTGCCTTATTAGAATTTGTCTGGTTTAAGGGTTATTAACTTGGGGTTTATGAATCGATTAACAGGTTCAAAGATAGTTTGGGGAGGTTAGATGGATCCCTTAAAACTGTACATAGCAGTTGAGGTGTTTGTGCATTTCTCTGGGAAGACTGTCCATAGCATTGGGTTTTTCAAAGGAGCCTAAAATCCGGAAGGTCGAGATTCACCTTGAGCTCGACCTTCTGGTCCAAGTTCCCTGTTTTGCAGTGAACAAAGAGGATGGGAAGGTGAACGGCTTGCATAAGCACTTGGTGCCAGAGCCAAGAGTTGAACAAGGGTTTCTGCTTTCTGATTTATGTTCCCTCCGCCCCACTGTGGTTGCTCTGGGGGGTGATGGTGGTAGTGGTGAATAAGGTCTTTTAGGGTGACCAGGGCTCATCAATGTCTGGCTGGGCATGTCTGAGAAGAGGTCCAGGAGATCACTTATAGCCCATTGCCACTCAACACACCCAGGACCCAGAGTGGCCGTCTTCTACAGCTGGTGTGTTCTCCAGCCAGGCCTAGCCTTGGCTGTCCTAGCCACCAGCTCAGCACCTGTTCCATTGACGTGACTCTCCTTTTGACGATAGCAATCCAAAGTCTCACCTAATATTTATAATTTAATTTTTTCCCCTTCACTACCTGCTTGGGATCATTTCAGCTGTCTCTTATTTTCCCTGTAAAATAGAGCAGAAGCAAAGAGGCAGTCCAGGAGAAGAGGTAAGGCAAGAGAGAAATGTGAGTGTGAAAGTATTACATCTTGCCTCATTTGCTAAATAGAAGGAAATTTAATCTAATGGGTGGGAGGGAATGGAAAGATAACTAAAATCTGAATTTAAAACAGCACAGTGTTCCTTTCTAAAGAGTATGGCCAGTTGAAATAGTTCAGATACTACAGGATGAGAAATGAATATTGTTACTGGATTCTTCCAGGAGAGGAAGGTGATTTTATGGCATTCTGCTCATCACTTGGCTTCCAAGACCTGGTAAAAGATCTCTTAACCCCTCTGAAACATGCTATTTTGATGAGAAGCATGGAGAAGGAAGTCCAGGGTCTGTGTTGTGATTCTTCTTTTTTTCCTGATGTTCTCTCCCTTTCTCTCTTAGTGTATTTAAGGGTAGAGATCAATGTGCAGGGATATGGCAATGCTTTTCTTTCGGTTTTACATGTGGCCACTCTAACTAAGGTCATTATTACACAGCTACCATTGTCTGAGTAATTCTAGCTCCAAACTCTGCTTCCCCTCTAAGTGAAATATAATCCTTGGACTGAAATTGAAGGTGGTATCATAGGGTAGGAAGGAGTCTAGATGTAGAGTTGGGAAATCTGGATATTAGCGTTGGCTCTGCTATTACTTTGAATTTCTGTGTGTCTCGTTCCTCCTTTTTTGGAATTGCCTTCCTCTGCAATCTTCTGAAGGGTGGGCCTGGGTGGCCCAGCATCCTGGTCACAGTTGACTGTATCATACTTGAACTCTAGCCCCAAGATGAGCCAGTGAAATTCACAACTGCAGAATTTGAAGAAGGTGGTTAGAAGGGGTTGGGCTTTGAAGATGGAAGGTGATATAAAGATGGGATCAGATTTGGGTACCATGGAACTCAAAGCCACATACAAGGTGAAGTCACGAGGGACAGGAATGAGGAAGGTGGCAGGTAGGAGGAGGGAGCAGATGTGCAGAAGGAAGCAGAAACAAGAGGCAGTGACTTTCCATTTCCTGCAAAGCCCTGATTGGATTCTGTGAGGCTCTCCTGGACTCATAATAAATCTTCCTTTACTTAATTAAGCTGGCTTGAGTGGGTCTCTATTGCAACCCAAGATTCCCTTACTAAGACATTGTGTGACCTAGTCAAGCCACTTTTCTTCTCTGGTCTCAGTTTCATCTTGTATAAAATGAGGTGGTTGAATTAGATAGCCTCTAAATTCCCTTTAGATTTCAGGAATCTGTACTTTTAATTACCTAAGTTGACTGTATATGAGGCTTAAAAGCCATGGGTGCTTGAAAACTCTGCACTTCTTTCTGTCCCATGTAGGCCAAGTATGGCGACATACATTGTCCAAAGGACCTTCCAGTGCCAATCAAGGTTATGTCTAAAAAGAAAGATGCTGGCTAGGGGGAGAGGTGCTCCTGCCAAACTGATTTATGATGGACAGGATTAAAGTTCCTTGGGTCTCTCCTATTCTGATTCTCCAGCAGACTCAGGCACTGCGAGAAAGATTTTGGCAGCTCCTGAACATTCTCACTCCACATGAGCTGTATAAGTAAGCACAGCCTTGTTGATTGTACATCAATTTGATGGACTAACTATGGAACAGTAATTAAGCCAAAGAGAACGTTCAGAAGTACTTATTGCTATTTGCTGTCTGTTCAATCCCCAGAGTGCTACAATAAATAGAACCATAAGTTTAATTAATACCTGCAGGTCTGATTACCCATTTAGGATCGGCTGTAGTGGACCAGAGGTTACAAAGACATCCTGCTGTGAGCGATGTTGAAATTGTCTGTCTTTGCCTGTAGCCGAAGTTTGCACACTACTCCCTGCTGAGTCCTTCGGGGGTCCCACAGAGATGCCCCCCCCCAGCCAGAACGAGGAGACTAAGATTGGGTGGTCCAGGATGGCAGCACTGGCTGGTGAACCTCCACTGCACACATATTCTCCTTGCTCTGAAGGCCTTGAGACTTTGGCGTTCTCCTCTGGTCTCCTAATGTGGCGCCACCTCTCTGTGGGCGCAGGGGAAGCTGCTGGTCCCCTCCCCAGTGCATCCCAAATCTAGGTTCCGTGGGATGAAGCAGGTGGAGGGGTCTGCCGAGTAGCTGAGACAGCCACCGCCCCTGCTGTGTAGAAGGGATAGCCATGGGGTAACAGTCTCTTCCATCATGACCGGATCTGGTCCAGAGCCTGCGCTCGCCAGGGCTTAGCTGTCTAGGTTGTGATTGTGAGTGAGATCTTCCTTGGAGCACTCACTCTGGTGTTCACACGTCTCCTTTAGAAGATGTGGATAACGGCATGCGGAATGTACAGTGTTGCCACGAGCTGAGGCAACTTGAGTGGTCAGCTCACTGCTGGGCACGTGGAAGTGTCTGCTGGGCGTTAGCCACTGCAGCCGGATTCGTATTTGTCAGGCACTGTGCTCGGTGCTTTTCTTTAATAATTGCTTCATGCAAGCTTTACAACAGCCACTAGTATGATTATCCCCACTTAACAGAGGACAAAACTGAAACCCTGAGGGTTTATGTAACTTGCTGAAGATCACAAAGCTGGGGTTCCAGTGCAGGTTTATCTGACCCTGAAGTCTATGCCCTTAACAATTCTGCCTGACAACTAGGAAGACTTTGGAGAAATGTCTATTCACGGCTTCTGCCCATTTCTTGACTGGATTTTTTGTTTTTTTGGGTGTTAACTTTGATAAGTTCTTTATAGATTTTGGATACTAGCCCTTTATCTAATGTATCATTTGCAAACATCTTCTCCCATTCCGTAGGTTGCCTTTTAGTCTTGTTGAATATTTCCTGTGTTGTGCAAAAGCTTTCTATCCTGATGAAGTCCCAATAGTTCATTTTTGCTTTCATTTCCTTTGCTTTTGGAGACGTGTCTAGCAAGAAGTTGCTATAGCCAGAACAAAACAGATGAGCATAGGAGAAGGGAAGAAAAAAGAAAGTAAGATGAAAACAGAGAGGGAGGCAAACCATGAGAGACTCTTAACTATAGGAAGCAGACTGAGGGTTGCTAGAGGGGACGTGGGTGGGGGGATGGGGTAACTGGGTGATGGGCATTAAGGAGGGCACGTGATGTAATGAGCACTGGGTGTTATATGCAACTAATGAATCCGTAAATTCTGCCCCTGAAACTAACAATACAGTGTAGGTTAACTAAATTGAATTTAAATAAAAAATTAAAAAGAGATGTGGTTTATATATACAATGGAATGTAACACAGCCATAAAAAGAATGAAGTCTTGCCATTACAATGACATAGATGGAGCTAAAGGGAAATTGAGGCAATTTCCTGAGCTAGAGAGTAGAATGCTAAGTGAAATATGTCAGTCAGAGAAAGACGAATACCATATGATTTTACTCACATGTGGAAATTAAGAAGTAAGACAAACAAGCAGTGTGAAAGTAGAGAGAGAGAGAGATTGAGAGAGAGAGAACAAGAAAAAGTCTTAATTATAGAGAACAAACTAATGGTTACCAGAGGAGAGGTGTGTGGGGTGATGGATTAAATAGCTAATGGGGATTATGGAGGGCACTTGTCGTGATGAGCCCTGGGTGATGTATGTAGGTGTTAAATCGCTATGTTGTACACCTGAAACTAATATAACACTATGTGTCAGCTAGCGGGGATTAAAATAAAAACTTTATACAAGGCATAGTGAGCAATGAATGATGAGAAATTCAGGAGAGGGAAACAAGAGGTTAAAATTTTAGGACAGTGAATCCATCTAACAGACACAGACATAGTGCAGACATTATCAGCATCGATACTTACTAATTTAGCCCCCTGCTGGGCAGGCCTGATTCTCATTCAGGGACCATGCCATGTTTAATAAAGCCAGAGGAGGGACAGCAAGCCACATCCTGCATCTGGGTGAGAAGTGCTTGACATTCTGTAGGAAATGCTCCCTTCTGAGTCAACAGCGATGGCTGTATTATCGAGAGGGAGTGAGTCTCCGGACCAAGCAGTGTTTGTGCTTATGTCTTGGTTAGTGAGTGCTTGGTTAGTGAAGGAAAATTACTCAGAAACAATAACATGGGGGGTTTCCCATGAATTATATAGCAACAAGAGTGAATAAGCACGTTGTAATATTTGTAACCACAGTGAACATTTTGAAACACTTTTGCATAATGAGAAAGTATCTCGATACCTCCTCAGAGATGTAAATAGATGTAAACAGGATTCTATGTGTTTGTGAGATTGGCTTGAAAAAATTCCTGATATACTTGCATAAGCTAAGCTCACTAAATTGAGACAAGCCATTTGGTGGTGACTCAAAACCATTTCTGAATCCAAAACCAAACTTCAGATACAGAATTTATAATGGGTCTTAGGCCCGTCAACTTTTTATTGGCTTTTAGAAGAAGCTTGCAGGCATTCTTACATCATCTTGTGTCCAGTTTCTCCAGAATTAAGTTGAGATCCTATTGATTTATTAAGGGACAGGTCAACCTTGTTGATGAAATATACTAGTTGGAGAGAATACTGCTCATTGCTTTGAAATAGCCAGTACCTGGCTCAGGCTCTAGCACGGCAGGGGTGGAGGTCAAGGCCAGTATAGCTAATCCAGTCTTTTTTTTTTTTTTTTTTTTTTTTTTTAANTTAAGAAATCAGATCAACATATGGTTGATACAATTAAGCATCACATAATCAATTGAAAAATTAAGGCAAAAGAACAAAATACCTTGTTGATTGTGCTGTAGTAATATAGTCTCGTTATGTAGATGTGGTCTGAGTTTGCACAAAAATGTAGTGAAAAGTGAGGAGGAAAATTGAGGCAATTTCCTGAATTATTCAAGGAAAAAAATCCCTTTGCCTCAATTATCCATATAGTACTTTTCTTTGAAAGTGAGGAGAGTGGGAGAAAAACGGAGGGAGAAAAGAAAGCAAGCTTGATTGCGTTAATTCTCCACTTCATTTTGTAGATTAAGGCACATCTAGAGACGTTATTACCCATCCCTGTATACTGCAGTTTACTTCTTGACAAAATATTTCTTTGCCATTGTGTTTATGCAGATTTTACCCACCCTCCGTTTTTCTCTAGTTAAATGGTAAGAACTTGAATTGACACTATTCTTTTTTTCCATAAATAGGGTGCCTATTAAAAAGACTAATTTCCCAGTAATCCAACTTATTCCAAACATTACACCCACAGGGCAGCAAGTTATAGGACAGAATTCTGCCTGAAGACGTAAGTCATAATTACCATCAAAAGATTTCCCCCACCTCCATTTCCTTGGTGATGGGAAACATCAGTATTTGGACCTAGAGTAGAAATTTTTGTGCAAAAAATACAAAGGTTCCCAAAGTTTATCTGCTAGGGGCCACCATCTGTGGTGTGCATGGGCCAACTGAGAGCTGTGTGTGTGTGTGTGTGTGTGTGTGTGTGTGTGTATAAACTACCGGTCACATGACAAACGTTACGTAGTTGTAAATTTATTAGGAGGAATTTCTGTTAGAAGTAACTCATCCCAACACAATTAGTATTTGTGACAATCTTGCATGAGATGGAAGTAAAGTGTCTTGAGGAACGTGTGCTGCTTCGAATTCACATAAAGTCACTGTGTGGGCGAACGGCAGCTCTGGTTGCCAATTATCTTAAGATTCAGATAATGTGGAGAGGATCTAGAGAAAAGCAGTGGAAATAATTAGTTTGGGATATAAACCTTAGGAGGGGAAGCTACAGGAATAGGGTTACAGAACCAGGAAAGGAGAATGTTAAACAGAAAATTAGTATCAGTCTTCCAGAATATGAAGGCGTGATGTGTAGACGTTGGCTAATGGCTCTTCTTGGCGTCCACCAAAGGGAGTGTGAAATGGCATGGACTTAACTCGGATGGATTTAAAGTGTATCTAACTGAAGTTAAATATACTTGCTCGATCAGAGTTTGCTATGAAAAAGTCCCCATATGGCACTAATTTCATAACTGAGTAGGTCCTTCTTAGAGAAGGGATTTTACTGTCAGCATCTATGACCTAGTAGTGCCGTGTGGGCTGTAGAAACTTGGGGAACAGCTCCATGCACTAACGATGTGTCTGTGTGACCAGAGGCTTTGCAGCTGACTCTCTTGAGCTCATAAAATGTGCTTCTCCAAGGGTGTGGTGAACTTGGGGCTGTCACTAACAATGCCGGGTCCTGCATCCCACCTCAGCCTCGCTGTATCAGGATCTTTGGTGGATGCTACATTTCCGCATATATAATTGTTCTGGAACTACTAAGCTAAACGATAAGCTATTTGGTGACAGGAGTATTTTGTGTATCAGGCTCTCTAAATTGTTAGTGCAACTGAACTAACAATGTAGTAAATGACAAGGTTATGATTTTAAATAATGTTTCAGTAGCAACTATGATTTTGTGCAAGTTTCAGGATTATTATGTAAACATCGGTTTGTGGATTTCTGAAAAATTAGAAAATTGTAAAGCGTATTAATAAAAATGTACTTTAACCTCTTGATGACTGTATTTAGCATAAATAAGTCTCAGTCTGAGCGAAGCTGCTTGTGAAGACTTACTTCCAAGCATTCTTTTTTTTGTGTTGACAAACACGTTTTCCATATTAAATGAAGGGAAGAAATCAAGGGATTTGTCTATTTGTCAGTGAATGAGACATACTAAGTCCTGGGAGGTGGTGTATACGTGATCAAAAATTCGCATTCGTACTTGTGATAATATTAAAAAGGTGAAAAAATTAATGTTTTAAGGTTGAATAAAATAATAGGGCCTGTGTCAGCTGGTGACTGGGCATGAAGTTGCCTGCTTTCCTTTATGCATGCTCCCTCCCTCTCCTCGAAGTAACTACCTGGAATAGAATTCACCAGTGGGCCACCAATTGGCAGTTTTTGGTGTGAAAGGGGAGGACAGATTTCATCGTAACAAGAGCATCCAAGAAATGTGTCCTGAACAGATTTTGCAGGCTGTGGAACCTTGAACTTCTATGCCCATCTTCTCCTGCCTTTCACCACATAACTACATACAGACATGCCAGCACCTTGGTCCCGGTCTTTGCCCCCTCCTTTAGCCCTCTTCCCATCCACCACAGGTCCATGTGTGGTAGAAATGTGCTTTGTTGCTCATGTCAGCCTTTGGCTACATATCCACAAAGCAGAGATGGCCGGGGTAAGACATCGAATGAACTTTGGAAACTCTTGGTAACCTATTCAACTGTTACTCGACCCAGAGTTTCAACTGTGGTAGCAAAACCAATTGTATACAGTCTTTTCTCACTGGTTCTCTGGCTTCTTTTTCTCTCCTGATGGCTACAAACACCCAGGTGGGTAGGGGGAGAGGGAACCATGCCAAGGGTCCTTGAACCAGCAACTCCTTCTTCTCCTCAGCCCACCCCCACTACTGCGTAATGCATCCTTACTATGTACCGGCACTTCATACAGAATAGGTTGACCCACAGGAAATTGCCATTTTTGTAGGTCAAAGGCAATTGTATATAAGCAATTTCCTATGATTCAACCTAATAAATGTCATCTTACTTAATCTTGGAAGTAACTTCATGAGATGAGTATTACTACACTCATTTTCCAGTTGAAGAAAGATGAGGCTCAGAATGGTCAAGGTGACCCAGCCAGAATGTGGAGTCCGGAATGATGTGTGTTCTGTCATCTGTCCACTCCCTTGGGCTCCATCATGGGGCTGGATGACCACTCTGTGTGCATCAGACATTGTCCATCATCTGAGTTACTACATTTCTGGCACCATATGTATGTTACCCATCTCAAGTGTACATGGATGTTTTGTTCGTGAAATAAAATGTTACTAAAATATCTTCTAGATTCATGGTAGTGTTTTTGAAATTAGGTATCTTATCAATCAAAGTGTGTGGAGAGAAACTGTCCCAATATTCCATGGCTACACAACATTGATTGTGCTTCAATTCCAGCCCTACAAATAATCATTAAGCCCTTTCTTTCTTGGGAGGAGTTTGGACCTCCCAAGGTGGGTCAGCTCATGCCTCTCGATGTCGCCCTTCTCTTTGAGCTGCTTTGCATCTTTGTACAGTTGCAAAGGTTCTGAGGTGTTGGTGAGATAATCCATATGGAGAGCACGGGTGAGGTACACAGCCCAGTACCTGCAGCAGAGTAAACGCTTGGTAACATGTCATTAGCATTATCTGGGCATCCTGATGACTCAAGAACTCAATCTGTCAATATTTTTGAGTTGACTTATAATACAATTGGACTTCTTGATTCTTCTGTTAGTTTTGTGCCTCACATCTGTTAATTCCATTTAAAAATTTCTATATATTTATCTATCTATCCCTCGATCAGCCTTTATCATCATCATCATTATCATCTATAGCTTCTATCATCCCTCTTTCCCTCCCTCCATCCATTCACACATCTATCCATCTATCTGTCTATCTCATCTGTATCTTCTACCGCCCACCCCCATTTTGTTGGCATAACCTGCTTGTCACTTTCAAGTTCTCTTAGTCTGGGTCCCCTTCTCTAATTTTTTCCTAGACTGCAGTTACATCATTTTTACAAGTGCCATACTTAACGTGTGTAAAAAATGTTAAGAGGTTGTATGTGTGCAATAGGCGGATTATGAAAGTCCACTTTTGCTCTTAAACATATCAATTCACATGTGTTGCTTCCAGTTGTTTGAGGAAGGTTTCCAGGTACTGATACCAAGCCACTGAGGCCGCACACCTCATAGTGTGACAGCTGTTTTGTGAGACTTGAATCACAGGCTCTGAGTCGTTTACTTGCAAGTGGGTGGGAGGAAGTATGAATTAGTAGGTTTCAGTTTCTCCCATTTGAGGAAAAATGGAAATAGATGTGAGGTAACTTGCAGAGATTGAAAGCGTAAGTGAATGATGGCAGTCAGTTGGTTTTATAATATGGTGGCATTTGAATTGGATATGCTGGCGTTGAATCACCCAAAATATGTATTTATGCATTAGATTGGTTCAAAATTCATGGAGCAGTTTTATTTTTAACAAAAAATTAAATAATGTTTCTGATTTTTGTCCTTAGATTGCTCATGACAGTGATTCAGTGTGGCCCTGTACTAAATGGGATTCATGTAGGAAATAAACACACTCAGAAACCAGTTCGAAAGAAGTCATTCATTGAGGCAAAAAAAACAAAAAACAACAACAACAACAACAACAACAACAAAAAACCAACCCTGCTTGAGTATATAGGACTTGTTATGTTTCAGCGAAGATTTATTGAGCACCTACTATGGACTTCGTTGTAATTCAAGTAACTGTGATACTGGCTTGGCAAGGAAATGATTTGACTAGAATGTTAAAATGAAGGACCTTTTATGGTTTATACTCATTAAGTATACTTACTTGGAGGGTATTATTTGGACCTGCTCATAGGTTATTGACTCTTACACGTGTATTTATGTGCTTGCTTATGCTTTATATGCTGAAAATATTTAAAATAGCCGTGTGAATAAATTTCTAGTCAAGTACATTGGAAGTTTTCTGGAAAGAGTTCTCTCAGCCATACGAGCTTTGTGTAACACCTGCACACAGATACTTCATATTTTCCTTCAGAAAGTGCGCGTCCATGAGGGAATCAGCTCATGGCATTAAGTAGAATCAAAACTCAATCAGGATAACATTTTCGACATCCATAATTTAAGGTTTTGAAGAGTGTGCTGTATGTCCGGTTAATCACGTGATAGCATTTAGGCACTTTTGCTAAATGGTGGGTATCATTCTAACTATTCATTTAATCCTCTCAGGCACCCTAGGTGGAAGATACAGTTGTTATCCGCATTTTACAGATGAGGGAACTGAAGCACCCAGTTACCGAGTGGAAGAGCTGGGATTTGGACTCGGGCATTCTGGCTGCAGATCTCGTGCTCCGATTCCTACCCTGTACTCGCTCCCACTTCGCCATATTCTCAGGACTGGCACTGAGGGTAATGTCTTCTTTTAAGGTTGAAGGTAGAGGGCAGAGGAGCATAGAAACAAAGAAACCAGCCAACGTGGCTTCCTCCTTCTATGTTGTTCGTCGGATTGCATTCACGCAGCGTGTGTCAGCCCTATTTGCAGGGATGATCTAGCATTGCTCTTCTCCTTCCCCCCTTCCTGCTCTGCACCCCCCGCACTTCAGCCCGGCCCCCACTTTTGCCTGGTTCATTCTCCCTCATCTTCACTTCTTTCCTTTGAACTGCCCTTTCCACATGGCTCCAAATATTTCCCAGCACTCCGCCAGTCTGTGCCCGCGTCAGTCTATTGCAGTCTGCACTTGGTAAGAGTATGAGAAAGACATGGTGTGATTTTTTGTTTGTTTATTTCACATACAGTCAATTTTTAAAAATTAATTAATTAGTTAATTAATTATAATTTCTTTACTCTCCCAGTCCTGTCCCTTAGTCACATCCCAGGCAGATTTCTTGAATCTCTGATCTCTTTTGGTTAAAAACCCATACCAGCTCTTTTAAGACCATGTTTTTTCCCCTCTCTCCCATTGAAACACTCTGTCTGTCCCCAGGCCAGCCCAGGGTTTTCAGTGGGCAGGAGTGGGCCCCCTCTTGTGTTCCTGTTTCCCCTCCTTCCTCTAGGGTGGGGGTGGGAGGAGACAGGAGAACTCTCAGAGGTCCTCTTGGATTTCTGGCCCTGCTGTGGTTTCCTCTGGGCTACCTACAACCATTGGCTAAAACTGGCTTCATTTCTTTTTTCTTTTCTTTTTTTTTTTTTTTTAACCCTATGTGCTCCTTCTAGGAGTGTGGAATGTGTACTCTTCAGAGGGCTCTGTCCCCACTGTGCAGATTTTTTTGGAGGTCATCTCTTTTGACCTCTTAGAGCCCTCCTGTTTCTGTGGAACACCCTGCAGCCTCTGGCTGAGAGTAGAAGGTGCCTGGGTGGTCAGTGTGGCTCAGGGGTGACTCCTTCTCTGGGGCCAGGCAAGGAAGAGTCATGCATCTTTGAGACACCTACTGGTAGAGAACAGATTGCTCCTCTGGTGCTCCCCACCTCTTGCCTTGCTCTTGTCTCTCCAGTTCTCGACTCTCCTGGCCTCTCCCGACCCACAGAGGGCAGATAGTGAGCTCACTGCATGAACAGATGCCCAGCCAGGGTATGGCAAACCCAACACCAACGAGACACTATCTTGGTCCCTTTTACTTATGGAGGGAACAGTCATGGTACTTGCCCCAACCCAGGTAGACTGTCCATTTCTTTCTCAGCCTTCTCTACCCTCGCTAGCCCTTTATTTTTATTTTTCAAAACTAGGTTGGCTGATTCCAAGTAAGCCCTGAGGACTTACCTGGTTCAATTTCAGCTCCCTCAGTGTGTGTGTGTGTGTGTGTGTGTGTGTGTGACTAATCTTTGTCCTTAGCCTTAAGTCATTTTAAATATCCCGTAACCTTGATACGTATGTGTTTAATATATATCTTTCCATTAAATCCAGTGCAATACTCCCTCTTAATCTCTGTTTCTTCTTGAGTTGCTGTGTATGAGAAGCATGGCATGGGAGTATAATCGGCAGGAAGGCAATGCGGATCGAAGTATCAGGGATGACGTGGTTTGAGCCAGTTTACAGAGATCATCACCACCTGAGCCACAACCTTTAGTTTTCCATTTCTGGTAGAAGGTGTTTGTGAGGAATCAATAATATGCAGGGTATTTGTAAACATGACAGAATACTTTGAACCAGAATTAACTATCAGTTAGTTGCTGGAGTAGGATAGAAAGAGAGAATGAATGCATAAAGTCAATATGTTACCATAAAATTAAAATATCTAGTATTTTCAATATCTATTCATGTCAAACTCCTTAGTAAAATTCCTATAATTATGTTTAATTTCCTTTCCCTTTTTTCTGCCCGTATTCTGGAAACTGTCCTATTAATAATGAAATGAGAGATAAGTAGAAAGATAAGAGAATCAAAAGGGTTGCTTATTCTTTCCTTGATTCTTTCTTTGATTAATCAAGGCATCATTAATAATATTTGAAGAATGTAATATAATGTCTTCAACAACAAAAAATTAGAAATATGTAGCAAATCAATATATGCAAAATTTCTTAATTAGGAGAGAGTTTAGACTTTATACTTAAGATTAAAGTTCACTGAATTTAAATTACAATATAAAAAAGAGATTAATTCCTATTAATATTTTTGCAGAAGTTTCCAGGGCTTAAACCCAGTATGGCAATTTTTATACTATGCCATTAGGTTCTTCCTCCATATGTGATACCGTCCCCTTCTCCCTGACACCTCCCCCAAACTGTACTCCCAGAAAATGCTTCTTTTTTTTTGCCCCAAATCATCAATGTGAATTACTCATAGTGAATTTCACAAATAATCAAGCTATGGGCTGGGGTCCATTAGGAACAATATAAAATATTGGTAATTGTTCTATGATATTTCTCCTTGACTCTGTAGAGGTTTCTGGTGATGTGGAGAAATGTTGTCAAATTCTGAAGACAGTTCTTTGCCAATATAACTTGTCTGTTGTAAAATTTTTAATTCTTATCTGCATCTAAATTTATGGAACATTAACTTAATTAAACTTTATTAATGGTGATTTTAAAAGCAGAGAGCATGCGCCGCCATTGAAAAAAAATCACATACCTCGAATAAGTTTATATTTAAAAAGTTGTTTTTAAAACCTGAGAGATTTCAAATACACACATATGAATAGGGGATTATGAAAAGAATATATGGACCCAATCACACATCTTCATTAAGTCTTAACATGATGTTATATTACTTCGGATATATTTTTTTAGTTACATAAAACATTAAGATGAGCACTGGGTATTGTATATAAGTGATGAATCAGTAAATTCTATTGCTGAAAGTAATATTACACTGTATGTTAACTAGTTGGAATTTAAATAAAAACTTGAAAAAGAAAATAAAAAGATGCAATTGAGCCCTCTTATAAACTCGTCCTTGATCTTATTTCTTTTCCTTCCTAAATTGTTATCATGAACTCAGTATTTATCATTCCCATGCATGTTTTTGTACTTTTACTATAGTATAACAATAAAATATATGATAGTATTTAGCATAGTGTAGCATTGTTTTCAAAAGTTTAAACGTTTTACTAGTGGCGTAACACTGTAGTTATTCTTCTGCAAACTGTTTTTTTGTTCGACATGTTGTTGTTAAGAATTATTCATGTTGATGGATATAGCTTTAGTTCATTCAGCATTAAATGCTGTCTAGTGTTGCACTGAGCAAATGTACATTATTTTATTTATCCATTCTCCTGTTGACAGACATTTGGATCATTTCCAATTTTTTTTTTTTTTTTTTTTTTTTGGTCACACAAATAACGCAGAGCTGATCATGCCTGCTGGTTCACATGCCTGGGTTTCCCTAGGGTGGTGGTTCTCAAAGTGTGGCCCATGGGCTCCCTGGGGGCCACGTTACATTTTTCCGGGGGTCTTCAAGGTTGAAACCATTTTCGTAATAATACTGAGATGTTATTTGTCTTTTTCACTGTGCCCATGTTTGCACTGATGGGGGGAAAGCGATGATTGTCAGACCAGTGCAGCCTGAGCTCGAACCAAAACACTGGCAAAAACAGTGATAGTTGCTATTTTATTTTTCACTGCTGTGCCCTCGCAGGAAAAAGCCACTCATTTGAGAATGTCCTTTGCTTAAAAAAATATCTTAACATTTAAGACAACTTTTATTATAGTTCAAATCTTGAGTACATGTCTTCTTAAAATTACTTGTGGCACAGTGGGGAGTGCATGGGGAGAATTTCTGCAACACGCTGCAGTTGTTTAAGCTACAAGCCGAACTAGCTGCTTCCTCATGAAGACCATTTTTACATGAAAGAACGATGGGCAGATCAACGAGTGGGTATCGAGTAGACATCTCAAATATGAATGAAGCGATCCTTTCACTTCAAGGGAAACAACTGGCAGTGTTTCTTTCCAATGATAAAATTTTAGCTTTCAAGCAAAAATTAGAGTTTTGGAAAATTTGCAACAACAAGCTTGACATTTCCTAGGAGTTAAAGACTTTTTCTTATGAGTTCAGTGATCACGTGAACAAAGAGCATTACTTTTTGGTATTGTGTAATGAAGTATGTCCACATTTAGAATATCATTCAGCACACCAGTGTTTTCCAAATGATCAACCCACGATGTTGCAAAATTATGCATGGATTGATGATTTATTCCAAGAGCAAGACTCAATTTTCTACATATATTTCATCCAAAACAATGTAATTCTACAGACTGCATGCAGAAGCCAATCTGAGAATCCAGCTATTGAAGCCAGATATTCAGATATTAAAGAGATCTGCAGGAATCTTACCAATTTTTTTCTGGTTTTGGAAAATATAATTATCTCTGATAAAAATGTTATTTTTCTTAACATGTAATAGGTATATCATTTAAAAATCAATAAATACTGAAAAATTCTCATTTATATTTTCTAAATGTGTATAGATGTAAAACAAAAACTCTTTGGGGTCCTGAATGATTTTAAGGATGTAAAGGGGTTCTGATGTAAAAAAAAATTGGGTACTACTATTTTAGGGCATAGCTACAAGAGTGGGATTTCTGGACCATGGGTGTGAATAGCCTGAAAGGTTGTTAAGAATTTACATTCTCGGGGTGCCCTGGGGGGCCATGTCACTTGAGGACCTGGCTCTTGATTTCCGCTCAGGTGGTGATCTCGGGGTGGTGAGTTGGAGCCTCCTTGGAGCTGTACTGAACGCAGAGTCTGCTAGAGTTTTTCTCTCCCTCTTCCTCTGCCCTTCCCGGCCTCTCTCTCTAAAATAAATAAATAAATCTTAAAAAAAAAAAAAAAGAATTTCCATTCTCATAAAGAAAATATGAGAACCCTGTTTTCCCACATCTTCACCAGAATTTTATCAGACTATAAAATGTTTGCCATTCTGAGGTATGTGAGATGATCTCTCAAAGCTATTTTATTTTGTATCTCCCTGATTAGTGGCGTATTTGACATGATTATACACATTTATTGGCCTTTTGGTTTTCTTCTTTGTGAATTACCTATTCATATTCTTTGTTTTCTATTCCTAACCTCCCATTAAATTGTCTTTTTTGTTTGTTTTTTTAATAGATTTTTAGGACTTTATATTTTTTAGTTTCTCATCATTTGTTAATTACATGTTGCAAAGATTTTCTCTAAAACTGTGGCTTGTCTTTTAATTTTACTTATGTTTTTGTTGAACAGAAGTTTTAATTTTAATACAATCAGGTCTATCATTTTTTGATACATGCTTCTGGTTTTGTATTTTTTATTTTGTCTAAGAAATTCTTCTCTACCCCAAGTCCATGCATGTCTACGTGTCATACATGACTTTGATATATTAATAGTTTTTTTGATGATGAGGAAATTAATCAATTGTCTTCTACTGAGCCATCTTTGAATTCTCAGAATTAAGTCTAGTTGGACATGATATTTTAAAAATTATTAATAATTACTTTATACACTGCTGAACTTAATTTTCTGCTATTTTATTTGGGATTTTGCCACCCGTGCTTATTAAAGTGATTAATCTATAACTTTCATTCCTTATACTGATTTACCAGTTTGGTATTCTGATTTTACCAACTTTATAAAAAGTGTTGGATAATTTGCTCTTCTTGTTTGTTTTCAGTACCTCCTTGATGATAAAGCTATTGTCGTTTCTTTGTTCCTTGAAAGTTTGAGTAAATTCGCCTGTAGAATATTCTGGCTCTAGGGTCTTTTGATTTTGGCAACTTTTAATTACTAATTTAGTTTTTCCAGTGATTATTTGTTTATTCATTTTCTTTCTGTTCCCTCTTGGATCAGTTTTAGAAATTTATATTTTTCGAAAATATGAGTTTTCAAATTCATTACATAGTATTTCTAGCATTCCCTTATGATGTTTAACATCTGCTGTCTGATTTTGTCCACCTTTTTATTACTTTCTTTTGTTTTTTTAATCAGACTTGCTAAAAATTTGTCTACTTACTAGTTTTCTTTTTTAAAGAATCACCTTTGGATTTTATTTATCCTTTCAATTTTGTTTTCAATACTTTGTTTCTGTTTCTTTACTACAAACATTTTTTTTTCTTCCTTGAACTTTCTTTTTTTTTTTTTTTTTAAGATTTACTTATTTGAGAGAGAGTGTGCACACGTACATGGGGAGGTGGAGGGGCAGAAGGAGAGGGAGAGAGAGTCTTCAGCAGACTCTATGCAGAGAGTAGAGCCTGAGGTGGGCTCCGCACTGGGCTCACTCCCATGACCCTGAGATCATGGCCTGAGCTGAAACCAGGAGTTGGATGCTTAACCGACTGTGCCACCCAGGCGCCCTGCTTTTACTTTCTTTAGGCTTCCTTTTCAGTTATTCTAGATTCTCGAGTTGAACATTTATTTTAATCTTTCTGTTTTTCTAGTAAATGAATTTAATGCTATAAATTTATCTTTAAAGAGTGACTTAGCTTCATCCACATGTTTTGATATATAGCAATTACTTGTTAATTCAGGCTTTATTTGATAATTCACTTGAAGATACCTAAATATATACTCTTGTTATATTTTTGCTACTTTGCAGTGTTGCCTTCTAATTAATCACAGTCAGAAGAGATGATATGTATGACTTCAGTTCTTTAAAATCCTGGTATTATGCCAATATTTGTAAATGTTCCATGATTCATGAAAGATGATATGGTCTTTCTGTGGTGGGGTTCTTTCTATACGTAGTCCATCAAGCTAGTTAATTTTGTTTCTTCAAACTGCTATATTCTAACTAGTACTAATTTCCCTCTATGGTTATAAATTTACCAATTTTTCCATTCAATTTTTCCAATTTCTGCTCTCTATATTTTAAAGCTATGATAAGTACAATAATTTCATGTTTGTTATCTTCATGTTGAATTGTGTCTTCTATTATTATATACCATATTTATTTTTATCAATTTTTCTTAGACTTTAAATTTATTTGATATTAGTTTTGTTACATCAGATTTATTTGCCTAGTATTTGAAGGCTTTATCTTCTTCTAGCCCTTCATCTTCATTCTCCTGTGTGTTTTTTTTCCCTAGATGTGTCTCTTGCAAGCAGCATATGGCTCGATTAAAAAATCAATATGATATAACCTCTTAGTTGATGAGCTTGATTAATTTACAATGATTATGATTACTTATATATTTGAACTTAGTTCTACTGTCTTATTTTGTGTTTTCTGTTTACTGTCTGTTTTCTTTATTCCCCCTCCCCTTTCCCTGCTTTTTATTGTATTGAAACAGTTTTTAATATTTTATTTTCTTCAGATGATTTGGAAGCTGCAAAGTGCATTTATATGGTTTAGAGTTTATCTTTAAACATACCTACTTAACCATATTTTAAAAAAACGAAGTCTGTAGTTATTTAGTATTTCCTTCTTCCAATGATAAGGGTCTTAACACATGTACTTACCAGTTATTGTTGTTGCCTGTTATTGTAGTTTGTAGAGTTACTAGTTGCTATTTTATGGCCAATATTTAAATGAATTATTAACTTTTTGCAAAGTTCTATATTTGTCTCACATTGCACATTTTCTTTGTTCACTTTTTTCTTGCTGAATTCCTTTTATTTATTTTTAATTTTATTAAAAAATATTTGAGAGAGAGAGCGCACATGTGCGTGCACACATGCACACACACACACACACACACACGCATTAGTAGGGGGAGGGGCCGAGGGAGGGAGAGAGAATCTCAAGCAGACTCCACGCTGACTATGGAGCCTGGTGCGGGGCTCTATCCCACAACCCTGAGATCATAACCTGAGCCAAAAATCAAGAGTCAGACACCTAACTGACTGAGCCACCCAGGTGCCCCAGAGTTCCTTGTTTTAAAAAACAAGGTGCTTGGGTGGTACATTCCTAGTCTTTATATGCCCTAAAACATCTTTATGTTGTCTTTTCTCTTAAATGATAATTTGGATGAGTATCAATTTTTTGGTTGTCACTTTTCCCTCAACATGTCAAAGATATTATTTTGTTGTTGCCATCTGCTTTTAGAAAAAAACAAACAACAACTTATTTCTTTAGTTAAGTGGTGAATCTCTCCAGTCACTAAGTTTGACAATTTTGGATACCGAAAGATGTTGGATTTGCAGGGTGAGCCCCGCTGGGGCCCAGTTTCCTCTTCAGCATCATGTCTGTGTCAATTTGTTGATGGGTCTTTTTATGAAGTGCTGAGATAGACTGTTACAGGCATGTTTGAGACTCAAAAAATTTGCATGTATATCCGTAGTATTTTTTCACAATAAACTTCTATTTACGAATAGTTAAAACATTGCACACCCATGAATTTGATACATTTCTATATTCTTAATAAGAGAAAATAGGAACTGAAACAAGATATGAAGAAATCCTTTTGCAAGCAGAATTGTGTTAGAAGGAAAACACTAACCCAGGACTTAGAAGCACTGACTTCTAATTCTGGTTCTACTTACATGACCCTGGGCACGTCACTGAATCAGTCAATCAATCAGTCTCTCTCTCTCTCTCTCTCTCTTTCTCCTTCAGTTGTAAAGTGAAAGCGTTGGACCAGATTAGTGGTTTTCAAACTAAGTTCTATGGAGTCAACTTGGAGGAGCTGTGCCGATGAGCTCTGGGCCTACCATTCTTGCCTGGACTGGTCTCCTTTTCTTTTTTCCTTAATGTCCTATTATGGTCTTCTGTGTACGATTTCTTCGAAAGAAAATATTCTGGTAGCTGTGATAATCAAACCTCTAAACTATATAATCTGAAAACCCCCATGTAGGTCTGCGGCAGTTTTCATACAGGTACATAAGGGTGGCCAATCGATTACTGCTTGCCTTAGTTAAAGTTAAACTCCAGTTTTTAACTTTTATCCACCATCAGAGATTCCAGGCATCATAAAGCATTTTTTGTATCATCCTCTGGAGTTCCATGTGCTTCTGGAGTTTCAGCATGAAAGCCTTCGAGATAATTTAGAGCCAAAGTCACAGCCCTTACTTCTCTTTGCTCCTGTCTTCACACAGGAGTAAAAGGATACCTTCCTTATTCCTTCTCCAGTAAGTTCTTCCCAGGAGCTTGAATTGCTGCTCCCTTTTTATTATATGGTCAGAAATGGAGGCCCCAAAATATGAACTCAGAGAGATCATGATTATTCTTCTTCCCTGCTCCACTCCCTCCTCTGCACCTTCCTCTTAGGATGGCTTTACCTAGATGACTGAGTTATAGACGCAGTGGATTTACACTTCCAGTGGGATTCATAGAGTTCTAGTACCCAGTGAAATGTCTCTAGACTGCAGCTCTAGAATTTCCCAAATTTCTACTGACAACTATTTTATATATACACTTTTTTTTTTTTAGAGAGAGTGTACGTACATGTATGAGTGGTGGGAGGTGGGGGGCATGGAGAAGGAGAGAATGCCAGGCAGACTCTGCGCTCAGTTTGGAGCCCAATGTGGGGCTCGATCTCATAACTCTGAGATCGTGATCTGAACTGAAATCAAGAGTTGGGTGCTCAACCGACTGAGCCACCTAGGTACCCCTATATATTCACTTTTAAAAAGGATTAAATTTTTAAAAAATATGTTTTATTTATGCATTCAGGAGAGAGAAAGCACGAGTGAGGGTAGGGGCAGAGGGAGAAGCAGTGCTTCCCACTGAACAGGGAGCATGATGCAGGGCTCAATCCCAGGACCCTGGGATCATGACCTGAGCCAAGGGCAGATGCTTACCTGACTGAGCCAGCCAGGTGCCCTAGGATCAAACTTTTTCATCATGCTTAGCATAATAACAGTTTTTGAACATAATTCTTTTTATATGAAGAGGGAAGATTTTTCTCCTACTCTGAATAATCTTGACCTGGTGTGAGGTCCCAGCACAATATTGGTACCTTTCATTTGTAGAACCCACTTGCAGTTCTGCTGTTTGGAGAAAGCATTTAAATGAGAGGTCATGGTGTAATTCAAGAAGTGCTAGAGAGCTTTCCTTACTTCTGTGTATTTTATTTATTTTATTTTATTTTGTTTTATTCAAGTAGGCTCCATGTCCAGCATGGAGCCCAACATGGGGCTTGAACTCATGACCATGACATCAAGACCTGAGCCGAAATCAAGAGTTGTACACTTAACCAACTGAGCCACCCAGGCATCTCTTGTGTGTATATTTAAAATAAAATCTTTCACTACTTATGAAAATTCAGATAATGTCTCAATACCAAGATTTTGTTGTCCATAAACCCTATGTTGTGTGTGTGTGTGTGTGTGTGTGTGTGTGTATATATATATATTCATTCCCTGGGTATTATAAATATTTCTTCATCATATGAGTGGATTAGTATTTGTAGTCTAATCATTGAAAATTTTGAACAGTAAAGTTTTGTGGTGCAACTAACTTTTATTTAAATAGGTAATGTGTTTTGTAATGGGTATGCATTTTTCATGAGTTTCCATTTTTCTTGTTTCTTTTATGTTTACTTCTAGTGGTCAAGTTCTTAACTTTTCTGGGGTAATTCTTTTCTTCCATGATAATTGTATATATTTCAATTTGCTCTCTTTGTGGGTATATAGTGTCCCTTTTAGGGGGATATATTGGATTTAGATGTTTTTCTTAAAATTTACTCATAATCCAATGCTAAGAATAGCTATCTATCATGTCAGCTCCAAGATTTCACTGCAGTCCATTGGGAATGGAATGCAATAAAAAGGTGCAGTTTCTTCACTGTAATCAAGGAACATTCCACATGTTGTTTGTAGAAGCATGGAATTGTGGGAGAAAAACAAGCAAGCAGATCCTGTCAAGGTAGTCTAATCACACCTTCCTGTTAGTGTTATTGTTGTGGTCTAGCCTACATGCAGAGCTTGTTTTTCTGTGGGGGTCTCTATTCTGGGAGTTCTTTTAATACTGTTTAATTTTGGAAATAGTATTGAGAGCAGCAGGTGGTAAAAATGTATATTTTGTTGGCGGTTTTACATGGAAAAGGAAAGAATAACATTATATTTTGGAATATAATTTTAAACTGGAATTTCAGCTTAAATCTGAATTAATGACGCTTCCCCTAAGGTTTTCTTTATAATTATTATTAGCATGAGTACTATTCAGGAACTGGGATAGAGTCAGTTCTTTAATATCTATGTAAAACCTGACATTGTCACCTCCTTCACCTAGTTAATCAATGAATGTAAGACAATTTTAATATTATCCAAGTCAGAACCAAAATTAAAGATACCCTAAATATGTTATAAAACACTTCTATCCACAAGTATTTTGGGAAATACTCATGCCCCTAGTGTGATTTTAGATGGATATATAGCCTCATTTGGCATGACTGTGAAGAAACAGGTCCCCTCTAGCCTTTTGGGAGGGCAATTAGTCAACATACCTCAAAATCCATATCTTTTGAATTACTTCATGGAATTTATCATAAGGCATTGACAATATTTATGTTCAAGAATGTCATTATAAAGCCATTTAAAATAGCAATAAATTGAACAAGAAAAACCCCTCTGTTATGGGCTGAATGTTTATGTCCTCCCCAAATTCGTAGATTGTAATCCCAACTCCCAGCGCGATGGTGTTAGGAGATGGAGCCTTTGGGAGGCGATTAGGTCATGAGGGTAGAGTGCTCTTGAAAAAAGAGACCCCAGAGAGCTCTCTCCCTCTCTGCCACGTGAGGACACAATGAAAAAACAGCCATCTGCGACCCAGAAGAAAAAGACTGCCACCACAACCCCACTGTGCTGGCGTTCTGATCGCCAACTTCCATTTCCAGAACGGTGAGAAATTAATTTCTATTATTTATAAGCTCCCTGGTCCGTGGTATTCTGTTATAGAAGCCCAAACTAATAAAGACGCCCTCTAAAAGCTCAGTAAATAAGAGAATGATTACATTAATTCAGATAGATTTGTACGTTGGAATAATATGCCACCATGAAAAACCTATACTCATACAGCATTATTAAAAAATAGTGGAGGTCAAGGTTGTACAGTGAATGCAGTTCCTATTTAATACTAGAAACAATGCCATGCCCACATATATGCGTGGAAAGAAAATGGTTCCTTAGGGTAGTAGGATTTATTGAACAAAATTTATGGAGCGTGCATGGTGAGAAGCAGCAGAGTGTAATGATAAAGGGCAGAGAGTGGAAGTCAGATTGTCTGGCTTCAGATCCAGGCTCAGCCATTCATAATCAGCAAGGCCTTGGACAAATAATTGAACTCTCTGGGCCTCGGTTTCCTTACCTATAAGACGGGAATAATAGTAGCTCTTACATCATAGGCTTTGTTGTGAGGATTAAGTGAGTTAATGGAGTTAAATGAGTTAAGCATTCTTGGCACATAGGAAGTGCTGCATAAACTCTGTTACTGTCATTTATAGGTGCCAGGCACTGTACTGAGTGCTGGGTGTCCATCAATGATAGAAAAGGTCTCATCCATAGGAATTTCATAATCTAGAGGAGGAAACAAATAGTCCCCCAATTAAACAGATCAATATATCAATAATTAAAAAGTATGATGGGGTGCCTGGGTGGCTCAGTTGGTTGGGTGTCTGCCTTTGGCTCAAGTCATGATCCCAGAGTCCCGGGATGGAGCCCCGAGCTGGACTCCCTGCTCAATGGGGAGTCTGCTTCTCCCTCTGCTCCTCCCCCACTCCTTCTCACTCACTCTCTCTCAAATAATAAATAGAATCTTTAAAAAAAAGTACGATAAATACTATAAAGAAAAATAGTAAGGTATTTTTTGACAGATAATTGGGGGAGAACTTAGTTAAACTGTAAAGTCAAGAAATGTCTCCAGATGGAAGTGACATTCAGTAAGAGAACTGAACTACGAGTAGCCCTGGGAGCAGACAGGAACAGCACATAGATGAGGTTCTGAGTCACATATATGGAGGCTGGGAGCTGGGTGAGGTGGGGGAGGAGGCCAGGCTGCTGGAGTTCAGCGAATGATGGGGATGGTGATGCAGGGAAGGTGGAAGGGTAGGCCATGCCTGATCAATGGGGCCTGGTGGCATTTATCTCCCATGCTACAGGAAGCCCCTGGAAGAATCTAAACAAGAGAAAGTCTTGCCCTGGTTTCCTGCTGCAAAGCACTCTCAGACGTGAGGGGGAGGGGATGGGGTAACTGGGTGATGGGCATTAAGGAGGGCAATTGATGTAATGACAACCAGGTGTTCTATGCAATGGATGAATCACTAAATTCAGTCCCAAATTAATAATACGCTGTATGTTAACTAACTTGAATTTTAAAAAACAAAACAACAACAAAAAAGAAAAGCGCTCTGATCGCGGAGTGATGCAAAGTTGGAGGTGAGAGAAAGAAAATGTAGAGTCAGTTGGAGGCCTCTGGGACAGGACAGGCAGGAGATGGAGGTGATGGAGGTGAGGTGGACTGGGATGCTGGCATTGGTGGCGCAAGAAGAGAACAGACATTTTGGAGGAAGAAGCAATAGGCGTGGAGATGTGGGATTAGGCACAGGAAAGGGCCCAGGTTGACTTCCAGAATTCTCTCTGAGCACTCGGGTAGCTTGGAGGCCGCTTTGGTGGGGCCAACAGGAGGAGGGCAGCGGGGCAAGAGGCAATGTTTCTTCCCTTCCCCTTTCTATGTTGTACATATTTTATCTCAAAAACAAGTTAAGACAGCATGTAGTTTACAAGTATTTAGACGTAGGCCAACTGAAACTTATTTGCTGACAAAAGTATGGAAAAGGAATACAGCAGGAAAAAGAAAATGCAGCAAGGAAATAGGTATCAAAGGATGCATGCAATTTGCTGTGACTGTGATTTTGGTGTTTATGAATAGACGACTTTTTGAAAAAGAAAATCAGATCATATAATACAGGCTGATGAGTAACCTGTTTTTGCTTCACTATAAAATATATCTTGAGCATTTTCTCAAGTCACCAAATATGCTTGTAAACATATTTTAATAGCTACATAGTATCTTGTTTTGTGGGTATGAAATATTTTATTTCACTAGTTATTAGTCACTTAGGTTATTTCCTGTTTTTCTCCATTATAAAGAGGTAACAATGACCATTCTTGGAGCTCTCTCTTTGCACCCAGAATAATTTACTTATGGTGAATTATTGGAAATGGAATTATTCTTTCCAAAATTCTTAGTCTTATCTTCTTCTTGAATTCTTTCACATGATATTAGCACTGGGGATCCTGCTTTTATCTTTTTTTTTTTTTTATATATGATACCTGTTTACCTATTCTTAACTTTTTTGGAGGACATTTTGCTTTTTGCTACCTCCTCAGAGAGTTCAGTCCATTTAAATTTATTGTTATAGGCAGTGTATTTGGTTTTATGTTATTTTGTGCTTCCTTGCTGCTTTCTTTGACTTTTTAAGATATAAACTATGTTTTCATTTCTTGGAAAGTTTTAGAAGGTTCCTGTGTTTCTAGTTCATGTTCAGCACAATGCCTGGTGTCATAGCAGGCACTCAGCAAACACTTTGGAGAAACAAACAAATTCTACTTACAGTTCTACTAGTGTTTACTGTTTCCGTTGACGTTTACAGAAGCATTCTGTGACCTGTTTCTGGAAGTGTTATAGGCTAAGGTAAATGGTCCTCTTCTGGTTATCTCCTTCCTTTCAAGAGAAGATGTAGAGCATTACCCCTTTCCCCCTTTGCCTCTGTAAGCCTTTGTTCCATTTATTTGATTCTTTATTCCCTTTATTGGTATTACTCTTTCTTGTACATAGAAGCCTATTCTATTGGTACTTTATTAGGTGCAAAAAGAATTTTCCAAAACTTTTCAGGATCCTGCAGTCGATCATTTTCAAAGTATCCTCTTCCACTGAGTATCTTGGGTGTGAATCCTGCATATTGCTGCTTTCCCCTCTTTACTTATGCTTGAATAGTACCGAGACTCTGTTTTTGTCCACTGACAGTAGCCTGGATGTGCCTGGTCCTCTCTCTGCCTTCACGTGTGATCTTTGAATCCTCTTTCAACGTTGCAGAGAGAGAGGTGTCTGTGTGTCTCTCGGCCTGCGGTGCGGTGCCCAGCAGGGTTCTATCCAGAGCATGTCTGCTCCACCAAGGGGGATTTTTCTCCTGCACTTTATTCCTGGTCTTAGGTGTACTAAAACAACCTAGCAGATAAAAAGCAGTAATTACCAGCATATTCTACCAAGGCTCCTTTTGTATCCACCCTTGTCTACACTATTTGACAGTTGAGACTTCACCTACGAGAATGCGCTGTATCACGCGGTACTCCCTTCTTACTCACTGGTTTTCTGGGAATCCCAGTAATTGATCATAGAAAGGAAGAAGGGCGTGAGGGAGTAAGTGTGTGTGTGTGTGTGTGTGTGTGTGTGTGTGTGTGTGTGTGAGAGAGAGAGAGAGAGAGAGAGAAGAAATTGTGCTGTCATTCAATAACCCTGGAAAGTATCAATGTCAATTAATTAATGCAATTTAGAAACCGGGGCATTGGGGTGATGGGGGAGGGGAAAGGAGGCATTTACCACGGAAAATGCTGGTACCTGTGTAGCCACATCCATAGTGCATCATACTCATGGATATTTATTTTAAATTATTCGATCTTTCTTCTTAAGAAAAGTTTGATTATGTTTTATGTCATTGTCAGGAATTGTCAGGAAAACTTAAGACTCATTTTATAAAGAATGCTCCAAAAGGTGTTAAGATAAAATACTTTAGCATTTAATGAATTAATCCCCGGGTCTCCTTAATAACTGATTTCTCAATCTTCCTATGACTGAGATTTGAAACACATGCACATGACAGTGGTTCCGCTCGACTGTTTCTCTTGTCAGATCATTGAGAATTGAGTCTACAGTTTTGGGGACAAAGTTTAGATGTCCACTGACAGGAGAAACCTTTCTATGAAGCCCTTTCTCCATAAGAAATCACGATATCTTAGAGCTTCCTCTAAACATAACGTACTAGTTTTCGTGGTTGCTGCAACAAATTACCAGAAATTGGATGGCTTAAGATAGAAGACGTTTATTCTCTCAGAGTTCTGGAGGCTGGAAGTCCAAAATCAAGGTGTCTGCAGGGCTGTGCTTTCCCTGGAGGCTCCAGGCGACAATCCCTTCCCAGTCTCCCCTAGATTCTGGTGGCTGCCCCATTCTTTAGCCCACAGACACATCAGCACTCCAATCTCTGTGTCTGTGGCCACATTGCCTCCTCTCCTCCTCTTCTTCTGCGTCTGTGTAATCACTTTCTGTCTCAGTCTTACAGAGACATTTGTCACTGGGTTTAGGGCTACCCAGGTAATGCAGGATGATCTCTCCGTCTCTTGATTTCTTATCTTAATTACATCTGCAAAGGTCCTTTTTCCAAATAAGGTCATAGTCACAGGTTCTGGGAATTAGGATGTAGACATATTTCTCTTGGGGCCACCATTCAGCCTACTACACACAGATTGTGAGGAGGTTGAATGCAGAACAATTAATTGTGCATATCTAAATCCCACAAGCGTCTTTTTTTATTGAGCAAATATTACAGCAAGAGTAAGACTTGAGTATTCATGAGAATGCAGACAAAGGTTGTACACAGATCCACCCCCATGTGTTTTGAGCTAGTGTTTAAAGTCAGTGAGTGTTTCAGCAGGTCCACTTATTGTGACAGTGAGTGGGTAAGCTGTGGTTGCTTTTCCACCCTCCTTTTCAGCAAGGTACTCAGCCAAAAGGCAGGCTGCAGAAGAGCCCGGGGACACAAAACTCTGGTGTCCAGTCCTTGAGCGAGAGTTTGGCAGAAGGAGATGGAATTGTAGAGTGTTGGTCATGGAGGAAAAGATGGGCTTCTATTTTTGAGAGAAGAAACAAAACTGCAGGGGGTGGGCCAGACCTCTTTGAGGCTTCTGGGGATGTAGAAAAGATGGAGGGATGATGGTGAGTGATCAAGGAGGAAAGCGGTCTTAAATAAGATCTCAGAAATGATTTAGTCTGCCATCAAGGATAGCTGGGGAGGGAAGTCTGCAAATAAGGAATATTCTGTATTTCCTGCTGTCCCCTTCCCCAGCCCTGACCTCAGGAGGAAGGGAATAGGTGATGATTAAGCAGAATAACCTGCATTTTAAAGTACCTTTCTCTAAGGACTTCAAAGTAACTGTTGATTTTAGAAAACATTTATCTTGCAGAGTTAGCTACTGTTTTATTTTTAACTTGTGAGACCTCAGCTCACAAATGCCAGGGTTACACAGGAAATTAATTTGAAGGTCTCCAGGCTCACGTGGGAACATTTTTCACGATCACATCACCTGATCTATCTTGGCAACGTTGACCTCTGGCCCCAGGGTTCCCAGAAAGGGGGGAATGAAGAAGGTTAGCTCCAGGAATCAGGAGGTGCAGGAAAGAAGACCTCGCACATTTGGACTAGAAAAGGCTCATTTTTCTTAGCGTGCACAATCCACATTGGCTTCCTTGACTGCTATTAAAAGAAGAAAAAGAGGAGGGGTAGGAACAAACATTTATTAGGTTGTTTCTATGTGCCAGACACTGTATAGTTACTCTTCTCAAGTGATAAAAATATTACTGCTGCTATTTGGAAAGATACGGGGGGGGGGGAAGGTTTCTGAGAGTTTAAGTCACATGACTGAGGTCCCTAATAGGTTCTGAAATGAGTTCGATCCCTTGGGGCTGACACTCTTGCTCCTGTCTGTCCATGATCTGCTCGGCCTCCTTTTCCCCCTTAGCTTGTTCCACTATCCCTTTACTAGCACTGCTGCAGCCAGACTGGTGGTTTTCGGTTTCTTCAGCACACCAAGCCAGTTCTGGTCTTAGTTCCTCTGCTGTCCTTTCTGGAATGTTTTTCCTCCAATCTTGGCCTGCATGATTTTTTTCTCATTTTCCAGTTTTCGGTGTAATGTCATTTACTCAGTGGAGCATTCTCCAACCACTCTATTTAAGCTGCCATCCCGCCTAAACCTCCCACTCCATTTTGTCTTCTTCAACACCAAATACTGATGTCTGGTGTCTTGTCCACCATACTGGAATGTAAGCTCCGTGAGGGCAGGGATCTCAATAGGATCCCCTATCCACTGGCCTGGAATGTAGTCCTCAGCATATGTGTGTCGAATGAACGAATGAACCGAATGACTGAATGACTATGTTATCTTCCTAGTGACATTTCTTAGACACTTTGGCACCATTTCCCTCCATGGCCAATGTGGGCCAACTTTAAGGTCAATTGTGATGCTGTTTTCTTTGAACCTGAGAAGTTATCTCCAACATAGCCTACGTATCAGCTACATGTCCAAAAATAAAGCAGAAGAAATATCAATATCTATATTAAATTGTATGAAAAATGAGATTGAGCAGTGGAAATAACCAATACTTGATTTCTGGAAAAATCCAGAAAATCCTCCTGTCTGAATTAGTACACACTTCTGTATTTAGGCTAAAGAGACCACACAGATGATGGGAGACCTGTCTTACGTAATGGAGGTGTGTGAGAGAATAATCTCTTGGCTTTAGCTGGCTATTAGCCCAATAGCAGTCAACTGTAGAACCCAAGTGTTGATGTTAAGAGTCATAACCTATTCACAGCTCTCAGCACCATAGCGAGGGAAACGTCTGAAACCAAACCCATTATTTTCCCCCTGAAAATGTTTCTCCTTCAGTATTCCCAGTTTTAGTAATGGCACCCAACTGCTTTGTTACCTGAGCCATGTACTGAGTGGAGAGGGGTCATGCTGAACTCCTTGTCCCTTTAAAACCCAAAGCAGAGAAGTCCTGTTGAGGCCCCCTTCTCTGCTTATCTTTTCAGTTCTATCTTTTGTTAGCAACTGCATTACCTCCTTCCATTTGCCAACCCCAGGGTCACACTACACATGAAAATTCCATAGTGCATCACACTGTTTAACAATTCAATGGCTTTGCTCATACTCTGCTTAGAATGTCTTCTCATTTTGTTTACCCTCCACACCCACTGAATTTTCAATACTCAAATCAAGTGTCATCTTCTCATTGATATTCTTTTCTGTTTCTTTCCAACAGTAGAATTAGCCACTCCTATCTGTGAGCATCTGGTATGCCTTATTCACACTTAATTCATCTTATTCATCTTTCTCTGTGGTGCCTGACTTTTCCAAAGTACTCCATGCCTGCTTACTGAATAAAGATTAAGATCCATAGGCAGTTGGGGGCAGTTGGCTTGCTTTCTTCTGCGGCTAAATCTGTAGTGTTGTGAGATATTTCACACTGCATCCCCTAAGTCTGTGTGGTTGAAAAGTAGGAAAGCCTAGGATTAGAAATTCACAATGGATGCTCTACAAAGTGTGTCATGGATAATCTTTACATGAATAATTGATAGTTGACTGTAGGGTCATCAATTAGTAATGGAGGTCAGTCTTATTTCATTAGAATGTATCTTCCTGGAGGTACAGCTTTTGTTCATGTAGGTCCTAATTTTTTAAAAATACAGTGTCAAAAATAGTGTGGGTGCTCAAAAAGTTGAAAATCAATTAATCAAGTATCTCAGGTTCCAGAGTGACCAAAGGAGAGGCTGATATTCAGGAAACCCATTTGCTCTCATTAATAAAACAATCTTATCCATATTAAAGTAACAGAAGATGGAGGATAGGAAAAGGATCTATTAGTGTGGTCCAGCTGGGGACCTCTAAGATCATTCCTTCTTCACGGAGCTCATGAATAATAAAATAAATCGGTGTGACACCAGGGAATAAGCTGTAAAGTGTCACAAAATGCCAGGAACAAAATCCATCCAAAGTGCTCTTTTTCTTCCCGAGGAAAAACCTAAAAGAACTTTTCTGATTACCTGACAGTCCATTTAATCCCCAGGAAACATTCCTTTGTTATAGTTTCAAGGAGAATTACTTGAAATAATCCTTTGTACAATGTGCCTGGTTCTATTTTAGTTTTAAATCGTGTCCCCTTTCTTTTTGAATTTGTTTAAAAAAAAAGACATCTAATCAATGCCCAAGTGGAAGTGGTATGGCCAAGTCTGAGTTTCTTTTTCTCCAGGATGAAGTTACCTTTTGTGTAGAGGCCTTTTAAAAAGAGACTTAAAAGACTCTAGGAGCTGAGAAAGAATAAAAAAAAAAAATCCTGAATGTTATAATTAAACTGTACAGACTTAACCATCTCTCTTGAGTATTATTGAAGAGGAGAACACTTTTTGACCAGCTCCACTATGGATGCTCAGTGACCCAGATTTTAGGGGACTTGGATATTTCTTGGCTAAGTACCTGGGAGAATTCATCTGTAGTATTTGGTCAAGGGGAAGACACAGCCCTGCCAGTAGTCAGGTCAACTGGTCAACTGGTCAACTGTGTATCAGTTGAAAAGTGGGATAAAGAAAGATGGGAAAAAGGAAGAAAAGGAGTCCAATATCCTGTGTGTCTTCTAGACTTTCCCATATTTTGATTTAGAAATACATCAAAGCAACAAGAATAAATGGGGAAAAAAATCAGAGGGATTTTAATTTAGAAAATAAGGCACTATTTAAGTTCATGCATGTGGATTCTATCTAGGAGATAAAGTTAAACCAGTTTGGGTGAGCTTCTGGTGGCTACCCGTTTATAGGTATGCCCATATATTTTTTTCTTTGGTAAAGAAAGCAACCCAAAGGTATTTATAATGACTATTTCCACAAAAAATTTTCCTTTTTATTATGAAATATTTTATGCTTGCAAATGACTTTTTGAAATAGTATTATTCCAAATTATAAGGTCATCAGCCAGGAATTATCCTGTGTTTTTGATTTAAATACATTCTTCCTCAGACTCCTCCTTCCTCTTTCCACTCTCCACGGTGGGGAAGGAGGTGGGGGTGGGGGACAAGTGTAATTCCTGATGCAGTTCTAACATTTCCGAAACTCATTCCACCCAATGGCTCAGTCCAAGTTCACAGTGCAAAATGAATTAATAGTTAACACAGATGTAATAATTCCATTCACTGCTCAGGCACTTTATTTTTTGTCTTTCAAAAATGTATTGCATTTTTCTTCCTCTAGAGACAGAGTTTCTTTTTGATCTTGAAATAGTAACATAAGGTTAAACCACAGAATCATTTTTTTAAGAATGAAAACCGTTCTAATAATTTTAGGGTAGCAAGTTGGGAGGAAGATTCGTGAAAAATTAAGGTGGAAAATTTTTTCACTCTTTCATCCGGTTAGAGGTTTTCAAATTTTTTCTTAGAGCTTTTTTTCTTTTGCTTTATTTTAGGGAAAAATGGTAGATTCCACGGCTGCATTTTAAAACAAGCTTTTGGTTAAAAATAATATCCAATTTGGCCTTAACTAGTGCATGGCAGAAATAACAAAAGGCAGTTAATGTGGTATGAACTAAATGCTCGTGTCAAGTTGCCAGCACATTATCTTTGTGTCTTTTACAAGGAGGACTTAACTTGCAGAAATGGCTCTTGACAAAGTTAAGTGGGCCCGTATATTGTTTGGGAAATTGCCCTTATTTTGTGTGCTTCTTGTTCCAGTAATGGAACCCATGAGCAGTAGATAATTGTAGCGGCCTCATCTATCAAATAATATTAGAAGTCAACAGCTATAATCTGAGCCACTTGCTTTACACAGTTTTTCTCTGTATTTTCTGTTCAAATTGTCAGTTGTTACCTGTAAGTGTCCCCATTCCCTGTGGTTGATAGAAGCAAAAAGATTTAAGTAAATCAGGAGGTGAGTTGTGTGTGGGCTTGGGCCCAGGCTCCGCAGCCAGCTTACCACAGCAGATGATAACAGTTTCCTGAATAGGGAAAAATCATGGTTCTTTGTACTGCATTATATGTTACTATTACTGGTGCAGAGGCTGGGAGAAAGGGTGTTTTTTAGAGATAGTCTGGGCAGTTAAAAACTGAGTTTAAGAGGGTCAGAATGAAACCTACCATTACTCTAGGGTAAATCCACATCACATTTCAGCATTCTGACCTACTTTTGTTCATTTCTTATACCCTTTTGCTAAAAGCAAAGTTGCCCACGAGGAGAATTGTGCAAGCTTCGTGGTAGGTACTTAGGTATTTATTATACTGTTTCAAAAACTCATTTGCAGGCATAAAATATTTCATAATAAAAAGGAAAATGTTTTGTGGGAATAGTCATTATAAACATCTTTGGGTTGCTTTCTTTATCAAAGAAAAAAATCAGAAAAATACGAAAGCAATAAAGTAAAAACATGAAAGTACTTCATCCAATGGTAGGCAGTTTCTATGTGTATATATATATATACACACACACATATATATATAATTTTATGTCTAAATTATAGGATCACATCATATCTACTGTGTAGTAGCCTATGTTTTTCCCACTTAATATGTTGTAGGCATATTTCTATGCTCATAAATATTCATTTGCTATACCATATTTGTGGTTCCCTTATATTCTATTGCATGCATTATCTGTTATTAGATACTTAGAATTTTTTTTAAATTTTCACCATTATAAACAATGCTTCAAACAATATCTTTGCACCTGAGACCTTATTGACACCTATGATAATTTCTTTAAGTGAAATTATTAGAAGGATAGTCAATGGGTTAAATGCTTTGTACAAAAGAGGGTAAAACAATTTCTATTATTACAAGCAGGAAAGATCCTGAACTGCTTTTTCCCCTCAATATCCACTAGGCACAAATGCTTCATAGATGTTTATGGTCATGGAGAGATGGTCTATGGAAGAGTGGGGTGTGGGGTCTGCATGTCCCAGAGCACTTGTGGATGGCAGTGATCAGGGATAGCTCCAGCAACAAGGAAAAACTTCAAACACCTCCATGATGGGGTTCCTAAGAAGGGAATGGGGGCACCCATGGTTGGGGAACGATACAGTCAAAGACAAAAGGAAGGCATTAAGGCACAGAAATTAAGTAGACTGACAAATGTGGCTGCCTGATTAGGTGGCCCCTACTGTTTCTGTGCCACCAACATCTCTTTTCTCTGAACCCCTACAGAATTTGTTTATGTCATCTACTTAACAGGGCAAAACTATTCCCTCACATTGTTCTGTCACTGAATATTTGTTATCATTGCTTTCCCAATGGGATTGCAAAGTCTTTGGGGGCAAGGAACAATACCAGCCCCTCAGAGGCCCCAGCTGGTTCGAACAGAGAAAGTGATTAGCAGAGATTTGAAAACCTGCCCCATGGGGTAAGCTGCCCCTCTCTGTCTTTGAATGCCAATAGTTCTGCTTGTATCATTTTTTCCCCTTTTATACATGATTTTGCTTAAGAGAGAGAGCTGGCATTACTAAACATACTCCTCTCCCCCAACACAGACCTTCCCCCCCCCAACTATTAGATAGATTTTAAGATTCAACCCGAATGATCAAACTTATGATTTCAGTTTCCTATTTTTAGTGGTATTATTATTTTGGGGCACTTCATTGACTGTCATTTTCCCAACATGAGTATTTTGTCACCCAGTCACTAAGTGCTCTGGGCTAGGTTTGTGTTTATAACCCATGGGTACTGAGAAAATAGGAATGGAAAATCAGCATCTTTATGTAGCCTTTATCTAGTGGGGTGGTAGAAAATAATTTATTCTCAAGGGCTGTCTGCCTACAGCTTTTTGCACTGGGCTGCACCAAATGAAGCACAAAGTCAGGTTAAAAAAGCCACTGGTGGTTCTTTGTGGAGCTCAATGAAAAGATATTTGCTTCAATGGGAAGTTTCTGTATTGGGGACTCTGGCCCAGTAGCAGCTGTGCTTTTCAGTGTTTGCTGCAGAATCACCTCTCTGGCGAATGGAGGGAGGGGCTGTGTTTCTATTTTCATTACTAAATAACAGCACAGGGCCAGGGCCATGAGCACTTTCTTACCCAGGGCCAGTGTTTCAGCCCTGATGTCCCGAGACACAGTCATTTGCATTCCTAATATACAATAATTTTTCAAATACAATATTTCAACAAAATGTTTACCCCGTTCAACAGTTGTTCATGGCACAAATGAAGGGAAAAAAGGTGATAATTTATACAACTGTGTGATGAAGAATTACTGGTTGTCATTAGAAATGTGCCCTGTAATTAACACCAATCCTTTTCAAACTTTTCTAAAAATCAAAGAGTAGGGAAGATTCCTAAACTCATTTTATGAGGCCATCATTATCTTACTACCATAACTAAAAAAGCCTTACTAGGAAAGAAAACTACAGGCCATATCCTTGATGCAAAAATTCTCAATAAAACAGTAGCAAAATGAATTCAGCAGTACATTTAAAGGATCATTCATCATGATCAAGTGGGATTTATACCTGGGATGCAAGGATGTTTCAACATATGCAAATAAATCAATGTGATACCTCACATTAACAGAATGAAAGGAAAGAATTATATGATCATCTCAATAGATGCAGAAAAAGTACTTGACAAAATTCAACATCTATTCATGATAAAAACTCTTAACAAAGAAGGAACATATCTCAACATAATAAAACCATATGTGACAAACCCCCAGTTTATGTCATACTCAATGGTGAAAAGTTGAAAGCATTTCATCTGACATCAGGAACAAGACAAAGGTGCCCATTCTCACCACTCCTTTTCAGATGGTACTGGAAGTCCTAGCTAGAGTAATCAGGCAAGAAAAATAAATAAAAGGTGTCAGAATTGGAAAGAAAGAAGTAAAATTGTCTTTATTTGCAGATGACATGATTTTATATATAGAAAATCCTGAAGACTCAACCAAAAAACTGTTAGAGCTAATCAATGAATTCAGTAAAGTTGCAGGATACAAAGTCAACATATAAAAATCAGTAGCATTTCTATTACAGTAACAACAACTTAAGAAAAAAGAAATAAAGATACCTATCCCATTTACAATAGCATCAATAACAATAAATTACTTAAGGAATAAATTTAACTAAGGAAGTAAAAGATCTCTACTCCGAGAACCACAAGACATTGGTGAAAGAAATTGAAGATACATATAAATGGAAAGGTATCCCATATTCATGGATTAGAAGAATTAACATTGTTAAAATGTCAATATTACCAAAATCCATCTATAGATTTAATGAAATCCCAATTAAAATTCCCATGTCATTTTTTTTACATAAGTGGAAAACAATCTTAAAACTTGTATGGAACCACAAAAGACCCCAAATAGAAAAAAAAAATTCCTGAGAAAGAAGAACAAAGCTGGAGACATCACACTTCTTGATTTCAAGCTATACTATAAGGTTATAGTCATTAAAACAGTATGGCACTCATCAGGGAAATTCAAATCAAAACCACACTAAGATACCACCTTACGCCAGTTAGAATGGCAAAGATAGACAAGGCAAGAAACAACAATTGTTGGAGAGGATGTGGAGAAAGGGGATCCCTCCTACATTGTTGGTGGGAATGCAAGTTGGTACAGCCACTCTGGAAAACAGTGTGGAGGTCCCTTAAAAAGTTAAAAATTGAACTACCCTATGACCCAGCCATTGCACTACTGGGTGTTTACCCCAAAGATACAGACGTAGTAAAGAGAAGGGCCATATGCACCCCAATGTTCATAGCTGCATTGTCCACAATAGCCAAATCATGGAAGGAGCCGAGATGCCCTTCAACAGATGACTGGATTAAGAAGCTGTGGTCCATATATACAATGGAATATTACTCAGCTATCAGAAAGAACGAATTCTCAACATTTGCTGCAACATGGACGGCACTGGAGGAGATAATGCTAAGTGAAATAAGTCAAGCAGAGAAAGACAATTATCATATGATTTCTCTCATCTATGGAACATAAGAACTAGGATGATCGGTAGGGGAAGAAAGGGATAAAGAAAAGGGGGGTAATCAGAAGGGGGAATGAAACATGAGAGACTATGGACTATGAGAAACAAACTGAAGACTTCAGAGGGGAGGGGGTGGGGGAATGGGATAGACTGGTGATGGGTAGTAAGGAGGGCACGTATTGCATGGTGCACTGGGTGTTATACGCAACTAATGAAGCATCAAACTTTACATCGGAATCTGGGGATGTACTGTATGGTGATTAACACAATATAATAAAATAAAATTAAAAAAAAAAAACAGTATGGCACTGGCATAAAAATAGACAAAAAGACCAATAGAACAGAACTAAGAGTCCAGAAATAAACCCAAGCATATATGGTCAACCAATATTTGACAAGGGAGCCAAGCATACTCAATGGAGAAAAGACAGTCTCTTCAATAGATGGTGCTGGGATAATTGGCTATTCATGTTCAAAAGAATGAAACTGGATTCCTATTTTTTACTACTCACAAAAGTTAATTTGGATTAAAGACTTAAATGTAAGACCTGAAAGCATGAAAGTCCTAGAAGAAAACATAGGAACAAAACTCCCTGACATGGGTCTTGGTTATGATTTTTTGGTTAATGACATGACACCTAAAGCACAGGCAACAAGATAAAAAACAAAGTGGGACTCCACTAAACTAAAAAGCTTCTGCACAGCAAAAGAAACCATCAACAAAGTGAAAGACAACCTATGGAATGGGAAACGCATTTTCAAGCCATATATCTAATAAGGGGCTAATATAAAAAAATACACAGAGTTTATATAACTCAATAGCAAAACCCCAAACAATCCAATTAAAAAATGGGTAAAGGGCCTGACTACACATTTTTTCAAAGCAGATATACAAAAGTCCAACAAATACATGAAAAGATGTTCAACATCACTAGTCATTAGGGAAATGCAAATTAAAACCACAGTGAGGTATCACCTTATGCCTGTTGAAATGGCTATCATCAGAAAGATAAGAGATGACAAATGCTACTATGGAAACAGTATGGAGGATCCTCAAAAAATTAAAAATAGAACAACCATATGATCCAGAAATTCCATGTCTGGGTTATTTATCTGAAGGAAATGAAAACACTAACTTGAAAAGGTATCTGCAACCCCATGTTCATAGCAGCATTATTTACAGTAGCCAAGGCACGGAAACAAGCTAGGTGTCCACAGATAGATGGATAAAGAAGTTGTGGTATATATACATATTTATATACCATATATATGTGTATATACCACATACCATATATGTGTGTATATATATAATAAAATATTATTCAGCCATAGAAAACAAGGAAATTCTACCATTTGTGACAACACAGATGGACCGTGAAGGCATTCTGCTAAGTGAAATACTGTAGAATCTCATTTATATGCAGAATCTAACCCCTCCCCCCAAAACCCAAAATACCCAAACCGACTACCCCTCCCCCGCCTCCCCCCCGCTAAACCTATAGGAAAAGAGATCAGTCTTGAGGTTATCGGAGGTAAAGAGTGGGAAAGTAGGAATTGGAGACAGGTGGTCAAAAGGTGAAAACCTGCAGTTGTAAATAAGTACTAGGGATGTAATGTACACAACAATAGGTTACACTGTCGTAGGACCTATAGGACAGTTGTTGAAAGAGTAAATCCTGAGTTCTCATCACAAGGAGAAGATTCCTTTTTTTCCTCTTCCTTTTCTTTTTATTGTATCTCTGTGTGATAACGGATGCGAGCTGCACCTAATGTGGTGATCATTTCACAGTATATGTGAATCAAATCATCATGCCGTACCCCTTAAAATTATACAGTGATGTATGCCGATTAATTTTCAGTAAAACTGGGGAAAAAAAAGACATATGCCATGTGACTCTTCACAAATGCATGCTGCCTAAAAACAAACAAATCCAAAACAAACAAACAAAAAACCAGCATGCAGTAGAAATTTAAAGCGGTGCTGCCATGTTTGAAGTTGCGTCCCTAGGAGTGGATAATAGAATGTGCTCCTGAGATGCAGAGCTGTGGGTGGCTGACCTGGAATTTGAAAAGATCCTCTGATACTTGAAATCATTTCAAGGTTAAATGGAAAACGTGAGCTAGGATTATCTGAATCCTCCTTCATCTGGATAATGTCTAAAGGAGAGGAAGCCGGGAACTGAGCCAGTGTGTGAGTGTCCCTGGGAGCGCATCATTCTCGGGCATGTATTTGAATTGCTAGAGAGCAGTCTGACCACTTGCTTCTCTCAGTTAACTGCTAGGAATCTGAACATTATTTTTGTGATAAATGGAGATTACGAAGGACTGACCTTGTTTTGAAATGCTTATGTTAATTTACTAGTCTCTAAAAAATTTGGTATATGGACAAATTCATACGTATCCTGAAACTAAAGTTGTGGAATACTTTATTCAGAGACTACTCCAACATCTGTTATTACGTTCTCTCAACAACACTGCTAGGTACCTTATAATTAATCTCATTTTACAGATGAATAAACAGAGGCCCAGAGAGGTTAAATGAAGACGCTAATAAGTGGTAAAGGTGTGAATCAAACACAGGTCGATCTGATCTCCAAGCCAGTGTGCTCAGCCACTCTGCTTGACCAAATACTTCAAACTAGAACTCCTTTCATGTTTTGGAAACAGAAACTTCTCTGACCTGTAGGGCTTAAAAATGACTGTGTTGATTACAAGATAACAATATTTAATTCCACTCGATTTCATTTCTTTAAAGGAAAAAAAATCATCCATTTGCCGCTGATTGCTTTGCCCTTTGAGCATCTATTTTGTGTGTGAAGGTTTATTGCAATGTATTGACTTTCTTCATTATCTAAATTTTATGCACCTAATGATACTTATTAGTATGCTTAGTGACCTTCTTTAAAATTTTTGCAATAAGATTGCACCCCAGACAACTCATCTAAGTAGCTTCCAGTTGGTAAAATGCCTTCAGTGACCAAGCTACAGCCATATATATATATAAATGCTATTCTTGCAATTACTGTTGGAGTGACAGTTCCTCTGAGGTATTTGAAGGATGCAACTTGTTCAAGTTTAATGCCATCTATTATGAACTCTGCTGCATGCTGTTAATAGCTGGAAAGCATTGATTTTGTTTTCTGCTCTCTTATCTCAAGCCCATACATTTTGCTTGCATTATTGACTGTTCTGATCATTTCATGCACCATCTCTTTAGAAGATGTATAAATCAATGTCAGCCATGAAACTTAAGTTGTTTATTAGGCTGCCATGTAGGTTTACACCTTCACGAAAATCATCTAATGTGGTCGGTGTCAGATGTTTCAAACAATTGTTGACCAGGTCTGATGAAAGAGGACAGCCTTGGAACATGTCACCCCTGGAGTAGGAAAGTTCGTTCAATTATTTATTTGGGTCACATGTTATACTTGACTGGATGCACTTTTTAATGATGTTAATTAACTTCTTCAGGGTGTTAAATTAGTTTAGAACTGCTATGATTATAGCATGACATAAATTGGACTCTCTATTCGAAGAGATGCATTTGAGTGTTGCACACCAAAAGGATATTTTGTACTGAATTAGTGCAAATGGAACCGCGCTGCTTACATTCGAGCATACTTGATAGAGGACCCGCACAGACTTCAGATCAATTTCACACTTAAATCACAGAGTCAAAAAACAAGTGCAGGAGCCTGAAAGCCTGTCCATCATTTTATACAATTACCGAGTTCTTTAGCCAGTACCCAAAGAGCATCAAATTGCACCTCTAATCCAATAAAAAATGTTTTCTATAATTAAGGCAATTATGAAATGCCCTACAAAATCCATTCTTAGGGTTCAGCTTCTAAATTCTTCCCATGCATAAAGCAAATTTTGCATTAGTTTAGGCTCTATTTTTTCCCCTAATTTCTACAGTGCTTGTGATTCATGTCTCTTGCTTAGTATTTTGCAGGGTATTTTTCAAATATGGAGATCAGTTCTCCTTTTGGTACAGGAGGTGAAGGGCTGCACAGGGTTGCATTACTCATGGCCAATTTCTGGGACAGCCGTGGATGCAGTAATGTCATGTGACCGGTTCTTTTACACATGTGGTGGGAGGGGGGTTGGAGAAGGTGTCCCTCGGCAATCGGTCACCTGGACCTGGCCATCATCTTAAACCCCTGCTGACTAGTTAAAAATGAAATTCAAAAAAAAAGGTAATCCAATTGTCTTTAAGAATTTATTCCTTGGATATTTTTTGATACAATTCTTAACCAAACATAAGTACAAGGAAAATATATGTTTAAAATTATACGTTTATGTGAGAGATGCCCTGGAGAGGCTTGAATTATGTCCACCCCCCGGAAAAAAAAAGGTATGTCCACCACGAACCTCAGAATGTAACTCACTGGAATAAGAAACTTTGCAGAGGGAAGGCTCTTGAGACGGGTCATTCTGAATTCGGGCTGGCCCTAAATCCAATGGTAAGTCCTGAGAAGAGAAGAGATGGAAAGGAAGAGAAGAGGAGGGGGAGCAGAACCATGGAGAGTTGGAACCATATGGGATGCAGGCAGAGGCTGGACTCAGCGCCAAGGATCGCTCAGGCAGCTAGTGGCCAGCAGACCCAGGGGAGACAGGAAAGAATTGTCATGAGAGCCTCCAGAGAGCACCGACCCTCTGGCACCTAGATTTTGGACTTTCAGCTTCTCAACCTGTGAGAAAATAAATTTCTGTTGTTTGAAGCTGCCGAGTTTGTGGCACTTTGTTATGGCAGCCTTAGGACACCAAGACCTGCTCCCAGCCTCATGTCTGATATGCTGGTGCGACTCGCTTCTTCCCTCCTGCCAGGAGTCTGCTCACCATGGCCCCTTCTGCTGCCACTTCTGGCTGCTGAGACCCCTCATGCTTCCCAGGCCAGCTCATGTGTCCCCTCACCTGCCTGGTTCCCGTACCTCTCTCTTCCCTGGATGGCCATAGCATGTGTCTATTTCCAGCATGGTGCTGCCCACGTCTGCCTTATATCATGCTGTACGTATTTGTTTCCTCCCTTGATGTTTGGAAACATTCCTTGTTCAGCTTTAAATATGTTAGAGTGATGAGCACAGACCTTCGTCTATAGTCAGGTTTCAAAATATGTTGAATCTAATTGCATGGCATCCTTTGCCATGAGAAAAATTCTGTTTTTGTTTCACAATTTGGGTATCAAATTGTGTATGCAGAAGAAATGGAAGCCATGGGAGAAGTAATTTCAACAAAGCCAAAATTCGATGATTCTAAAAGCAAGCGTTGTAAGAGCTGCTTATATTTCAGTATGTTTTTGAGTGAAAATATGTTGTTCGATGGATAATTCCAAGTCCAAATATTTTCCTGGGGAATATGATGTTGAATCATACTTACAGTTGGGGATAGTTAATTCACTGTGTTAATCAGTATGCATTTGACTTCTCTATTTTTAGTCATATTAGTTACTCAAATATTCTTCTGAAATATATTATGCTTGCATAATAAAAATATTGCGCTCGATCTCTTTATGCAGGAATTTAAAAGCATCTTACTCACATGTCCACCCCAGAAATCAGTTGATTTCTGATCGGTCCGTCTGGCGACTCAAACAAGACAATATGTTTGAAGTACTTTTAGAACTGTCACGTGTAACACAGTAGTTGTGAAGTTTGAAAAGCGGTGCTCACCTCTGAACTGCCAAGTCCAAATAAGCACTCAACATTGAACCTTGGTTCCGATCGCCTTTGCATCCCGTCTTTGTTTGGCACATGCTTTCTGGTTTGAAGTCGTTGCATGCCGTGTCTGTGTGTGAGCTGGGCTTGCTGCTGCTTCCACAGTCTCATGATGCTGGATTTTGGCAGGGCATAGTGTGGTCAAGAAGAGCAAGCGAGGTCCTTGGCTTGTGGGAGATTCAGAGTGTACCCTGGGTCACATTTCAGCTGGTTGTGTGTGTGTCACCAAGCCACTAAGCTCAGTTGAGCCTCAGTTTTATCACCTATAAGCATGACTAATGATATCTCCATCATAGCATCGTCACGAGGATTAAATTGAATAAAATAATATCTGTAAAGCATTTAAGCCAGGTCTTGGCACATACAAGGTATGTAACAAATAAATGTTAAAACATGATTTTGTTGTAGATGATCAAGCATTAAGCCATCTGAATTTAATTCTTTTAATAAATATCTATTGTTGTATGTTCTGGCAACATAATGAACAGTCCCTGCCTTTTCAGGGAGGAGCCGGTGATTTAAATAGGAAATTCAAGGCTAAGGGTAGCCTGAGAGGTAGTCTGAACAGTATGATGGGCCCACATTATCGCCCAGGCCATTCAAAGTTCAACTTGACCTTTTCTGGTTAAACATGGCAGAATGTCTATCTCTTTTCCCTCCCCAAATCCAAAGAAAATGGCATCAAAGCAATACAAATGAATAAACCCACAAGCACAAAGAGAATGTGAGTGGGGACACCAGTAAATAAAAGGACATACCTGGAAGCCTGACGTGGCACCTTGAAGGAGCAGAGCAGAGGAAATGACAATCCCAAGGACGTCCATAGGCGAGACCATGAGGAGTCAGCTGATCCACTCCACAGAACCTGGAGTGGGCGCGGTGAGGATGCGGGTAACATGGATGGCAGGCAGTGGTGAGGCATCAGGCTGCAAACGGGAGATTGGCAGAAAGTCTGTATGTGCAGTGGTTGAACCCCATGCATCAGTTGGCTCCCTTCACAGGTGGAAGGTAAGAGGTTTACATCGTGGACAAATGAAACCAGAAAGAATTAGGATTTAACAACAACTAGGCGCAGTAAAGGGTAGGGATAGAGCGGAGGATTAAATACAAGAAATGAAGCAAATGTCTGTAATGGACCTCTACTCCCCTTCCCCTACTCTGCTATCAAAATACTGGACGTTAGGCAACCTCCTCTCCCCTCACCCCCATAAACACACACATGTACATCCAACCAGGGCAGAATATTGATAAGATTCTTCTCTGGAGAAACAGTATGACCACAAAGACAAAACCTTTACATATTCAGGGATGATTCACATCTGCTTTAGCTGGGTGCTTGGGTAGCGTGGCCAGCCTGGGATCACTTTAAAATCAAAGTCTTGGTTTTCCAAAATGCCAGCTAGTATAATTTTGAAATACAAGTTCATCTGAGGGAGGGCTTCTTTGTGGTGACAACTTCAGAGAGAAGAGTTTTTTTTCTTTTTCTTTTTTCAAGATTTGAGACATAATCTTCCTTGTGGTCTCTTGGATTGTGGGGGACTTATTTTTAGTTTGTCCTGATTGAGAGTATAGCCTTTTGGGGTTGTATCTTGTGGAATGGATCGTGTATCTCCTATTTTATATTCCATCTTTAGGCTTTGTTGGCTATTCTTGTGCCCCCTTTGATGCCTTAAAGACCAAGTTCAAGTTCATCTGGCTTGGTGAATGACTTCAGATGAGAGACAGCTTTGTGGCTCTGCTATTCATTCTTAGTCTGGCTTTTACCTGGATTTTGGCATCTCAGTAATCTTTCTTTCTTCTTTCTTTCTTTCTTTCTTTCTTTCTTTCTTTCTTTCTTTCTTTCTTTTTCTCTTTCTTCCTTCCTTCCTTCCTTCCTTCCTTCCTTCCTTCCTTCCTTCCTTCCTTTTCTCCTATCAGCTCACTAATGTAGGCTAAAAGATAGATTTTAAATTTCATTAAGCATTTTTAGTTGTTTATAACAAACAGCCTGGCTAGAGTATCTAGTTTACCATCCTATTGGAAATAGGAGGCAGTAACTCTTTTCAAATACATCAGATGATATTCTTACAATAACAATCACCAATTCACCCTTTATAGAGAATTGAACAGAAGGAAATGAGTCTAAACTACAAGGAGTCCAGTCAAATTTCCATGACTAAAAGAAAGTGAAATATCTTTGAATATTTAAAAAACACAAAACAAAACAAAACCAAACCGCACATGTAGTCATTTATCTTGTCTGACGAAATGCTCCTTGCCCGAGGCGGGAGGCTGGGGAAGATGACCTTTCAATGCCCCTTCAGTTCTGTCATTTTATGATATTTGTGAGGAAAAAAGCCAGACTTTCAGAACAGTTTTTCACTGCGAGTTTGTGAAGTGATATTATGAAACTGGTCTAGTTTCTGTCTGTCAATTTCAACTTCCTGCAGTGAGATTTCCAGGTACTGAGTTTTACTCTGCAGGACACAAATTTCTTTTTCTTGTGATTTGTCCGTTTTATTAGGCCTTCCAAATCACGTACAAAAATGTGTAAAGAATGGTTCCCTCCATCTGTATCCATAGGGATTCCCTTTGACTTCTCCACAGATAAGATGGACGGAGCGGTAAAAATAACGAAATCAATTTTCCATTAATAGCTGATAGAGTAATGAATGTAAAGATGAAAGGAAGCGGAAATACTTTTAGTATTCAGAGAGATTTTGTCATTGTTGTAAGTCACCAGGATCTTTTGTGAGATGACTGACATAGAAATACACTCCTCAGGGGTTATTCATTGATGTAGAATTTGATGTCTGCTGCCTTATTGGTCCCCCAAAGTTTACCACTGTGTGACAGTGCCTGTCCCTTTCAGTTCTGGTTTTATTAGGAGACACTATGGCCATTAGTACCTCCTGGCTTTCCAAAACTGATGGTGGAAAGGAAATTGGCCTGTGAGGACTCATTAACTTACATTAATTATACAATAAAATAAATAAAAATCAAGTAAAATATATAATCTTATATTAAAGAGGTAAAACAAAACAAAACAAAACACCCCACCTCAGAGCACAGCTATATGTTTCGCAGAATATTTTGGTCTTTCCTTTTCCACCTGATTGTTTTAACATCCTCACGAGGCAGGCAGGGCAGACGGGGCATTAACAGTTTTGCAGGACGTCTTGTGTTCTTTTGCCTGTCCCTTTGTCCGAACTGCCTTTCACAAGTAGGTGGGCTAAGTTTCACTTACCTCCCATTTCCCCGTCCCCACGCCAAGAAATTAGGGTTAACAACAATAAAAAAAAAAAAAATTGAATACCCATGTCCCACCATCTTGAATTAACAACCATTAATAACTTGCTTTCTTTTAAACTAATTAACACATTGCAGATAAGACAGAGGTCTCTTATTTCCCTTCCTCACTGTCCTTTTGAGAAAAAAATCACTAATATGTCTATTCAACCAGCCCCGCAATCACCTCATCCAGGAAAGCTTCCTGGGCTCTGGGGTGCCTGTCCCTGAGCGCTGCTGGCCTGCCAAGCGTGACTTATGTTGACTATCACAGCCTGTATTTGAGCCGCCTCGTCCCAGGGGACCGTCACTGGATTCATTTTTGTGCTCCTCGTGCCTGCCATGGGGCCTGGCCTAGAGCTGGGCCCACTCAATGTTTGTTCAAGGAATGAGTAAGGAAAGGGAATGTCACACAGCTTAATTTGACTCATCCAATTTCACTGTTTCCAATGTCTTCACTGTTATATTTTTTATGAAGAGATATTGGCTTTGTCCTGTGGAATAGGAACGTGCTTCATTTCATTTAATCGGCACCTACTGAATTCCTGCTGGGATCAGGCCCTGGGCTGGGCATGGGGGTACCTGCCGTGGACAAGTGCACTCCCACCCTCAGGGGCCCTGCATCCCCACAGAGCCCAGGCCTCTTCTTTCCAAGCCTCTGGGTCGCTGATGCTGGGCAGGCAAGCACAGTAATGATTATGATGGCGTCTGCAGCGTGCTTTTTTTTTTCTTTTTCTTTTTCTTTTTTTTTCTTTTCCTTTCCTTTTCTTCCTCTTTCTTTCTTTCGTTCTTTCTTTCTAACTTTCTTTTTGTTTTTGTTTTTAAATTCTTGACTCTGGAGTAAAATGCTATTACAGGCAACTTTTTATATTTTTATCTTTATTTTTTGTGGTAGCTATATATTATTTTATAACTAAAAAAAAAAAAAGGTCCCAAAGCATTAATTAAGCAGTCAAGATGGAAGTGATTCGGGCCTCCCTTTGGGGGGAGGGGAAAGGCCGGATTGCAGATCAGCACGTTCAGTGAATCACACTTTCAGGTTAGTCAAGCATTTTCTCTTTGTTTTCTGGAGTTTACCCATTTTTGGGAAAGAGTCCCCCTGGGTGTATTCAGCGATTTCTCTTGCCCATCCATTAAGATTTCAGAGTATGAGGTGAGCAAGTTTATGCCACAGACGAATCTCTACCAAGTTCTGTGGGCTTGAATTCTTCCCAGATGTGGTGTCTCTTTTGGGGCGGGTTGATGAGGTGCGGGGTGCACACAGTAGGACCTCCAGCCTCTTGTTGACAGCACGTGATAGCCGGTCCCAGATGGATGCTGTGGTTTCCTGGACTAGCCCATGGGTGACTTTTGGCGGCTTACCTCATCTGTAAAACCTTTTTGAGCCCCCATTTCTCATTTACGGTTATTTGTTTTACTTACAAATGATGTCTAACTATTGCTGTCCTCATGTATTTTATTTACTGTAAAGCATATACAAAAATAAAGTGACCATAGGATGAGGGAACAATAAAAACATGAAATGTCATATTCTCTTTCATACTCTACTGGATTAATGCAGTTCCCACCTTGTGGGGACACCACGTAAAGGAGATCAAAAGACCTCAAAAGGATGTAAGAGCAGCTTCTGATGTGATAGAAGCAAACAGGACTTCAGTCCCTGTGGAATTTTCTGGGCAGGTGTGGACTGCTGCTCTAGACAGAGGAGGATCTGAGTGGTATTTGTCAGCTTTCAGTCCTTTGGGGTTACTATGTCAGCTCGGCAGCAAACAGTATCAGAGAGAGGGGAAATGAGGAGCTACCTAAATTACGATAAAAGGAAAATCAGAATCTCCCTAATTAATTTTGTTCATCTTTAGAGATCGCAGGAAAGGAAATGAAAGGTGGTAGCAGCAGGCAAGGCAAAAATCTTGCAAATTCTTCAAATGCGAATAAGATTCTGGTGATAAACCCTCACTTTCTGGTAAGCATTTTAATGGATCCTTTAATTAGTTTTTCTGGAAAGTTCACTGATGATGCGCTGGAATAACGATCCCCTGTGCTCTAAAGTGTCCAGTCATTAGCTCACAAGGTGACTGAACATACTAACGCATTTGCCTTTTAGACAGTTTAGCCTATGTTCTTAATAAGGGTCTTGCTTTGGTTTGACTCAATCATGGAAAGGAGTGTGGGGGCCAGGCTCTCTCACAAATGGTAATGACAGTGAGCCAGACCCAACTTCTCCTAGTCCCCATGTCGCTCCAGCTCCTGAAAGGAGATCCTTGGGGCAGATCTTTCTAGGACCCTTCTCATGCTGCCTGCCACCTCTGTGTGAAAATTTGGGCACAGCATTAAGAGGCACCCCCTAGATTCAGAATCCATTCTAGACAAGGGAATCGATTTTGTTCTTTCACCTGCATTTGTAGCATCTTTTGGAGCCCACACTCCTCATCGACATGTGTCTATTTTTTCTTCCAAATGGCGTGTTATTATCCCATTTTATTTCTAAGGCACGCTTTCTACACTTTACGGGTGCAGGTCAGGCAGGTGAGTGGGAGGGTGGAGACTGGGAAGTCACTTCTGCTCCCAGCTGAGCCCACGGCTTGGCTTTGCACCGAGCCAACGGCAGAATGGGCTTGGGATCCAGTTTTGCAGGGCTGGCCTGGTTTGGTTCCAGCATGCTAGTACACACGAGGGTACACAGCCTGGTGCGTTGCGTTACTCCTCGTGCCCCGGCTGAAAGAAGCTAAACTGCAGATAATGTATTCAGCATAAATTATTGCTAACCTTAGCTGGAATAATGCATGCTTTTGATCGTCTTTAGATACGGAGCCAATGGGGAATTGTCTGGCTACAAAGTTTTCCTCCATATCTTACAGTTAAATCAAATTCCAAATCTTGAGGACATCTGATATTCCTCAAGGACATTAAATCTATAAAACTGGTGCCTGAATCATATGCTAAAAAGTATAATTCACAGTTTGTTTTGTTAGTGTGAGCTATCAGTAACATTTTAAACATCTAATTACGTTTTTCATTTAATAATTCATTCTTGTATAATTAGGGACTTAAGTTGGGCAACACGCTTAGGTTTTAAAATATGGACATTTTCTTTAAGTGTTTTTATGCCAATGTCTATGAGATGGAGCATATTACAGATTTAACGCTCTGGCGACACAAGTCTCGTTAGTGGCCTGGCCCACTGCATAGGCAGTGTTGGTCAGGTGTGTGCTGAGTGGTAGTAAAAACTCCAACCTGCCCAGACTATATATCCTTCATCAGGCTGTTGCAGAGAAACCTTCCCACCTTACCTGCTTTTAACTTCCCTCCAGGTGGACACACTTCACCCAAAAAGTATGGCTGCTGAGGTGGGCGAGCTACCTTGCGGAGAGCCTTTGCCCCCACCAGTGGAACTGTGCGTGTTCTGTCCTACAAACACCAAGGCTGCCCAGGCCCAGCGTTGTCCTCATCTAGAAAAGACGCCTGCAAGCAAGTATTGCCCACCGGTCATACTGTTGAGTTGGTGAATGTTGATCATAATCATGTAGAAAAAGTTATCTAGCTTTTAAATTGAAAATGTAATACTTCAAGGCGATAAAAAGAATTCAAGCAGTGCAAAAGGGTATAAAGTGAAAATAGATTTCCTTCCCATCAGATCCCAATCTCTACTTCTGTTCCCCGTGGGCAATCATTCTTCCCACATTCTTGGGAATCTCTTCTGGAGTAGTCTGTGCATATGTAAGTGTTATATGCATGCCTCTCCTTATTTTAGAAACACCCATGGGGCGACCTATCCGTACGATTTTGCATCTCACCCATTTCACCACCAGTTTATTTTGGTGAGATTCCAAATCATCCATACAATTCTTTTCATGCCTGCATAGTAATCTACTCTTCGGATGTGCCATACTTCATTTAACCACGTATCCCTTAGAGCTGGATGTTTGGCCACTATTAAAAATGGTGGATACAGGTGTGGCTAGATCTAGAGTGTAACTGACTTGAAGTGGATTTGTTTTGTCAGAAGGGGTCTATACTTTACTTTCCATAGATATTGAAAAATGGCCTCCTCTCAAAGTTCACAGGGTATCAGATTGTAACAAAAGCAGGCTCTTGTCACTGGAGAAGAAGTAGTACAGGGGGCGCCTGGGTAGTACAGTCGTTAAGTGTCTGCCTTCAGCTCAGGGCGTGATCCTGGTGTTCCGGGATCGAGTCCCACGTCGGGCTCCTCCGCTGGGAGCCTGCTTCTTCCTCTCCCACTCCCCCTGCTTGTGTTCCCTCTCTTGCTGGCTGTCTCTCTGTCACATAAATAAATAAAAACTCTAAAAAAAAAATTAAAGAAGACATACAGAAACTTGTGCATCCCTGGATCTCAGGATAACAGCGGCTGAGTGAGGAGGCTGGGGTGAGCAAGACTCGCTCATTGGTTCCCTGGCTCCATCCCTCATGTCAGCCTTTGTAGCACATGTGATTTAAGTCTTATAAAATGCTTCCCATATATCGTCTTCTTAAATCCTCAAAACATACCTATGAAGCAGATATTATTATCCCATTATAAATCACTACATGACGCTGATATTTGGGATCAATCAAAAATAAATGGAAAAGTGAGTGTTCAGCATGCGCTCGCCAAGAGTCTCTTTGTAATTGAAATAGTGCACGTTGCTTACACAGACTATTCTAGGATCTCTGTGAAGCGTAAGTAAATTCCATCATTATGTGTCTCTGTAATACTTGAAATGAAAGGATTAAAAGCAGCACACTTGTCTTTTAGTGCTATTTGAGGATGTGATAGACACAAGAGTGTTTAAGTTGAAGCCACTTAGGTTACAGTTCAGGCACAATACAAATTTGTGACCCATTCAATTTCCCTTTATTTAAAGATAGCAAAGCATATTCGACCAAGAAGAACAAAATGCATGATGAATTCTGAAGTCTGTAAAAAGAATCTATCCAGCAACCCTTCGTATTTACTTACTTGTTGAGTTATTAGGAACGTTTCGTATCAAATTAAGATAATTGAAGATTGAAAAGCCTAGAGCGTGCTGTGTGACAGTGGAGGCGGGGACAGTCCCACTGGCCAGGACTGTGTACCCTGCATCAGAAGGATAAGAGCAGGAAACGCTTCATGGAAATATTTCATAAGCTTTTGAAGTCTTCTCGGGGGCCCCCCAAACACACAACGCTTTCATGGCCACAAAAGGCACCTATTACTTCGCTTGCTTGTTATCTGAGACACAGAAGTCACAGGCCTCGTACACTCCTCACTGCGTCTCTTTGGGGGCACTCATTATGGCCCGCGGGCGCCAGGCTGGCTCGCCCTCGTGCTCTGGCTGGTCTGGGACTGTCTGGCTGCCTTTGTGGGGGAGATCTGGGTCTTTTTTTCCTGGTTAAGGAGGAGACACTTGAGAAGCAGAACCGGTGGACTTGAACCTTGGCCGGTGTTACTGTCCGTGTCTCTCGGCTTCAGCTTCCTCCTCGGTAAAATGGGATCTTGGTATCAACGACCTGATAGGGCGTGGCGAGTATTAAATGAATTCATTAGCTAGAGCTTTCCATAGAGCTCAGGCCCAGCCCTGAAAACGGGCCGCTTAAAAAGCCAGCTGTTGCTACACTTAAGCCCCTTTTACATTCCAAGCACTGTCCTCAGTGCAGTGAGAGGTGAACAAAAATTTAAAAATGGGAACATCCTTGTCCTCTGTCTGCTCACGATGGAACCGACCACAAGTTGTGAGAGAGCAAGGAAAGGATTTATACTAAACAATAAAAATCATAGTAAAAGAGTTTTTCACAGCAGGAAAAAGGACATCCAAAATAGAAACGAGTGCTTGGGCACACGCAACTCATACATTTATCTAGTAATTACTATCTATCGTCATGTGCTAGGCGATGCATTAAATATGGTGATATTAGCAAAAAATGTAGGTCCCTGCCTGCGGGGAGCTTATCATTGGGACAAACAAATGGAGTGATACGTTTGTGTCTCCCTCCAAAAAGGAGGTCCGAGAAGAAGAGATTCACACCATACTTGGTTTTGTGCATTACTGGATGTAACTTTGTGACGTAATGGATGATTTATACGAAGTGAAATAAGGATCACAGTTTGACACAGCAAAGAGAGAGCAGTGGAACCGGTAATTTTCAGAAATAATTTCAGGTGATATAGAAGAGACTTGAAGTGTTCATGTATTTTTTAAAGCAGAAAAGACTAAAGAACTTTAACCTAGACTAATTTTATATGTCAATAGCTCAGATCATATTTGGAATTATTTCTTTGAGGGCGTGTTTTCCTTCTTCTGCATACATCGTTCATTCAGCAAATACTCTTGAGTCTCTTCTGTGACAGGTATTGTGCCGAACGGGTAATGGGACACAGCATTAAGGTAGATAGAGTTCTTATTTTTAGGGAGCTTAGATGTTTTTGGGCTGAGTTAAAGTATAACTAAATAATCAAATAAACAAAGAAACTACCACACACAGTATACTCAGAACTTATGTATCCTTCTTAAATGAACCAGATGGATTCTCAAAAGTTGGTATAAGACTGTGGGATGACCAGTGCTTGGTATTGGGAGTAGTAAAGACCTGTGATTCCCATGGAAAGCAGGTATGATTATGGCTAGTATGGAGAGTTAGCTCTTACCACTGGTTTGTATGGGAGTGGGGCACACCAACATGACTATAGGTGAGGAAGGGAGATTTTCTTCCCTTCCAGATTGCTCCATAGAACGGCAAGGTGGGCAGAGTAAGAAGGAGCATCAGGCTTTGCTGTCAGCTCCCCAATTTGATGCTATTTCTGTGAATTTTCAACCCAAAGGCATTTGAGCCCATTGCCAGGATTCTAGGCCACTGAGTATTTCTAAGGGTGGTTGCAACTTCTTGCTGTGTTTGAAAGAACTAGAAGTTGAGCCAGTCTGAGATATCACTGGGAAGAAACCCTTAGTCCTAGAAGGATGCAGAACTGGCTGGCATCAATAGTTTGCCCAGGGTCCACAGCCTTGTATGGGGGCTGCTGCTGGATGTGACCAGTCTCCACACCTGCCTGTCTTGTGGTTAGGGAGCTATTTTCCTATTTTGAATTTTACTTTAATTGTGGCTTAGTGATATAAGGCCCAGATGGGCTTTTGACCACCATGGATAAAGGTCAAAGAGCACCAAGCCTGAAGGAAACCCTCTTATGAGGAAGTGGAAAAATATTCCCCAATGAATATGTCATTAACTGAAAAGCTCAATGCAAATCGAGTGGCGATGACGTTTCACGTCTAGAGCTAACGTTGGTCTTGGTCTGACAGCTCTCTGTGGCATACAGGGGTGCCCTGCACAGCCGCACCCTCAAGATTTCTCAAACAAGCAGCAGAAGCTTCTGAAAATTTGCCTTTATCCTCAGAAGTTTATGTTTGCTTGCATTTGAAATAAAAATGTTTTCGGGCTGCAGGAATTGGCCTGGGCGTGCCAGTGACCTATTTTGTGATGCCGAGCTTCCATCCAAGACCCTCCTAGGAATTGTGAGTAAGTGAGTGGAGCAAGAGACTAAAAACATGAAACAATTACAGAAATAATTTAAAGTTTCAGATAAATTATAACATAATTTGGTATTTCTTTGAAGATGAAAGTTCTTAAAGGTTTATATGGTAGTACATTGGACTGTAGTGAAAAACAAGTCGAAGATTCTAGCTTTCTTGACTGATCCGAGACCGCTCATGAAAGTGCTCGGAGGGTGGCGGGGGGGGTGGGAGCCGAGGCGCAGGCAGACAGGGGTGCACGGTCCCGGCACCTGGCAGTGTTTCTCAGGTTGTGAGTTCTCTTTTTTTGTTTCTAATTTAAATTTTGTTAGTTACCATAAAGTGCAATATTGGGTTCTGGAGTAGAATTCAGTGATTGGGAGTTTTTATTCCTTCTAACCTGATGGGGCTGTATTTGTGCTTATTTCAAGAATTTGAGACATAAAGATCCAACAGTCGCAGTGTATGAGGCCTACACGCCACCAGAGTTTGTAGATAAAGATGCATAAACTGTTATCAAGTAAATTCTGAGGACTCTTTTAGCTTAGTACTTCTTTAGATAGACGGGAGAGATGAGAGAGACTAGAAAGCTATTTCTGGGAGAGACACACCAAGAAACTTCTGGGTGGGAAGAGGCCGGGAGTCCTGTAGTCCCCCCCCACCCCGCTTCAGGTCTAGAAGATGGCCCTACTACTTATACCAACTCTTGTGTTAAAACGCCTGTCCCTTATGCATGTATTTGTTCTTCTGGGTCAGACAAATGGGGCAATAAAGCCACCAAAACGCAGCATCGTGTCTGCTCAAATAAGATTTTTTGTGCCACAAGGTAACGGAGCTTTGCACTACAAAGAGACAGCACGTGAGGATGAAAAATGGCATGCAACTCATGGCACTAACCTGCAGAGGAGCCCTGCCCACACAACACACACCTTATCCGCTCTCGTGCCCCCGGTCACCTGTCTACGTGTTCCAGTGAGTGTGTCTCATGCTGTTCTCCTGTGTGCATGTTTTGTTGATCAGATTATTTAATACAGTAATCAGAAACACGAATAAGTGTCCTAGTTATAAAAATTCAAGTAGTGAGCATAAAAGGAGGACCTTAGATATTGAGGAGAAACTGAAAATAACAAAATGCTTTAAACAATGCAAGAAGGAGAAAGCATTCATAGGTCTAGAACTTAGTAGGTCTGAAGGAGTCCTCATCAGAGACAATGCTAGAAAAAGAGAGGCGGGTAGAAATGAAAGCTCAGGGGGACCCATCATGGTGGGTGTGTTGACTAGCTGTCTGGTTGTTACTATTACTTTCAGCTCCAGATCCACCCTTTGGGCTTTGCTGGTAAAGCAGACCACATCTCCACTTTGCTCTTTGGCAGTTGCTCCTTGGCAGGCCCCGCTGATGGAAGGGGCTAGGGATGGATTTGCAGATAACAGGGGCTTCCAGTCTCCAGTCTCCTTGCTCTCCTGGCCCCTGGCCCATTTTACCAGTTCACAGCTACCACATTCTTTCTGATCAGAGATCCGAGTTCCAGCTCCCGGAAGGTAAGCTGGGGGGTAGTGGGGCAGGGATTCCTTCTCTAAGTGCCTGAGGCATCACCACCAGCCAGACATCATTCCTTCCCCTAGGATGACCAAGCATCTGGTTTTCCTGGGATGCTCCTGGTTTTAGCACTTAAAGTCTGTGTCCCGGAGAAATCAGGATGGTTGGTCACTCTACCTCTTCCCAGAGGTCTGGTCCCACCACATGATGCCCTGCTTCATTTCTTTTTCCAGCTTAGCCCTAGGAAGGGTGGCTGCTTCTGGAAGTTACCTCAGTTTCCCCTTTGCCTTTTCAGTCATCCATCACCTGCTTAACCCATCCCTTGTATTAAATTCTCACTCTTAAAATAACTTGGGTGGCACATATCAGCTACTTTTAATGTTTTATTTTCACTTATTTATTTATTTTTTTGAAATAAACCCACTTGAACCCACAACCCTGAGATGAAGACCTGAGCTGAGATCAAGAGTTGGACGCTTAACCGAATGAGCCACCCAGGCGCCCCCTAAATGTGTTTTAAAAGCACCTTCCGTGGAGTGAAGATGATGACCCAATGCCAAATTACAAATACAAATGCAACAAACCAGCACTTTGTGTCACAAAAAGAGGGACCTGGCCAAACCCAGGAGCTGGGTTTCTAATTGAAGGCGGTATAGAAGAACGAACTATGGAAGGAAGAGCCATAGTTATCCACTTCTGATGTCACAACATTTCATCTTAAACATTAGAATGGCCTTCTTCCAGCTCTTCCTCATCAGTCAAGAGCTAGGACAGCTCACATACCTACTTCCACTAAACAAAATTTATGCAATTTGTCAAGGTAATGTGCCAAATAATACGTTACTTTAAAAAATTTAAAAAAATTTTAAAGAATCTAAAATGTTTACCGCTGTGGTAGCATTTTAATTGTTCTATTGTTTCCCTTTCTTCTTTGTCTGCTTGGTAGTGTATTATTTAAGAAACCTCAAAGGTTGGAGTACCTGGCCCAGCCCCATTGTTCCACAACCCTGGGTGTTTTTGGGGGTTCCCAAGAAGAAGACTGTGAGGCAAGAGGTCAAGTGCAAGTGGTTGAATTGAAAGGTGAAGGAAATACTGAAGGAAGCAGGGAAATGAGACAGGGAAGAGAAGCCAGCTGACAAAGGGGTCTGGGGACAGTTACAACTGTGGGCCACTGCAACATAATCCCCTTGGGGAAACTCAAGGAGCCAGTGCAAAACACATGCTCCTGAGTTATCCTGCCTGAGGAGCAAAGGAGCTGGGGCATTAATACCCTGACTCCTGTTAGACGTTGGTCAGAGCTGCTCCTAGGAGGTGTTAATTCCCCTGCATTCCTAGTCCTCTATATGGACAGGCGAGGAAGGCTCCAGAGGCCGGAGAGACCTGCAGCTCAAGGAATACCATCACGGGGCTGGTTGTGGTAAGTCTGGCCCACACGCAACCAACTGATGGGTGTGAGGGGCTATGGTTAAAGCACGGACAGCACCTGCTGTCATTGATTATTTTTACTGAGTGGAATTCCATAACGTGAAGAGATTTAGGAACACATACTCATTGTTATAGGAGAAATCCTGTAATTTGATTTGTCAAGCCATTATCAATTCCTAGGGCTTGGGAACCTCGAATTCTTGTGTTGAGGAGCTCATTTCTGGCAGATGCTAGATCACTGGGACATATTTAAAATTGGGAGCAATATTGCATATGGGATCTTGGCTTTCCCAAATTTGTCTTGCAAAATTTCCAAATACTAAACAAGGGAACCTTTTAAAGGGGCACAAGACTTCTAAGAAATATTAAACAATAAGGCAACTTATTTCTTTTGTTCAGATGGGAAAATCAAGGAGACAGAGGGGAGGGGAGAAAAATGGAGACATCGGTCACGGGAGAGGAATAAGTGTGCCGACCCAGATAAAAGGAGAGCGTGCGGGGTGGAACGGATAAGAAGGTAGCCTATGAATCAAGAAAGACAAGTAAAGGGGAAAATAGACAACCTATGTTTTCATTAAATATTAAATCATAACTGGTTTGCACAAATCAAAGAAACGCAAAGCCTACCTTCTATCTTTCGGGAAGGTGTGGTAAATTTTGCCTGCTAATTTACAGGCAAGAACAGGTGCCGTCGGGCATAAGGAAAGAATCCTGGCAGCGTGAGAACAGAAATTCACAAGAAATTCGCATGGATCGTCTTCCGCTGCACCCGAATTTCTATACCAGATTTTGTGGTCTCAGGCCACATGATGTGAAATATATTTTGGTGGAATCTCTGAAATTGCAGTGTCAGTTTGGATAGGTACCAATCCCAGTACCCCCACCACCCAGCTTCTCCCCTTGGGGTAAGTCATTTACAAGAATACAGTTTTCAATAAGGTCCAGCTATTGTTGTCTTGCGGTCTGAGTTTAAGTGGCACCGGATCCCTTTCATTCCCGTGTCCCTGCTTGACCTCCAGGAACATACCAAGGAGAGAACCAGGTAGCTAGTGTGTTTGGAACCATCTGAATCATTGGAAGATGACTTTTGTTACCATGTTTAGTATCCCCCAGGTTAGATAAAAGTATCATATTCTCTGTCCTCTTTGTCAAATCTGGGAGAAACTATTTGGGGGTATGTTTTGATGGCAACATTTAATGCTGAGCAATAATTTTAGTGATGAACTTGACATAATGAAGGAAAATGCTTTCCTTTCTGATTTGCAGACATCACCTAGACAGTGATTTGACTTGTTTCTTTTTATTTATTATCTAGAGGTTCCATGTGACAAACTTCAGGTCTTTAGGTTTAAGCAGATTTTATTTAACAACATCTCCAGATAAAATTCAAAACAGCCATAGAAGAAAATAAATTGAATTTACAACCTGGTAGGATGTTGACAATGGCTCAGGATGTAGAAAACTCAGGGAAAAAAAGGGACTAAAGAAGTCCCCTTTTCAGAGACAGAGCACATTTGTTTGGAGTGTGTTATGAGTAAAATGTAATGACATACACATAAGCTTCCATTAGTAATGATCAGGAGCTGGAATAATTGTGCATAGACTCATTTGAGCATTACTAATTCAGGACAGTTCTATTTGTATGGAATTATTTGCATTTATGTTTTTCCAGAGTTAAAAACGAATACCCCCAGGTCTTGCTCAGAGTGTGGGGAATTAAACATACAGCTCTCATTAACAAGCCTGTGAATTGTACAGTCTGCTCCGTTCCCTAAGCACTTTGCAGAAAGTGTTCTCTCTGCCAGTGTGCTGTATACAACCGCGGCTTCCAGATTGGAAAGCTTAGCAGAGTGACATAGCACTGAGAAACAAGCCACCAGATGGGAGGTCTGTCACCCAAAAGGTGGCTTCGGAGCCAGACGTTTTCTTGGGAGAAAGCCAAGTGAGGATCTGAAGCAGGTGAGAGATGACCGGTGCTGCGCTTACGTTCACCCATTGGAGTTTCCTTGAAGGGAAGCTTTCATGACCGACAGAGGGACCTGAGTCCCTCTCGGGTTCTACACGTGGCAGCTCTAACGTGTGGGGAAGGAGCCCCCTTTGCCACAGAGGCAGTGCCACAGTTAGAAGTACGACCTTCGACGTCAGGCAGATTTGGGTCCCTTGCTCCCTAAACTTTGGTTTCTACCCCTGCAAAAGGGGCATAAAAACATCACACTTGCCTCCTGGGTTGTGATGAAGAATCTTACCATGAGAAATGCCTACGGCATAGGAACCATTCAAGAAATTTTGGCTTTTATTTCCCCCCCCTCAAGCTCTTGGAGCCCAGGGATCCATCCGTTCAGGAAGCAATTTCCTCAGCACTTCCAGTTGCCATAAATCAATGGGCAGATTGCCTGGATTTGGGGTGGAAGGCAATTTAATTCCAGTGTCTCTACTGTTTGCTTTGTTTTCCTCTGAATTCAGGCCATAAAAGGTAAGTTGGCACTGGCAGCAAGCTGCTCCCACCTACATCTGAATGCCGATGTCCTCTCCTCTGTTGACGCAAGAAGAAAGTAAATAAGGTAATGTCCCTGGAATTTTCTTTACACTAAACATGTAATTAGCCACTTACCCATGATGAGTAAAATTTAATTTCAGCTAAGTGAAAAGGAATGCTGATTAGATTTATTTTATTATCTGTTTACTTTCTGGGAAGAGGGCAGCTGGATAAAATATCTTCTTGAGCTCCACTTTTCATGTCCTGCAGTGCTTACCGATGAAATATACAGAAACTTGCAGGAACTGCACATATAAATGCAAATAATAATTTTGTTGGCATTTCCCTTCTTTTTATTAGTTAGAGTGAAGGTGAGCATGGCCCTGCAGCTTCTGTTTGCCGGCATCCAGAAGCAAAAAGGGCAGGAGGCAAGCCTGGGAGAGAGGCAGAGACAAGTTAGGGCAGGCCAGCCCTGCGCAACACTGTTGGAAGGGGTCTCTCTCCTCTGCTTTCCCTGTTTCTGTCTTTCCAGGGACTTTACTTCTTTTTGGCAGATCAGAGCCCCTGCCTGGGCCCCTTCCCCGGGCTGCCTGACCCCAGGACTCCCAGCTGCTCCCCAGCCATTGTGCTCATAGCCCTTACTTCATCCAGACCCCTTTCCAAATGGCCGGGCTCTCAATGAACAGTTGTGAGGAAAGAAATCGGATACATTCCTCTGAAGGCTTTGGTAAAGGATAGTGACTTCATGGATTTCCCTGCTAATGTGGTATTTTTATAGAATGCACACTGGGAGGTATAAGTGTTTATTTAACCTGAAGAAATGAATCAGAGATGCTGGAATTTCAGGAGGGACTTTCTAATTGCTCTTCATTTTTTTTTCTTTATTATTTTTTCTCAAGAAATACATGCATTTAGATTTTCTTGGTCGCACAAGCACAGATATGAATATATCTAATGAACACTGCATTTGACATCATAGCACTGTCATTCATGTATCTATGACTGGAAAAAACCCGGTACCGTCGTTTTACACAGGCTTAGAAGCTAGTCCAGCTTAAGTCCTCAGTGGAAGCTTGTTAACTGAAATATCAGCACCACCAAATGATTGTCTAGTCCATATTTAAACCGACAATCTTTGATAAATCTACAGATCCCTTCGTGATGTTGAATGTTCACCATCGTGGTGCTTCCAGATTTGTGTCTCCGTAGTGCCCGCGGTTCTTGCTCACGCCGCTTCGAAGAACAAAGAGGCAGACCAGACAAAGGGTGGTGGGCAGCAAAGGAAAGTTTACTGAACAAGAGGACAGAGCTCCTGGAGAAGGAGGGGACCCGAGTGGGTTGCCCCTGTAGTTTCTAAGTTTAGGGGTTTTTCTAAGGAGGTGAAACCCGCGTATTCCCCCCCCCCTTTTTTTAGTTTCTTCTTAGTTAGGTAGTCAGGGCCAGGGTCCCCAACAAGAAAGCACAGAGTCAGGACAGTTAAAATCAAATAGCACTGACATCCTTTTCTGCAGCTTGGATAGGACCATACTGGCATTCTGCCCCATAGCCTTTGCAGAAATGACTTCTGCAAAACGTCCTAAAATGAGACAACCACAAAAGCATGTGTCAGTATCATGGGCAAGGGGCAGTTAAGACCGCACCCCCAGATGTCAGGAAAAAAAAAAAAAAGACCAACAGCACGTGGACATGAGCCTAATAGGTAGACAGATATGTGACCAAAGCCCTGATTGGCACAACTCAGCACACCCTGATTCCTTAAGATTTCTAATTGCTCTTCAAATCAGACTGCAAACTCAACGCCAACCTTGCCTTTGCCTGGGGGTTACAACCGGTGGGTTATGATGCTTCAGGATGTGCGAAGTTGCCGTCTGAAGCTTAGGGACTAGTAGTAAGTGGGAGACGTACTTGGCAGCATAGGGAAGAATTTTTATTTTTATTTTTTTTAAAGATTTTATTTATTTATTCGAGAGAGACAGAGACAGCCAGCGAGAGAGAGAGGGAGCACAAGCAGGGGGAGTGGGAGAGGAAGAAGCAGGCTCATAGTGGAGGAGCCTGATGTGGGGCTCGATCCCAGATCGCCGGGATCACGCCCTGAGCTGAAGGCAGACGCTTAACTGCTGTGCTACCCAGGCGCCCCGGGAAGAATTTTTAAACCAGTCTGTGAGGACTGGGAAGCTTTGTGAGGGGCAATGAATTCCAAGTTCTTGCAAGCATTTAAGCAAAGCATAGGAAATTACCGAGAAAGAAATATTGTAGAGAGCATTTATATATTAAGGTATCAGTCAGGGTTGAGCCAGAGAGTTGAAAACCATTCTAAGTAGTCTAGACAGGGGCATTTAATACAGGGGGTTGGTAACATTGGCCAACAAGGCTATCCGGAGATGAGAACAGAAAAAAAACAAAAAAAGCATCCCCCCTAGGACTGGAGGGACAAAGGGAAAAGCAGGTGTTTGGGGCCCAGAAACCATTGCCATTGCAGCCAATGCTAAAACTACAGCAGGGCTGCCTCGGACAGCTAGGGTCATGGAGAGGGTTGCTGTCTGGGCCTACAGCCTCAGAGGAGATGCGGTCACTGTAAGGACCTCCTGCATAGGAGGGGTGGGGCAGGACTCTGGCTTTTTCTTTCTTCGTGCTTTCCAATGTCCAAGCAGAGCTTTTCACTGGCTAATCGCCACTGGGAGCCTGTTGGCCAGGGCGCCCGTGAAGACTGGAGGGCAAGTGTGAGAGCAAACTCCCAGCTGATCTGCACACGGGGCCTTTGGACTAGGCCAGCTCTAAACTTGCTTTCAAAATCTAACAAACAAAACAAAACTTGAACAGTTCTATTATTTGAAGACACTCCTGCTTGCCAGTATCAGCCAGTCCCTAGAGAAAGAGACCAGAGAACATCCAAAGAGCAAGTCTATAAATCCTACCCTCTTGTTTTAGGGACAATTATAACCTCGTTTGCCATCTGGGACCCCATAAGCTACATTTGACAGAATATTCTCATTCTATTTTGTTTCAGGCTATGGTGTAAATGTGGGGATTACTGATGACTTTTCTCTGTTCTCATCTTCGTGGTTTCCTGGTCATTGAATTTGAATGAAAAGGTTTTGATCATTGTGTTTTTTATTCTTTACTAAAATACGATTTTCCTTACATTTAGATAGCTCTGGGAATGGCCATCATAGCTTTAAATGTCTTCGCCCAGCACTGTCTGTACCATCTGTCCAGGCCCCTCACTGTAGGCCCTTCCTTGGGCTCTCATTGTGGTGATACTTGGGGGCGAATGCAGGGCATCTACGGAGCACCTAGGTCTTGATATGACACCATTGAGATGCTCTGGCCCCACTTCTCACAGCCTTAGCTGTTCTCTTTAAACTGGGTGTCCTGGTGCTCTTCTCTTTATAAATGCAGTCAGCCCAGGTTGGCTTTTCTACAGCCTGGCATGACTTTCTTTGGGTCTGATGATTTACTGGAGATGAAAGCAATTCTTCTGTGTAAAGCGGTGGCAGTGGCCAGATTTTCAAACTGAAGTGTGCTTTGCAGAGCTGCCATGAATCTGCCTAGGGCTGTGACTTTGGGGAAAAAAAGGCTATTTTAACCTTGGACGTCATTGAGGACAGGAAGTGTATGCTGGGGATGTCACCAGAGGTGCTGTTTCCCCGGCTCTGGATGGCCACTCTCTCTACTCATCCCCCTTGCTTCGGGACCATGGAAATCAGGGTCAACAGGTAAAGGGATACGACTGGAGGTGACTGACTTAAAGTCATGTGATCAGTGCAAGGTGACTCCTTTCGACAGTTTTAACTAGGATCTTTATTTGAATGGGCATCAGGAGCAATATTTATATCTCTTTTTGAAAGACAGACTTACTGCTGAATTAAAATGATCTCAGAGATAGGGAATGGTGGTGTTGGGCACCTGTAGGTGCCCAGAAAGTGTGAAACATGGGTTTTGTCACCTCCCCTAAAGATACTGAATTTATTATTTTACAATGTGCTGTCTCTTCCTGGTGTGGTTAGGATTGAATTTTGAGCGTGTCATTTCATACAGTTCGATGTGAAGGGGTGAAGGGAAAGTGGCAGGGGCAGAGACATTCATGTGTTTCTCTCATCCCCCACCCCCTGCTCCACAGCTTCCCTTTCGAAAAGTAGATCATAAATGGCTTATTTATTTAAATAGGTGTTAGGGTTATTAATAAATATTTGAGAGCACCATATCTTTTAATAGGGCTGAACAGTAAACAAACCTGTGCCAGAAGGAAAAAGAACAAAATCGCTTCACCCCGGGAGTAGAAAACTTTCGTTGGCAGCTGCCACCTGTTTTGATGGATACATTTGCCTGCAGTTCATCTCATCTGTTACTTAAGCAGGGGAGGGATGGACCCGTAGTCCATCTCTGGGGAGGTGACGAGATGCTTCCTACACGGTCTCTGCTAGGGCTGAGAGGGAAGGAAAGCTTGAGGTATGGGTCAGAGGTCCCGTCTTAGAAATCTCAATTCCTTTTGATTCAAACACTGAGTAAATGATGTTGATAGGAGTTTCCCACCTATTTAATATTAACTCAGGTGAGGTGTTTCAAATAAATGACTTTTCTATAGTTACTACCAAAGTCTTCTAAGGATATACACAACTTACTTGCCTTTCATCATAAAGGATATGCAACATATCTTAACCTTTTCTAAATAATTTACTGTAATCACTGTGGTTGTCATTCAGTCTAGTGGCTGTATTTCAGGGAGATAATTCCGGGGACTCGTTTGCCATACTCTTTTAGTCTGCCTACTTTCCATAGGTAACTCTTTCTTTGTTTGAGCAAAGGTTGATTAAGCACTTGCTGTGTTTGGGGGAGCATGGATATGATGATATGCTCAAAATGATCTCTGCCATTAGGAACTGCTGAGTTTGGCGAGAGAAGTAGGCACATACATTCAGATCTACGTTTAATTCATTGGTGCAGGTGGGCAAACATGTAATGGGAAGGTTTCACATAGAAAGGGATATTTGGGTTGGGTCTTGAAAGATAAGTAGGTGGTCGATACCCAGAGACCCTGGGAGTGAACATCCCAAGTCCCGAGCCCAGCATGCGCAAAGGTAGGTGGCTGTGAAAGGACATTGCCTGAATGGGACCTCAGGGTGTCTGAAGGGGTGGGTGTGCATGGGATTCTGAGAGATGATAAACTGTCCCCTGCCCCCAGGACTCTATTATGTTTGCTGTCACTTTGTCTGCCTGTACCCTCTCTCCTTCCTGCCATTACAGACCTTCATCTTTTGTTGGCTGTGAAACTAGATATTCAACCTTGTTGGAATAGCGTTTAAAATAAGAGTAATCAGCTTTCAAGGGAGGGCTTCCTCTATGAACAAAGTGTCAGGGCTTTGGTGCATTTACTTTAGCCGTTCAGAGACTTCCTTGTTCTCATTTGCATATTGGATAATGAAGGATGTCAAGGGAGGTCACCGTCAGAAAAGCAAGGTATCTTACTAATTGTTTCTCTTAAGGCCAAACAGAGACATAAAGAGTTAAAATGGAACTCACTTGTGATGGAGGATGAATGAATCAGTGTTTGCAAAGCATGTGGTTATATTTCTACGAGGGGTGAGGTTGGATGCAGGAACGCTGTTATTCCAAGAATGACGGATGGTGGCAAATCTCTTTGAGATAAATCGCATCCGCTCCCACCAACATTCTTCCAACTGTATGAACTCTGCCCTTTGATTCTTGGATAACCCCCTGCTCACTGTAGATGTGAGACCTTGATAGGTATCAAAGCATGAGGAAAAAATAATATCATAAAAATAACCAACATCAATAGAGCAGGGAACAAGAATCACCTCTACCCTGTGGGCAGCAGCCAGCGAGGGACACAAAAAAGAAATGATTGACATCAGCATACAAACATACACCCTGATGAGACCTGGCTATGTAGTTCAACAGGAAAGTTATAGCCCGTGACAACAAGAATGAGCATGGGCTTTAAAAGTGAGACACTTTGTGGATATATCCCCCCAACCCCCCAGTGCCTTGCAGCTGGCCTCTGAGGAGCCATATTGTCAGTTCACGGACCCCATCCCTGTCTGTCACTCTATGGCTCTGGAGTCAGATTCAAACGAGGTCGAAGGTGGGCTTCCTGACAGGGACTATACTTTCTATAGGCCTTGTAAATGGAGTTTAGGTGCAGGCATATTTGCAACATGCCCTCATCCCTTGGCCCTAACCTTTCCTGGAGCTTTCCTGAAGATTCCACGTTATATGACACCACTTCCTAAGCGGGTGGCGTTGCCACTTGAGTTGGAGTCAAGCACAGGAACTCTGGTGAGGTGAAGTGTGCTCACAATTGCTCTGAAGTTTTATTTAGAAAACAACCATTTTATTAATACTATATAGAGAGCATTGGTTTAGGTACTATTGAGGCATTAAAAATAAAAAGGCAGGGTTATTTTAGAAGATTTTATAGTCCTGTTGGCAAGAAAATACATAAATACAAAGATCAGCATATCACCCCATGTGCTCTGGTTCAATGGAATTTGGGTTTAGCTTGCTAGATGGGCACGTTCTTATCTCTAATGGTAGGGGAGGCAAGCAGAGTAGGCTTCTTGGGCATGTGACCAATGCAGTCACACAAGGCCTTACTTAGAAGGGCCCCAAGCTTGGCTTAGTGCTCTACTGTTGCATCTTAAACCCTTAATCATTTTTAAAAAAGATTTATGTATTTATTTTAGTGTGAGAGTGGGGGGCAGAGGGCGGGTAGGGACAGAGGGAGAGAGAGAATCTTAAGCAGACTCCTCTCCAAGCACGGAGCATGACACAAGGCTTGATCTCACAACCCTGAGATCATGACCTGAGCTGAAATCAGGAGTCAGATGTTTAATTGACTCAGCTACCCAGGTGCCCCAAATTCTTAATCATTTTTGGACAAGGGGATCCACATTTTAATTTTGCTGTGGACCCTACAAATTATGTAGTTGATTGTGGGAGGAGGAATATTTGTGACATGGCTTGCCTAAGGCATCTTGGTATCTTGTAGAGGAACAGCTAATAAATGGGCTTGGTTGAGCTGAAAAGCCCAAGTGTAAGAAGTGTGAAAAGGGAAGGGTCAGTTGGGGGAAGATGGCTGCTTGATGGTAATATGGAATTTCAGGAAGGATTTGCAAAACATGACCAACACTCTTTTTTATACATTTGCACATAACTTATATTAGTCTATGATGTCCTAAGGGGTGGACAGGGTTATAATAAGCATAGGTGTGCTGTTTCCCTTCTGGCCTCAACAAGGATGCTGTGTGGACCGGTCCACCCTGGCTTGTACCTCTGTGTTGGGAACGAGGCTCTGCAGGGCTTTCCCTGAGGGAAATTCATGCCAAATATCTTGGAAACCCCTTTTCTCACCCTTGCCAATTTTTTACCAGGAGGAGTTAGGTAGGTAAAAATTTATTCCATTTAATTTATGAGGTGTGAGGATCAAATAACCCATAAAAATTTTAATTGTGTTTTAAGAAGTCTAATTGAGATTCAAATTCATCTGGTTAAGTTCCAAATAAGCTGATTCCCTGAAAGTCTCCCCTGAGTTCACTGTCGGGCTCTCCTCTGCTCATGGTTAATGTTCTGAGGATGGATCAGGAGAGGCAACGGAAGGGGCTTCCTCAAGCCCCAAGCCCATGTGATTATTTGGAGTTAAGTGAAGGGATGAACTAATTCTTTGTTCTGAGCCACTGTTTTGGGGAGCTGTGTGCTGGGAGAATTGCACGTGGCATTGAAGATCACAAAATGTGAGCTGAACACCAAACCTCTGATGATGCTGTGTGTCCTCAGGCAAGCTCCTTAGTTACCAACTCATTTCTCATTTCTACTTTCTTCCTCTACCACACTGAGATGTTATGAGGATCAGCTGTGCCTTGCCTGGCATTCTTGGAAACCAATTCATTATGTAAGCCTAAGGTACTTTCATTAGCTATGTCAGATCTTTGAGAGGATTTCATAGAGCCATGCTAGCTTCTCAAAACATGTAAACGTTAGTTGAGTCAGATTCCCTAGACATTGTCAAAAAAAAAATCCATCACCTTGATTCTCTCTGTGCATCTCCTTCTCTTCCTCTTATTCATTTTTCTCATATCAATCCAACTTACATCTTGGCATTCTCGAAATTAGTCCTAAGTGGTGGTTGTTGGTGGGTATCATGTAGCATTTTATGAGGAGAGAGCGAGTCTTCGCAACAGGAAGGACTAAAGCTGTTAAGTCCTGCTCTGGTCACTATTAAGTGTGTCCTCTTTGCCTGTGGGAAATTATCTGGTGGCATAAGGGGATTTTCTAAGTAACAGGAAAGTATAAACTGATAGAACTCTTAGATTAACCAGGTTGTTTTCTTATCACATGTTATAATCAGACATAATTAAACCTACAGCAAAGGCCTAGGAGAGTTCACATGGTAGAACCTTGTCAAGATCTCAGGGGTTGGATTATAGAGGTGCCATGTTTATTATCAGGTGGGTCATTGACTCAGGAAGTATCCAAGTGGTAGAATGAATAGTATCTTTGAGACTAACTTGGTGAACCGAGTGTCTCTAAGGAAGGTGTTATATGCTTGTTAGAAGCCTAATAAGAAACTTCTCTTTCCTTCTAGACTAATTGCTAGCATCAACAGAGATACTTGTTGAAGATTTATGAGAAATGACCACAAATTACAAAAATGTAGCATTAATTGTGATCTGCATTATATCCATAGAGAAAAAGTAATGGGCCTGAAGAAAAAGATGAAAATCATGAGGAAATATAGTGACACTGTAAAAAAAGGATTCACTGTAGTACTTTCCTGGGCATCCCCTTCACCTGGTAGGAAGGCAGCAGTGGCCTGGAAATCCTGACTCCAGCTGGCATAGGGTGGTGGCCATACTTCTGTTCTTCATGACAAAGTGACCCTTATAAGAATGACTCCCCAACCAAAATGTCTTCTTGACTGAGTTCACATTGTTGCTTCTCTGGGTTACTTTGTAGTCACTACGCCAATGGCACAAAGATTCGTTGGCTTCTCTTCAAGATTGTCTGAGTAGAATCCACCTTTTCCTTTCCTTTGGCAGCTTCCCATCTTTGCCTGGACAGTGGCAGTGTGGGGCTCATGGTGATTTGTGATCACGTGGTTATGTCTCTGCTCATTTGTGTAGTATTCCCTTCCTTTACCCGATTGTAAGCTCTGTGCCTGGAGAAACCATGTTTGTTTTTGTTACCAGTTTGAGTATCTAGACACTCAGGCTGATTGTGGATGTTGTCATCTATTACTGCTAGTGATTCCATGTGGGAATTCTTTCTTAGCATTTCTTGGGAAATTTGTGTGTTTTTCTGAATTGTAAATCCTGAGAAAAATCAGTTACAAAATCGGGAAAATTGGATAAAATATATACTTTTGTAAGAATTAACACTTAATATAACATAGAAAGTTACTGGTTCTAAGGCATCCATTGAGGTCAAGTAGAAAGCAAGAGCAGAAAATATTGATACTTGGAGTCAAATATGAAGGTCAACATTTATAGGAATGAGGATGGGAACAGATATGAGAAAATTGGTCACAGTCTAATCAGTCATCCTTTGTTAGCTGCTGCCATGTTTTAAGTGTGTGTTTGTGGCTCTGTCTGCTTCAAAGCGTGAATCTTTATTGAAAATAAATATAAATGTTTATGTGCATAGTATGTTTCATACAAATCCTATGGTGCACTGGGTGTCATACGCAAGTAATGAATCATGGAACTTTATATCAAAAACTAGGGATGTACTGTATGGTGACTAACATAATATAATAAAAAATTATTATTAAAAAAAAAGAATAACATGTTTTGGAAGCAGAATAAGCCCTTAAATAGGCTATTTAGACATATGATTCTGTTAGTCCTTGCTATGAGATCTAAATGCTACATTTATTTGAATACTACCCAATAGTATTTGCTAACATTTTCCAGTGTTTGGATATTCTCTAAAGGCCTTAGCTCTTTGAAAATACTACTAAATGTGATATTTCTTATTTATTAAAACTTTTAAAGCTATCCATAATAATGAGTAAAATTTATGAAGACTGTGGAAGTATTTAAGTAACTTCTAATTCCCAGGAGTTCAAAATTTCTATTCCTGAATCCCAAGATTATTATCTATCATGATTTTGGAGACACAAAGCTGCATAGCAAACCACCCCACAATTTAGCTGCTTAAAATAACACCAATTATTATTTATCACAGTTTTCTGGGTTGACCGAGCTCAGCCGGGTGGTACTTCTATGTCTCGTGATATTGGCGGGATCTGCAGTCGTTTGGGGCTGTTTTGGCTGGGATGACTCATTTGCAAGGTGGGCAGTTTATGATGGCTGCCGGCTGGGGTCTCAACTGTAGGTTTTGGTCCTATTCTCACGGTTCCCTTCTAGGTATCTTCTTCATGTGACTTGAACGTCCAGTGTGGAAACTGGGCTCGGAGAGGGGTGTCCCAAGAGTAAACTTTCTAAGGAGAAAGGAGAAGCTGAAAATTCCTTTAAAACGGGGCTTGGAAGCCCCAGAATGTCACTTATGCTTCTTTCTATTAGTTAAAGCAATCACAGAGCTATGCCACATTTAAGGGAGGGAAATTAAACTCTATTTCTTGGTATGAGGAATGGCACATGTGCTCACAGAGGAGAGGAATTCTGGGGCCATCTTTGGAGACTGCCAACTATAGTCTGTCCTCTGATGACAAACATTTGTTTCGGTCTCACTTCCTAAGGTCCTCCCAAAGTCTCATATCTGTTCCTTTACGTCCATGGAAACTGGAATGTCCGAGGCGTCTTTTTCACTCACCTGCTGATGCTGCAGCGAGTAGGGCTCCAGTGTGGTCAGACTTCTGGGTCCCTGGTTCTCCCTCTTGACTGGCTCCTCAGCTCTCCCCATGTCATCTCAGGGCCTCTCCTCCTCTATGTGATTTCTCCATCAGGGTAGGCAGACATCTTGGATAGCAGCTCAGGACTCCCAAAAGAGAGCGCTCTGAGGATAGGCCTTATGGAGCCTCTGCATATGTCATAATTGCCCCTGTCCTACTGGCCCTAGCCAGCCACAGGGCTGAGCCCAGAATCGATTAGGGAGGGCTCCACAGAGCTAGGAGGAATGGCTCATTTGGGACCACCAAATTCCTAGCGTGTTGTGGATGCTTGGTAATTGTATGAATGAATGAATGAACGAATGAATGAATGAATGAATAATTGAATGAATGCCCTGTTACTAGTTCAGTCACTTCCAAACCCATTTTGGAAAAACAGGATCTTTCCTTGAAGGGGAACAAACTCGATGTTTAGTTCCATCTGTGCCACACGTCTCAGGGCCCCTGGACCATCTGAGCAGACTCATGATCCTGGGACCTGCTAGTGGAGATGGGTACCTTCCCTTGGTTCCAAGCCCCTACAGATTTACTTGGGCTGTGATGGAAATCACTTACCTCCTTCCTCTACTCTTGGGGCTGTCCTTCTAGCTCTTTTTTACTTTTTTTATTTTAGATTTTTCGGAACTGTCAGGACTTCTGAAACTCCTATAGTGGTTTAATCACAATCTACCTGATCACGATCCGCCTCACCCCTGCCTCTCCAATTATAGGTCATTTCTACCATGGGCATTAGCTTCTAAAATCTTACACAGGCATATCTCATTTTACTGTGCTTTCCTTTATTTCACTTCACAGATACTGCATTTTTTTTTAACCAATTGAAGTTTTGTGGCAACTCTGTTTTCAAGCACGTTTATTAGCACCATTTTTCTAATAACATTTGTTCACTTTGTGCCTCAGTGTCACATTTTGGTAATTCTTGCAATATTTCAAACTTTTTCATTATTATAGTTATTATGGTGATCTGTGATTTTTTTGATGTTACTACTGTAACTGTTTTGGGGTGCCATGAAGTACATGCACCCCATAAGACAGTAAATATATGTGTTTTGACTGCTCCATTGACTGGCCATGTTACCATCCTTCTTCCTTTGCTTGAGCTTCCCAATTTCCTGAGACACAATAATATTGAAATTAGGCCAATTAATAGCCCTATAGTAGCCTCTAAATGTTCAAGTGACAGGAAGAGTCACACGTCTCTCACCTTAAGTCAAAAGCTGGGAAGGATTAAGCATGAGGAAAGCATGTTGAAAGCCAAGATAGGCCAAAAGCCAAGTGGTGAATGCAAAGGAAAAGTTCTTGAAGGAAGTGAAAATGCTACTACAGTGAATACATGAATGATAAAAACGCAAAACAGCCTTATTGCTGATATGGAGAAAGGGTTAGTGGCCTGGGTAGAAAATCAAACCAGCCACAACATTCCCTTAAGCCAAAGGCTGGCCCAGAGCAAGGCCCTACCTCTGTTCACTTCTGTGAAGGCTGAAAGAGGTGAGGAAGCTGCAGAAGAGAAGTCTAAAGCTAGAGGTGGGTTCCTGAAGTTTAAGGAAGGAAGCCGTCTCCATAACACACAAGTGCAGGGTGAAGCAGCAAGTGCTGATGGAGAAGCTGCAGCAAGTTCTCCAGAAGATTCAGCTACGACAATCAGTGAAGATGGTACACTAAACAACACATTTATCATGTAGACAGAACAGCCTTCTGTTGGAAGAAGATGCCATCCAGGACTTTCATAGCTAGAGAAGAGAAGTCAATGCCTGCCTTCCAAGCTTCAAATGACAGGCTGACTCTTTTGTTAGGGGCTGATGCTGGTGACTTTAAGTAGAAGCCAGTGCTCATCTACCATTCCAAAAATTCTAGGGCCGTTAGGAATTATGCTAAACCTACTTTGCCTGTGCTCTATAAATGGAACAACAAAAACTGGATGGCAGCACATCTGTTCACAACATGGTTACTGAATATTCTAAGCCCACTGCTGGGATCTACTGCTTGACAAAAAAGATTTCTTTTAAAATATGACTGCTCATTAACAATGCACCCAGTCACCCAAGAGCTCTGATAGAGATGGACAATGAGATGACTGTTGTTTTCATGCCCGCTAACACAGCATCCATTCTGCAGTACACGGATCCGAGAGTAATTTTGACTTTCAAGTCTTATTATTGAAGAAATACATTTCTTAAGGCTATAGCTGCCATAGATAGTGATTTCTTTGAGGAATCTGAGCAGAGAAATTGAAAACCTTCTGGATTCACTGTTCTAGATGCCATTAGGAACATTCGTGATTCATGAAAAGAGGTTAAAATATCAACATGAACAAGAATTTGAAAGAAGTTGATTCCAACCCTCATAGATGACATTGAAGGGCTCGAAACTTCAGTGGGGGAAGTAGCTGCAGATGTGGTAGAAACAGCAAGAGAACTAGAATTAGAAGTGGAGCCTAAAGATGAGACTGAATGGCTGCCATCTCATGATAAGACTTGGATGGATGAGGGGTTGCTTCTGATGGATGAGCACAGGAAGTGTTTCTTGAGATGGAATCCACCTGATGAAGATGCTGTGAAGATTGTTGAAATGATAACAAAGGATTTAGAGCATGATATAAACTTAGTTGATAAAGAGTTGCAGGGTTTGAGAGGATTGACCCCAATTTTGTTTTTCCTTTTTTTTTTTAAGGTTTGTTTACTTATTTGAGAGAGAGAGAGGAGGAACAGCAGATGGAGAATCCTAAGCAGACTCCCTGCTGAGCATGGAGCCTGACGTGGGGCTCAATCCCATGATGCTGAGATCATGACCTGAGCCAAACCAAGAGTCAGACACTTAACCAGCTGAGCCACCCAGGTCCTCCTGACCCCAACTTTGAAAGAAATTCTACCGTGGGTTATATGCTGTCAAATAGCGTCACAAGCTCCAGAGAAATTGTTCATGAAAGGAAGAGTCAGAAGTATTTTTAAATTAAGAAATGTACATTTTTTAAGGTATAATGCTATTGCACACTTAATAGTCTTATAATAGACCATATTATAATATATAGTATAAACATAATTTTTCTATGCACAGGGACACAAAAAATTCATTTGACTTGCTTTATTGAGATACTTGCTTTACTGTGGTGGTCTGGACCAAATCCATAATATCTCTGAGGTATGTCTATATGCTTCTTAAATCATGTACACCCCCCCACACACACACACAGGCTCCTAAACCCATAATTCCTTTTCTCTTCTTCCCCCAAACTGCTTTCTCCAGAAGGGCCAGGCCAATGCTTCATTTCTGTATCTGAGATTGGGCCGTATTGAAGCTTCTCCACCATATTTAAACTTTGGCTTGTCTCTTATAGACTAGAGTTCAAGAGCCAACTTGAGGTATGGATTTGCTCTTTTGGACATGTAATCCCAAGGGATGAAGTGTTATCAGTCACATCATTTCAGTTGTAATAAAAACCTTCATCATGCAGGGGGCTTGGTTTCTGAACTCTTTGACTTTTAAAAATATTTTTTTTTTGGTAAGCTCAAATAATGTCAACAAATCCTGAATGGAGGGGGTTGTTCAAAGATTATAACCAAGGAGTAATGATGACATCAGGCAGGGAAATGCAGACGAGCATTAGCCTTCTTTTATCTCATCCAGTAAAATCGTTTTAAGAGAAATTTTGAGCTTTGTTACCCTGGAAAACATAGCTGCTTATAGGGAGAGTTGAGATCATGGTTTTTTTGGGGTTTTTTTTTGTTTTGGTTTTTTTTTTTAATTGCACTAAGGAAACTTAATTATTAGAAATTCCAGCCTTTCTAGGGGACTCTGACTCAGGTTTTGAGACCATATTTTATCCAGCAAACCATAACATCCACATGGCCATCTCTCTCTCCACTGAAGCATCCGGCACAACATTATGCTTGCAAATGGTTTAGGATTTTTCATAGAGTAGAATCCTGCATTAGTCCCTGCCTTATTTCTTTCACCTCCCACCCACATCGTCTGCCTCAGACATGGAAGCAGACAGTGCACGTTAATATTCTTCATTCACTCAACTGGTGGGTGGCAGACTAAAGTCACGCTCTCTAGTCAAGGATTGAACATTTTTATTTTAGCTTTGGTTCTACCTCGTGCTCTTTGACCTAAGTCTCCTTATCCCCAATAAAAATTCAGATCTGACATGCTTTGGGTCAACCCTGGACACAAATTCATCTCTTGAAGTGGTCACACTCATGCATTTTTTGTTGTTGTTGTTCATTTGTTTATGAAGTATGTGTTGAGTATCTCCTATGTGTCTGGCACTGTTTTTTGTTTTTTAAAGATTTTATTTATTTATTTGAGAGAGAGAGATAGCTAGAGAGAGCGTGAATGTGGTAGAGGGGTACAGGGAGAGGGAGAAGCAGGCTCCGCACTGAACAGGGAGCCTGAGCAGGGAGCCTGATGTGGGCTCTATCCTGGGACCCTGGGATCATGACTTGAGACAAAGCTTAATAACTGAGCCACCCAGGTGCCCCGTATCTGGCACTGTTCTAAGCACAGGAAACACAGCAGTGAGCAAACCAGAAAAAATCCCTGCCCTCATGCAGTTTACTTTAGAGTGGGAATACAGACTGTAAACATGATCAATAAATATAATTAATATGTTACATATATTATGCAATATAATGTTAGCATCAATAATTTGTTGGTGATAAGGGCTATGAGATAAGTGCATCAGGGAATGGGGTAAGAAGTGGCTGGAGCAAACGTTGCAACTCTATTTTGTTTTTTATTTTTTCAAATTTATTCAGGAATCATTGAGAAAGTGATTGTATACATTTAAAGTGTACAATATTATGGTTTGATATACATATACCTTGCAGAATGATTACCAAGATCAAGATAATTAATACATCCATCACCTTACATAGTTAACTCTTTGTGTGTGTATGTGTGTGTGTATGTGTATGTTGTGAATTCTTAAGATCGACACTCAGCAACTTTCAAGTATACAACACCGTGTTATTAACTATAGCAACATTCTGTACGTTAGAAACTCAGAACTTATTCTTCTTAAAATGGAAAGTATGTATACTTTGACCAATAGTTCCCCATTTTCTTCTCCTTGCAGCCTGTAATTTATAAGTGACATATATAATATCATATAATATTTGTCTTTCTCTGACTTATTTCATTTAACATTACATAGTCCAGGTCCATCCATGTTGTTGCAAATGGCAGGATCTCCTTTTTTATGAATGAATAATATTCTATTATACACACACACACCACATAGATACACACATATATATCTATACACCTATACACACACACACACACACACACACACACACATACACAAAACACCTTGTTTATCCATTCATCCATTAAAGGTTTGAAAGACATTTAGGTTGTTTGATATCTTGCTATCGTGAATAATGCTGCAATGAACATGGGGGTGCAGATATCTCTTTGAGATACCAATATGATTTCCTTTGGATATCCCAGAAGTATGATTACTGGATCATACAGTAGTTCAATTTTTAATTTGTGAAGAATCACCATACTGTTTCTCATAATAACTGTACCAATTTACATTCCTACCAACAGTGTATAAGGGTTCCCTTTGTCCATATCCTCACCCATATTTGTAATCTCTTGTCTTTTTTGATAATGGCCATCTTAACAGATGTGATTTGATATGAGGTATTTCTCTGATAATTATGATGTCAAGTACCTTCTTATCTATTGGCCATTTGTATGTTTTCTTTGAAAAAATATCCATTTAGATCCTTTGCCCATTTTTAAATTGGATGTTCGCTTTTTTGCTATAGAGTTGTAGGAGTTCTTTATATATTTTGTATATTAACCCATTATGAGATATATGACTTGCAAATATTTTCTCCCATTCTGTAGGTTGCCTTTTCAATTTATTGCTCATTTGCTTTGTTGTGCAGAAACTCTTTAGTTTGATGTAGTCCCACTTGTTTATTTTGCTTTTGTTGCCTTGGCTTTTGGTCTCTTACCCAACAAACCATTGCCAAGACCAGTATCAAGGAGCATTTTTCCTGTGTTTTCTTCTAGGACTTTTATGGCATCAGGTATTACATTTAAGTCTTTAACCATTTTGTGTTAATTTTTTTGAATTAATTTTGTATATGGTATAAGATATGGGTCCACTTTCATTCTTTTGCATATGGATATCCAGTTTTCCCAACACCATTTCCTGAAGAGACCGTTCTTTTTCCATTATGTGTTCTTGGTGCCCTTGTCAAAAATTAGTGGAGTTTATATGCATGTGTTTATTTTTGGGTTTTCTGTTCCATGTGTCTATGTATCTGTTTTATGCCAGATTCATTTTGTTGTGGTTACCCTAGTTCTGTAATATAGTTTGAAATCAGGAAGTGTGATGTCTCCAGCTTTGTGATTCATTCTCAAGATTGCTTTGGCTATTTGGGGTCTTTTGTGGTTCCATACCAATTTTAGGATAGTTTTTCCATTCCTGTGAAAAATGCCATTGAAAGTTTGGTAGGATTGCATTGAATCTGCAGGTGGCTTTGGATAGCATGGACTTACCACAATATTAATTCTTTCAATCCAATAACATGAGATATCTTTCTCTTTATTTATGTCTTCTTCAATTTCTTTGATCAATGCCTTATAGTTTTCAGTGTATAGGTCTTTCACCTCCTTAGTTAAATTTATTCCTAAATATTTTATTGTTTTTAATGCTATTGTATATGGGATTGCTTTCTTAATTTCTCTTTCAGATTGTTCATTAGTTACTAATATTATATATGTAGTATATATATGATTATATACATACCAATATCTAGCTAGCTAGCTATCATTCTATCTATCTGATTCAATCTTGGTAAGTTGTATGTTTCTAGGAATTATCCATTTCCTGTAAGTTATTTAATTTGTATATATTTGTTTATAGTAGTTTTCTGATTCTTTGTATTTCTGTAGTATCAGTTGAAATAGCTCCTTTTTTGTTTATAATTTTATTAATTTAAGTCATTTCTTTTCTTATTTAGTCTAGCTAAAGGTTTGTCAATTTTGTTCATCTCTGTAAAACACAGCTCTCAGTTTTGTTGATCTTTTCTATTGTCTTCTGGTCTCAATTTATTTCTGCTCTAATCTTTATTATTTCCTTTCTTCTGCAAACTTCAGGCTTAGTTTGTTTTTCTTTTTCTAGTTCCTTAGGTGTAAGTTTAAGTAGTTCATCTGAGATCTTTTTTCTTAATATAGGTGTTTATCACTATAAACTTCTCTTTTAGAACTGCTTTTCTAAAAACTTAACGTAAGTTTTGATATGTTGTATTTCAATTTTTGTTTGTCTCAAAATATTTTTAATCTCTTTTGATTTCTTTGTCCCATTGGTTGTTCAATAGTATGTTTTTCCTGTATATGTGAGTTTTCTAGCTTTTCTTTCCTTATTAATTTCTAATTTCATACTATTTTTGTTGGAAAATATACTTGTTATGATTCCAATCTTCTTAAATTTTTTAAGACTTTTTTTTTGACCCAACATGTGATCTGGAGAATGTTTTGTGTGTGCTTGAGAAGAATGTATATTCTGCTGCTGATGGATGGAATGTTCTGTATTTGTGTTAGGTCCATTTGGTCTGAAGTATAGTTCAAGTCCATTATTTCCTTATTGATTTTCTGTGTGAATGATCTACCCATTGTTGAAAGAAGAGTATTAAAGTCCCCTGCTATTTATTGCATTACTGCCTATTTCTGCCTTCAGATCTGTTAATAATTGTTTAATATATTTAGGTGCTCTGATATTGGGTACATATATATTTACAATCATTATATCCTCTTGAAGAATTGACTCCTTCATCATTATATAATGGCCTTCTCTGTCTCTTGTTACAGCTTTTGAGTTAAAGTTTACTTTGTTTGATATAAGTATAACTACCCCTGCTTTCTTTTAGTTTCCATTTGTATGGAATACCTTTTTCCATCCTTTCACTTCCAGCTTATGGGTACACTTAAAGCTTAAGTATGTCTCTTGCATGCGGCATATACTTGGGTTTTTTTTTTTTTAATCCATTTAGTCACTCTGTGTCTTTTAATTAGATAATTTAAACCATTTACATTTAGAGTAATTATTGATAGATAAGGACTCGCTAGCACCATTTTGTTAATTGCTTTCTGATTAATTTTTGATTCCTTTCTTTCTCTCTTGCTATTTTCTTTGTAAATTGATGGTTTTTTATAATGATATACTTTGATTATTTTCTCTTTATCATTTGTGTTTCTATTATAGGTTTTTACTTTGTGATTACCATGATGCTTTCATAATAATATCTTAATTTATAATATTCTATTTTAAGCTGAAAACAACTTAGCTTCAATTGCACAAGACAGTTCTATGCATTTACTTGTGTCCCCCATTTGATGTTGTTGGTGTCAAAATTTACATCTTCTTATGTTATGTATCCATTACCAAAATATTGTAGCTATAGTTATTTTGAACACTTTTGTCTTTTAACTTATATGTTAGAGTTCAAATAGATTTACCTACCACCATTGCAGTATTAGGATATTTTGAATTTGACTGTATATTTACCCTTACCAGTGAATTTTATGCTTTCATATTTTTTTCATTAATTAGCATACTTTCATTTCAGTATGAAGAACTTCCTTTAGTATTTCTTATAAATCAGGTTTTGTGGTAAATCCCCTCAACTTTTGTTTGTCTGGGGAAATCTTTATCTCTCTTTTATTTCTCTCTCTCCTTTTTAAAAGATTTTATTTATTTATTTGACAGAGAGAGAGCAGCAGAGGGAGAGGGAGCAGCAGACTCCCCACTGAGCAGGGACCCCAATGCAGGACTCAATCCCAGGACCCTGGAATCATGACCTGAGCTGAAGGCAGATGCTTAACTGACTGAGCCACCCAGGCGCCTCTCCTTCTTTTATTTCTGAAGGATTACTTTGCTGGGCTGGCACCAGTGTCTGAGGTGTGGGTATGTGTGGATCATTCATAGAACTGGGGCCTGGGTCTCTGGGACTCACTGCAGTGCCTGAGGCTCCAGAGGACAGGGGCACATCAGCAACATGGGCTTAGGGTGACAGAGTACACTGGTGGTTTGGGCTCAGGAAGCAATTCATACTTACACCTTGTTTGTGTTCTTGTTTATAGTCTTTCTCCTATAGACTGTGAACTCGGAGGGTAGGGGTCTTGTTGCTTATTTACCGATGTATACGACACCCCACACAGGGCCTAGTTACCACCCAGAAAGAGGAACACTCTAATATTGTCTGCATGAATAAGTAAGCCAAATCTTGATCATATGAGCTAAAGCAAAGATATAGAAATACTTTCAATGGTTTTTGTGGCTAAAAAGAAGTTAGAGATCATTCTAGTTGAGTGATCTTGCTTTATAAAAGTCCGAGCTGAAGCAGGTCAAGTGACCTCCTCCTGATCACACAGATGGTGGCAGAGGTGGGACCAGAATTCTTACCTAGATCAACTTGTATGGTCAACCACAGTGAGTGTATGAGCCAAATGCCATTTGCCATTTACATTTGGCTTTGACATGCAGGGTCTTTTTTGGGGGGAGGGGGCAGAAGAGTTTCCTCTGTGGTGATATTGGGTTTAAGCCAGTATCCAAATTGGTTTGCTTCCTTAGCACAGACTGATAGAATGGTATGGCTGCAGGAAGGAGTTGCTGTGAAAGAGGCCAGCCTTGCAGAGCACAGAACTGAATTGTTCTCACGTGTACATTTGATACTTTTGCCTCAAAATCCTCTTCTTAAAAGCACTTTGCTAAAAATAAAGTTTTTATTTGAAATATTGAGTAACTTTAAGGAAAAAGTATTATCTATAAGGACTTAGATTGTGCTTGTCAATCTGTAATCACACACATTTTGACAAAGGTACCGTTTAAGCAAGAAATAGTAGACAGAGAAACAGAGATATCTTCCTCTTCCATGTTAAATTGGTTTAAAAAAAAAATCCCAGGTCAAGTCATGAAAAGATTATTCCAAAAGAGAATGTTTTCCTGTGTGATTTGGCCAGTTTTTCTAACTCTGCCCAGATGTGGACTGGTTGTGTAGTGATAAGTTTTTTAGTCAGAAGCTCAAACACCTTAATGGAGGAGTAATCAATTTTCACAATATATAGAGTAGGGGACCTTCCTGTATGCACACAACATCAGAGGGGACTGTTAGGGAGTAGTAGTCTGTCCAGGTCCTAACCGAACGGGTGTCTTCATTGTGTGGCCACCATGCTCCCCTTCTAGGGTGACCAACCATCCTGGTTTGCCTGGGACTGCTGGGTTTCTCAGGATGCAGGTCTTTCAGTGCCAAATTTGGGAAAGCTGATGTGGTTGGTCACTCTAAATTGGTACTTGTTGGGGAATGATTCTTCTCTCCATGATAAAAAAAATCTTTTTTGTTTGTTTGTTTGTTTTTTTGAAGTTCTGTCCATAGAAAATAGAACCATGAATCCAGACTCTGCTTTCTAGCCTGTCCACTATTATTCTGTCCTCCTCTGGAAGTTGGAATTGGTTGCAGATGCTCCGTCTTCAAAATAGTGTTAGCAACCTATGACCTGAGAGCCCCAGCTAGTCTTTAGCTCTTATCTTGAATTTTCTACAGACCTCCTGGACCTACCCAGGGCTTTTCCCACCAGGAAGATTATTGCAATATTACATGATCCAGGATGTTGTAACCCACCCTTCCTGTCACCCCTACCCGGTTTGGAGTTAGAAGACCAACAATCCAGGCTAGGTTGCCACTGATGATGGGGAAGCCACCCGAAATCTCTATTTCTTCATTTCCACATTTAAAAGTGAAGGTGTGGTCTTTCCTACATTTAAACAGCCTCTAACTATAATATTTGGAGACTCCAAGATTCTCTGTGAGAATGTGTAGTAAATAAGATAAAAAATTCTCCCACAAATATTTTCAAAATTCATATTATAAAATTAGGTTGTCAAGTTCCTGTCTACTCATCTTTTCATACTTGCTTCCTACATCCTGACACTGGGAATAGTTGTCAAAATAAATAGAAATCTCACTGTTTGAAACATGCATTAATGATATTAGATGAGAAGGATTTTCCAGACAGGTTTGAACTCTTGCTGCAGTGTGATTTATGCTGAAGTGTTTGAAAAGTTGGCCTGAAGTTTAGCAAATGACCACAAATGACCTCTTATTACCACGAGTTAGCTCTTTATGATTGTTTAACTTTTATGAGTGTGCTTTACTTTCCCAATTAAGTTGTAAGATATCGGGGCCAAGAGGAAAGGTTATACTACCAGAAATCCTCCACAGTGCCTAGCACAGAACTGCACACAGTGAGTGGGAAGGCTGTGTACTTAGTCATTCAGTGAAGGCATCGTATTTCTCCAAGTATTGGCATTTACGTTGGTGAGTGGATGGCCAGTCAGCAGAGTGGCCTTGGAGAGTGAATTATGTGTGGAAATAGCTCCAGGTTATGTGAGGAACATCCATTCATTCATTAGGTTGTAATTAACCCTACAGGTTCCCACTGTGGTGTTACATTGAATAAAAACAGAGAGAAGATAAAAAGCTCTTTCATGTTGACACAAACTTGAATAGGCCAGCTATTAACCACTGATGTTGAGCTATATTTTGTCAAGATAATTCATGCCTCACTTTGAGGTGAGTCTAAAACTAGGACTATTTCCTCTATTGCTCAGCTTGTAAACCCACCTTAGGGTAATAGGGTACCATTCTAGGATAAGCTGTGGGAGAAAAATCAGAGTCATCAATTTTCTTGTTTTTAAATACCTGGTTGAAATGTATCTTGTGCCAGTCTTTTCTGATAAAAACTAACCTTTCTTGTCCTGTATTTCTCTTCTTGTTTAAAATGGAAACAATTCTAAATATGGCTATGGGGACTTGAAATATTTGTGTATATTATGCCATAGAAATATACAGCACGATGATGAGTATTAATGAATCTTAAAATAGTTGGAATCATTGCATCCCTTTATTTTTATTTATTTTTTTTTAAGATTTTATTTATTTGTGAGAGAGTGTGTGCAAGTGCATGAGCAGGGGGAGGGGCAAAGGGAGGGAGAGAGGGAGAAGCGGATTCTCTGCTGAGCAGGGAACCCCACTCGGGGCTCGATCCCAGGACCCTGAGATCATGACCTGAGCCAAAGTCAGATGCTTAACTGACTAAGCCACCCAGGTGTCCCATTGCATCCCTTTAAACAGGGAAATTGCACATAATATACTAATGGAGACCACTGTGAATAATTTTGACCCACTCTGCCAGGGATGGAAATAGGTTTCATCTCAACTGTCCCCTCTAATCTATTGGTGGTAAGGATAATGAGACTACCTCAAGACCAGGAACCAGCAAAAAAAGTTTTTAAATGACTGTATGGTAAATATTTTAGACTTTTAAAGACATATAGTCTCTGCTGCCCCTACTAAATTTTGCTGTTGTTGCATCAAAGTAATAGGTAAACCAAAGGGCATGGCTGTGTTCTAATAAAACTTTATTTACAAAAATGAGTAGTAGCTGGATTTGGCCCCCTGGCCATAATTTGCCAACCCTCCTGCTCCAGGTTCAGAAAAGGCAGTGGCTAATTAGCTTTGTGTGCTCTGGGCAGGAGAGCAAGTAGTGGTACAGATATCCTTCTTTCTTTCTTTGTAAGTGCACACCGCATTCAGTGAAAAAGAGTTCTGGTCATAATTCTGGCTATTGATCATGCGCATAACCGAGATATATCCGTGGAGGTTTTAGGTAAGAATCAGCCAATTGCTCTCTACACAATTTAATATAGTCTGTAATTCCTTATTCATAATTCTAAAATCCTAAAAGCTCTGAGAATCTAGTGTTTTCTTTTAGGAGGCAAAACCTGAGCTGACCTGAACTCATTTGGCCACAACACCTAGCCTGAGTGGACGTAAGTCTCTTCATTGTCTTTATTTATCCTGCTTAATGTGACACTTCATGTGTCTTGCTGTTCGATTACAGAGTACCTGCCCAGACCCTGCTAGGAGTGTTATATGCTGAAAGGTATATGTACCAAATTACCTTTCTGAGGTCCAAAAATTTCTGACTCTCAAAACCATCAGACACTGAGAATTTCTGATGAGGGACTGTGGCCTTACAAACACAAACTCTCCTCTTTTGGGTGCTGTGTGTAAGAAATGTATGTCAGAGTAATGACAATAAATTAGTCTAATCAAGCTATCTGACCAATTACTAGTTATAATGGTGTAATCAGCTTAATCACCTGTGTTAATGAAGAGTTAAGCTTCTGATTTTAAACCCAAGTAAAGCCAGGAAAATCAACATTAATCTTTCCCATAATGACCTTTTCTCTACTTTTTGTGTGTAAATGTGTTTTGACAGTGCTGTTTGCAGCGCATCCATCCATACAAAACCGTGCGGGTCTTTTTGGCCAATAATTGGCTTCTACAAATGTGGGTTACCTTTGCGGGTACAACCCAGGGTGGTATATTCCAGCAAATGTCAAGTGGATGTATGAGCCGTTGTTGAGTCAGATTAGATCTAAGGACCCATTAAAGCCAGAAGTTAGGACTGGACCCAGTCTTGCCCTTCCGCTATCTGTGTCCTAGTCTTGTTCTGGTTAATCCATAAAATAAGACTATTGACACAAGGGTGGAACAGCATAGCTCTTATTGTCTTTATCATCTCTCATTGACACATTTTCTCTACTTCTATGCCAGCATTTACTATTTTGCCCTTTCCATTGGACCATAATTTCCTTGAGAGTCAGAAAATATGTTTTATTCCATTTGTATCTTCAGGCTTCAGCACAGAAATGAGTATCTTCGTTGATTGACTGAATGCTCATAGATTCAAGGACTCATAACACTAAGGGGGACCTCCGAGACCATTTTACTCAAAACACGAGGAAACCGGTATCTATAGAGGTTTCCTAGACATTCTCATGGACTGGATTCTACTACCAAGCATTGTGCTGACACCGTTTCATTAACCCAGCAAAGCTCTATGAATCAGGTGCATCACCCGTAATTTCACAAATGAGGCAACTGAATTTCAGAAAGGTGAAGCAACTTGGTAAAAAGCAGTGCAGATTTGACCCAGGGTCTGTCTTATCTCGAAGCGTATATTTTTTCCATCACTTTATAGGATCATGCCTACCTCTAATGACTGACTGATAGATGCCCCTAGATCCTTCCAGGATGTTCAACTCATTTTGATTCATATCCACTGAAGGATATTAAGATGAGATGAACTTGACTCTTGTCTTCTCAAAGTTTACAATCTAGAGAAGGAGCACATGTTAACAAAGTGGAATATTGCCATAGCTTCTCCCCCTGCTTCCTGCTTTATTGAGGTATAATTGACGAAATTGTAACATATTTAATGGTACGATGTGATGATTTGATATACATATACCTAGTGAAATGATTGCAACAATCAAGTCAATTAATGTATCACCCTACGTACTTCTTTTTTCATTTTTTTTGGTGAGAATTTTCAAGATCTAGTCTTTTAGCAAATTTCAAGTATTCAATAAATTATTATTAACTATAGTTACCATGCTGCTGAGAACTTATTCATCTTAAAACTGAAAGTTTATACCCTTGGACCAGCATCTCCCCTCCCCCACTCCACTACTTTCCCAGCCCCTGACAACTACCATTTTACTCTGCTTCCATGAGTGCAACTTAATTTTTTTTCTTTTTTTTAGATTCCATGTGTAAATGATATGATTCAGTATTTGTTTTTCTCTGACTGGCTTATTTCACTTAGCATAATGCCCTCCAGTTTATCCATGTTGTTGCAAATGGGAGGATTTCCCTTCTCTTTAAGGCTAAATAATATTCCAGTGTGTGTGTGTGTGTGTATAAATATCACATTTCCTTTATCCATTCATCTGTGGATAGACACTTAGGTCATTTCTGTATCTTGATGATTTTGAACAATGGTGAAATGAACATGCGGATGCACATATCTCTTTGGGATAATGATTTCATTTCCTTTGGATATATACCTAGAACTGGTATTGCTCTATTTTTAATTTTTTGAGGAACCTCCAAACTGTTTCCTATAATAACTATACCAATTTACATTCCAACCGGCCGTGTAAATGGGTTAGCTTTTCTCCACATCCTCGACAATAATTGTTAGCCTCGATTTTTTTTCGTTAATAATCATTCTAATAGCTGTGACGTGATGTCTTATTGTGGTTTTGATTTGCATTTCCCTGATGTTTAGTGATGTTGAGCATCTTTTCCTGTACCTACTGGCCATCTGTTTGTCTTTTTTGGAAAGAATGTCTATTCAGGTCCTTGGTCCATTTTTTAAGTGTGAAATATATATATATATATATAATCTTTTGAGTTGCCAGAGTTTCTTACATACTTTGGATTTTAACCCCTTATTGGTTATATGATTTACACATAGATTACTTTTTGCCTATTTTTATACTTTCTACAAATAGAGTCATGTAGTATATACTGTTTTGTATTTGGTTTATTTTGTGTTGCTTATTGTTTTTGAACTCTATGTTATTTTTTTAAAGATTTATTTATTGATCTGAGAGAAAGAAAGAGAGAGAGAGTGAGTTTGAGTGGGGGAGGAGGGGCAGAGGGAGAGAATCTTCAAGCAGACTCCCCACTGAGCACCGAGCCTGATGCAGGGCTCGATCTTATGACCCATGCGATCATGACCTGAGCCGAAACCAAGAGTTGGACACTTAACTGTCTGAGCTACCCAGGTGCCCCGTCTATGTTATTTTGTGTATAGTTGTTCGTTCTTATTTATTACCAAATAATATTTCTTTATACACATATTGTCTATCCATTTTCCTGTTAATGGACTTTTGGGGTTATTTCCAGATCTTGGCTGTGATGAATAACACCCTATTATCTTTCTTGTATGGGTCTTTTTGTGGGAATATATTTTAATTTTACTTGGGTAAATATCTAGGAGTAGAATTTCTAGGTCACAGGGTAAATTCATGTTTAATAGAAATTGTCAATTTGGCAATTTGTGGGGTTTTTTTCTCTCTATTGTTCAGTCATGATAGTGATGAATAGATTTTACTAATATTTTTAAAGAAAAAAACCCTTTTGATTTTGTTAATTTTTTCTACTGTTTGTTTTTCATTTTATTTATTTCTGCTTTGAACTTTATGATTTTCTCCTTTGACTTACCTTGGGTTTAAATTTCTCATTGCTTTTTAGATTCTTAAGGTGAAAATCTAGATCACTAATTTCAAAACTTTCTTCTTTTATCATAGAAGCATTTAAAGCTATAGTTTTTCCTCTGAGCACTGCTTTATCTGCATCTCATACATCTCATATTATCTATCATGGTATGTTAGATTCACATTGTTGTTCAATTTGAAATATTTTCTATTTTCCTTGTGATTTCTTCTTTGGCTCAGTGGTATTTAGAAGTATAATACACTATTTCCAAACATGTGGGGAATTTCTAGATTTTAAAAATTGATTTAAAATTAATTGCTTTGTGGTTAGAGAACATAGTTCATATGATTTAAATCCTTTGAAAGTTATTGATATTTGTTTTCCCCATCTATTTTTTGTTCCATTTTCTCTTTCTTGCTCTTTGAAAGTTAATGGTTTTCATATCCCATTTTATCTCTTTGAGTTTTTTAGCTTAATTACTGTATTACATTTCTTATTGCTGATATAACCAATTGCCATAAATGCAGTGGCTTAAAACAATGTAAATTTATTTATTTATTTATTTATTTATTTAAAGATTTCATTTATTAATTTGACATAGAGAGACAGCCAGTGCGAGAAGGAACACAAGCAGGCGGAGTGGGAGAGGAAGAAGCAGGCTCCTAGCAGAGGAGCCTGATGTGGGGCTCGATCCCAGAACGCTGGGATCACGCCCTGAGCCAAAGGCAGACGCTTAACGACTGCGCCACCCAGGTGCCCCTATTATTTTATGGTTCTAGAAGTCAAAAGGCTAAAATGGGTGTCATAGGGCTAAAACCAAGATATCAGCAGGATGGCTACAGTTCTTCTGTAGACTTCAGGGGAGAATCTACTTTATTGCATTTTCTAGCTTTTTGGGGCTGTCCATGCTCTGTGGATCATTGCCCTCTTCTATCTTCAAAACCATTGGGTTCACCTAGATAAAACATGATAATTTCCTGATCTCAATATCTTTAATTTAATAATATATTCAAAGTCCCCTTTTCCATAAGAGATAACATATCCATAGGTTCTGGCGATTAGGATCTGGGCATCTTTTGGGAAGTTGTTATTTTACCTATCACAATCACTTTGTTCTATCTATTAGTATTTGCTGAAGGGATTATAATATGCATCTTTACTTTATCATAGTCTAGCTTAGATTATATTTAATCACTTTATGTGTAATTATGTGTTATGTAAGAACTTAACAACCATATAGCTCTTTATAACCTCTAATCCTTTGTGACACTGTTGTCACACATTTTACTTTTATGTGTGCTATGCATCCCAGGTACATTGTTATTTTTTCTTTAAACAGTCGATTTTCTTGTAAAGGAATTAAGAAGCAAGAAGTCTTTTATATTTAACCATATATTTACAATTTCTGGCATTCGTCATTCCTTCCGGTATATCTGAGTTTGTGTTTTACATAGTTTTTCTGTAGTCTGAAGAAATTCCTTTAATCCTGTTATGAAGGCCCCCTGTTAAGTAATTCTTTCAGGTTTTGTTTATCTGAAATGTCTTTATTTCATTTTTGCTTTTGAAGAATATTTATGCTAAATGTAGAATTCTAGTTTAAGAATTTTTTTCCCCTTGACACTTTAAAGATACCATTGTATTGTCTTCTCGTTTACATGTCTGATGAGAAGACTGTATTCATTCCTTCTGATGTTCTTTTGTATGTTAGTTGTCTTTTTTTCTTTGCATTTGGGATTTTCTCTTATTTTTGGTTTTCAGCAATTTGAATATTTTGTGTCTGTGTGGAATTTGTGTGTATGTTATTGGGTTTCATTGAATGTTTTTTGGTTCTGTGCATTTGAAATTTGGAGAAAAATTTGGGAAAAAATTTGCTGTATTTCTTAATTTTTTCTATTACAAATTTTCCTTCATTGTTTTCTTAAGTTCCATTTACATGTATGTTAGACTATTTGATATTATTCCACATATTATAAGGATTTGTTCATTTATATGTAGTCTATGTACTTCATAGACTAAATAACTGAAGCTTCTGTGCTTCAGTTTTCATTCCTATTTGCCTTCAAGTTTACCAATATATTCTGTAGTGTCAAATGTGCTTTTAAATACATGCAATGAATATTTTATTTCAGATATTTTGCTTTTAAACTCTGGAAATTTCATTTGATTGTTTCAAATATTTTCTATTTCTTAGATTCCTTATTTGTGGAGTTACTTGTTCACATTTTCTTTTAAATATTTGAACATATTTACAAATTTGTTTTGAAATTTTTGTCTTGTAATTCTAATAGCTATATCATCTCTGGGACTGTTTATATCTATTTTTTTTTCTACCAAGGATTATGAATCACATTTTCTTGCTTTTTCATATATCTAGTACTTTTTGATTATATGCTAGGCATTATAGATGCTAACCTGTTGATAGTTTGGATTATGTCCTTTACTTTTAAGGAGTATTAAATTTTGTTCTGTCAAGCAGTTAATTAAGAGGCTCAGTTTAATACAGAGTGGAACCACACTTAAAGCGTGAACTTTCTTAGATCTTAAGTGAATGCCCAGAATGTCCATCTTGGGATCTCCACTTTGCTTGGTCAATGTCCCATCTCTTAACATGATGAAATCTCCAGAATCTTAGTTAGACCTCCCCGTGACTCATTTATGCTAGGCTTTTTGGAGTCTTTCCCTGAGCATGCACTGTGTAGTTTAATTCTAAGACTCATAGTGACACCGTGCAGATTTCTGGGACTCCTTCACTGTTCACCTTCTCCTGACCTGCAAATTCTAGTGGTATCCCCAAACAGATTTTGTTTCCTATTCTCTGTTTTGGTTTCACTTTCATGTCCTGCACTTTGGAAAGTGCTCCCAGGCAGAAAACTGGGGTGGATGTGAAGTTTATCTCGTGTGTTTCCCTTTTCTTGTGGATCACAGCTTTGTGATTTTTATTGCCAATGGATGAAAATAGTTGCTCATACAACTGTAAAGTTTAGTGGTTGTCTACAGTCTGATACTCATTACTCTATCATGGCCCAAACTGGAAGTTTATCATCAAAGCTATTTGAGTTTAACTCCAATGATGAAAACATGCTACTTCCCTGCTTGGTGGCTAAACCACTGCAAGGTGCAGATTTGATTAATAGTAGGCCAGCTATGTTGTATATCATATATCTGTAGATAGATACTATTATCGTATGTGATTTAGTGATGCATCTAATAGTATAATTTCAAAGTATTGATGAGTATAAATACTAAGACATCTGTAATAACTATAATGTGATTCTTATTGATGATAAGGTCACAGACATTGCTAATATTACTTGATTTATAATTTCTATTTGATCTAGTTTCGAGTTCATTGATCTTTTCTTTCTTTCTTTTTTTAAAGATTTTATTTATTTATTTATTTGACAGATTGAGAGAGAGAGAGAGGGATCACAAGTAGGCAGAGCAGCAGGCAGAGGCAGAGGGAGAAGCAGGCTCCCGGCTGAGCAGAGAGCCTGACGTAGTGTTCGATCTCAGGGCCCCGGAATCATGACCTGAGCCAAAGGCAGATGCTTAACCGACTGAGCCACCCAGGTGCTCCTCATTGATCTTTTCTTCTTCAGTGTCCAATTTGCTTTTAAGGTTATCCAGTGCATTTTTCTTTTTTTTTTTTTTAAAGATTTTATTTATTTATTCGACAGAGATAGAGACAGCCAGCGAGAGAGGGAACACAAGCCTGGGGAGTGGGAGAGGAAGAAGCAGGCAGCGGAGGAGCCTGATGTGGGGCTCTATCCCATAATGCCGGGATCACGCCCTGAGCCGAAGGCAGACGCTTAACCACTGTACCACCCAGGCGCCCCTCCAGTGCATTTTTCATTTCAGGTATTGTATTTTTCAGTTTTAGAAATTTCAGTCCTTTTTTTTTCACTCTCTGTTTTTATTTTTTTAAAGATTTTATTTATTTATTTGAGGGAGAGTGCACATGAGCAGAGGGGTGGGGCAGAGGGAGAGGGAGAGAATCTCAAGCAGAGCACAGAGCCTAACACATGGGGCTCAATCTCACAACCCTGAGATCATGACCTGAGCAGAAAACAAGAGTGAGATGCTCGACTGACTGAGCCACCCAAGTGCCACCCTCTCTTGGTTTTTATTAAGATTCCCTATCTTTTAATGTGACTGTTGTCTACGTTGATGGTTAAAGGATATGCAAAATTTCAGTAAGGATGCATAGATATATTTTTTTCCTATCCAAATTCATGGGTCACCTGGGTCTCAAAATATTAGTACTTGTTATCTCTTGGTGATGATTGCGGGAGATTTATTTTTTTCTTTGTTATTTTCTGTTTTTTTTTTTCTTTCTAACATTTCTTCAATGAGCATGTATTACTCTGTAATAATAATGACTAAATGTAGCTTAAAAAATATTAACACAAGTGGCATGTAAATACAATGTAATATTCTTTTCAATAATATTATGTGAATTAAAAATATACTGTATAATGTATTCATTATTATATTCTATTTAAGGTAAAAGGATTAAACAGTCATATTAAAATGATGGTAATTTTTCTTCATGATGAAAAACAAAAAAAACAATATGATTAAGTATCATATCAATATCTATTATAACTGTTTTCTCAATTTTAACACATTTCATGTTCTATAATAAATGTATTCCATATATAGAAAAACAATTACTTTTTAAAAATGATAATTTATATGAATAGTGTAATTGTAAATACTTTGTGATATATATGTGCATTATTAGTCTATTACATTATATTTTTCAGTGTTGGAATTCACAGTAATTATGTCTTGTCATTGAGAGGAGATAGTTATTTGATTATTCATTACAGTTAACCACAAGTATCTAACCAGATTATTTAAAGGTATGAGTTATGTCATGGGAGTAGGTTAAACTCATGAGAAGTGAGTGTATTTTCCTTCAGGACATTTATTAAATCACTATTATGTGAACTGAGGTCATAAGCCAGTCCTGATTAACTTCCAAATAATCATTTTAAGCAATCATTATTTAATATAAAATAATGCCACTTTCCTTTAGCTGTGTGTGTGATCCTGCTAGTCTTGGGAAGTGGTGCAGACAGAATAGATCTTGAAGGAAGCAGAGTTTCTAGATAAACAATGAATTCTATTTAAAAGGTAACCCATTTGTAAATTTGAAAACACGAGGCAGGTGAATGGTAAATGAACCATCCAATGGGACTTTAATAAAAGCCCAAAGCCTTTCCTCTGAATTTGAGCCCGATTGCAGCTTGGGTTCTCGGGCAGCCTGTGGGATGGCATAGGCCAGTTCATGTTCCTAAACACCACTGTTCATGGAGGAAAAGGGGATTGCGTTGTGGGTTTTGTCTGCCTCTCCAGTGCACGACTGTCGTGTTCTGGGCAGCAGTATTAACGTATTCGATTCCACGTTGCTAAGTCATGCAGCCGCAGCCCAGGACCACTAGTGCATTTCTCTTATGCAGCTGGCATACAAATTCATTTCTCGGTGTGCGGAAGCAGTGCTCCGTCTTCAGCCTGAGCTCCAGTGATTTGTAGTACATTCCGTATTAATTGCTCACTATTCTGGGAACTTCTCCTATCAATTTGACTGTGCCATAGAGTGTGATCATTCACTACAAATGTGTTTGAAATATATCCTTGCAGCGGCAACTGCTAAAATGAACAGATATTCCTTTTTTATCATAACGTGAGTTATAGCCTAGACCCTTAGGCTCAAAAAGGGGTGTGTGGAGTCACCTACATAAATAACAAAGGAAAGAGAGATCTTCATTTAAAAGTTGAGGTGAAACATCCAGCAAATAGGAAGGATTTGGATTGTAGGAAACATAGATGTTTGGCATCTTCCAAGATGGTGATGGTCAAGTCCTTCAGAAACACTGTGTTGCCACAGTCAGCTCACAAGATGTGGGCAGGAAGTATGCTCTCTGCTCATCCCAGGAGAGGCCCCAAGACAGAGAGATTGGCTGGGAGATTCCTGGGGCTTCACACCACTTTTATATCAAAATAAACATCAAGGAGAACAGGTTCCATCACGATTTTCCTCTATACTGCACTCCAGTCGCCACAACTTTCCAGAATTTCTATCAGAGCACAAATTCCCAGAATTACCTTTGGGCCTCTTTTGTACATTTCCTCTCTCTGCTGACCTCAGCACCTGGGTGACCTCTTCATTCTGGGCCCTCCACAAAAAGAGGAAACATTGTTTGCTACCTAATTATTCAGACTCCTCAGTCTTGAGTAAATAAAAGCTGTTGTGTTGCTAATAACTACTGGGAGAGAGCGAGGTATGCTACAAAATGACAAACAAGGAACTCAACAAGAAATCGAAAAGAAGTGGGGTAATCGATGCCCCTTATGTCGTGGTCTACACAGAAATGAAGAGCGAGGCAGGATTTTTTCCCTAGCACTTGTCTCTTTCTTTCTGATGTGTTTCTTCTCTTGCAAGTTACTTCTGTCCTTACCCCTTTCTTCTTTTCTTCAGGATTAGGCGAATCCTGATTTTGCCCAAGTGCACAGAACACAATTTACCAAACCACCCATTTATAGGAAATAACTGAAGCTCTTGGCAAAAATATGGATCAGACGGCCCCATTCGTGATGTGAAAAAGTCAACCTCTTCAGAGGACAGACCCCGATTTTCTGTGTTTTAAATACTTGCTCAGGTGATCTATGCTATCAGACAACCTTGGGAAACACTGTAGAGACCTACCTATAGCACCAAGTAAAAGCCCCTCTCGACTTTTCTATCTACTGCTGGGCCTCTCAGAACATGCAGGAGGTAAGGTTGCACAACAATGCAGGTAAGGTTGATTTCTGGCTCAGAGAAAATGCTAGGCTCATTATTTCTACTCACATAACTTGCTCACAGCCTGCAACCTTCCTCAAAAGTTAGGAAGACTTAAAGTGTGCGTTGTTGAGGCTACTGGTCAGCAAAAGGGCAAGGGAAAAGAGCGTGAGGGTATGTGCCAGGCAGAAGAGTATGCCTATTGTGATCTCCTCTTGTATGTGTGAAAATTCATAGAAATCTCTGTGAGAACACAACCCACACTTAATGGGGGGCAGAATGGATTTGAGTTTTGGTCTCCATAGTTCAGTCTTGATTGACTTATAATGATTTGTTGCAAAGAAAAAAAAATAAGTGTTGTCTTTATTTTTAAAACTAATAAGAGTTTTTAAAAAGGTATTTGCATTTCTCAGTATCTGCCTGTTCCAGAAGCCACCATAGCCATTTGCAAGGGATGACAGAGAGCAGCCGAGGGCACCCCTCTGTGAACTGAATTTGACTGACATCCTCATTCCTGTGTCTGGTTCTTTTTGGTCATGATTAGATTTTCTGAGCCTCTTCTTTCCTGTGGCCTTTTCAAGAAGCTTTGCAGAGGTCCCTGCTTCTCAGGAGAGCCATCCAGGAAGGCTGGAGTTGGGCTGGAGCAGGGCTGCATGAAAATCCCCCCAAATGCCAAATGGCATAAGAAAACAATCTTCCTGCTATCCAGCAAGTAGCAAAGTTCTCTTTTAATTGTAGCCGTTGCTGTAATTTAAACAGAAAGTATTTTACCTTCATTTTTCTCAAACTGCTCTAATCATAGTAGTTTTCATTTTGCCTTAATGTAGCAAATACATCTGACTACTTAATTTTGCTCCCTTTTATAATATAGCACTTTACAATTAAGCATCCCAGCCTGCTCTTGTGTGTTTCCAGAGTTGAAATAGAGGAAATCTCCCTTAGTTATGCTACGACTTTAAAAAATTAAACTGTACTTCCAAATGACTTACTTCATTCAACTCCAAATGAAATAATGGCTTTAGATGTCTCTTGTATTTTAAATTTAGATAATTAAATTCAACACAAATCACATTGGGTATATAATAGGCAAATATCATTTTAAGAGATTATTATTTGAATGGATCATTTTCTCAGGGGCTACTATTTGTAGCTAAGCGAATAACAGTGGATTCCGCCTCTCCTTATTAATGCATGGGTATCTTTTCTTGTTTTCAATCCCACAGATAAAAATCTTTTTCCAAAGATAGATATATATATATATATAGAAAAATTCCCCCTGGGATACTGTAATTTTCTCCTAGGACAGATAAATTTCTCCGTACACTTATCTTGAAATATTAGCTTACCCATTGTTCATGGAGTGGCTCTAGATTGAATGAGTTCAAGTGGATTTTATATAGAGAGATATATAATTTTTATATAGAGATCATAATTTTTTCTGTAAACATTTCGTTTCAGGTTAATCAGCATCATTGGTGGGTCCTCGAATGATTACAGCGGTTGTTCGCCTTGAGGGGTGGGGAAAGTATCATCTAAGCAATCACATTGGACAGGAGTCTGAACTTGATAATGTGAACCTCTCAGACTTTATGCAGTCCTATTCAGATTGTTCTCTTGCAAAGTCCGGACCAAAGAGACCGATCAGGTTGAATGGAAAAGCTGCCGAAAAACAAGACTTCCCAGAGAAATGTCAGTCAGTCATGTCATCTTGTAGCTTTTGTGATAACCTTAAGCTGCTTGACATGTATTAGTTTAACAGTCTATTCTTGCTTTTTTCATTTTAATTAAAATTTACGAAATGCATAAAGAGTATAATTAAGAGAAGTAAGCACTGTTGGACACAGATGTCGGCCCCGTGCCAGAGAAAGGCCTCATACCGGAAGGTAGAAGGACCGTGCTTCAGTTATTTCTCTGCGCTCATTGTGAATTTGGGAAGTCCCTTCACATTTTCAGGGGTCATCCTTCTCTGCAGAGTGGAGACGATAATGCTGAGGTTGCCCATTATGGACTTTTTCCAGCTGTTTCCCCCCCCCCCCATTGTGTTCTACAGGCTTATTTTAAAGATATGAAACAAGGGTAAACTTAGCATCTTAAATATCTACCGAAAGCAAAGCATTACTTTGAGTAGATTTGACGTAGATTGTTGCCACCGTAAAAAAGGTAGGATTTTGAGGTAGGATTCTGACACGAAGAGGAGTGAGGCAGCTATTTTTGGAAATCCTGAAAAATTAAGCTCTATCTTTCCTGAAGAGAGAAAAATAGCTCTTAAATTTATCTGGACATGGATATTAAAAAAAAAAAGGTCCTCATTTGGTTTTTAAATGGGCCTCAGCCTGGGACGCCTGGGTGGCTCAGTCAGTGAAATGGGCCTCAGATGGGCTAGGGGTGATAGGCAGTTTGTGGCAAAGGCTTTCGTCTGTAGCTTGGCTTAACTTTTTCTGAGTTACATTAAAAAATCGCTAGGCAGGTAACAAATTTCCTGAAGTGTTTGGATGCGGCTTTTGCCTGTAGTTAGGGTATGAGATGCCTATTTTAAAAAAAGCAGGACATAAATAAAAGATATAAATAAAATATCATTTCACTAACGTTTTTCTTTTTTATTTTCTCTAGCTTTTTCGAAGGGTGTTGAAGTCTGCTGAGATTTATTTTGATGAAGGTAAGGCGCTTCTCGTTATCAGGCAGTAAAGATGTTGTGTTATTGTTTACTGTTTCAGCAGCTCTCAAAGCTGCCATCTGAACACTTGTGGCTCTAATCGGCAGAAATAATGAAAAGCCATTTTTTTGCTAGTTATGTCCAAAGCTTTGATTTACCTCTTCAGAAGTCAAAAGATTTATTACTGACACCTAAGGTGGTTTTGGAAGATAACGGGGTCACTGGAGCCCTGTGAGAGACTTTTGAGGTTTGATCTTGGGAACAATGGTTGGTGGATAGAGGAGGGTTTTCAGAGATGTAGAGCATGGCCATGGCCGCTGTGAGGCAAAGACAGACAAGGGGCTCCCCAGGTAGAGCGGTCTGGGCCAATCAGAGACCGTGTAGATTAAAGTCATCACCTTGAGTTCTTCTTCCAGGAATGCCACGAGTTAAATGTAGCACATGCATTTTGAGGGCAGTCATGTGGTCTGATTGCATCCCTAAATAACAGACAACCGCAGACTACGAACAAGGGGACCTACCTGGGTCTGATGCGGCCATGTATGTGTTCTTGAGCAAGTTGTCCGCATTTTCTGGACCCCAACCCAAGCTGGATTGATGACCATGGAGCTCAGATCTCCCAAATGAATTTACTTTATTTAAATATGCATTTGTTGGAGGTCTAGACATTCGGCATCTAAATGTGAATAAAGCTCGGTTCTCATGGCGGCGGTGAGCACGGTACGGAGGTGACTACTTACAGCGCAGTGCAGTGGGAGACATGCTGAAGAATGGATATGGCACGACGGACACACAGGTTGGGAAGCCATTTCTGTAGGGATAGAAGGACTAGTCAGGAAGTTAGAGATTGCTTTTGGGCTTCTTCTTATATGATGGTTCAGAAGAAAAGGCTGCCAGGGAAACAGGTGTTTCATATAGAGTCAGATATAAATATTTTTGGCTTGCAGGCCACGTGATGCCTGTGGGAACCACTCTGCTCTGACAGTGTAGCACACAAGCAGGAGTGGAAGTGAATGCGCATGACTGCGTTGCAATAAAACTTTATTTACTGAAAAGGGCCCGCTTTGCTTGTAGTCTTTAGTTTGTTGACTCCTGCTATAGAAAGATGATATGCAAAGATGAACTTCATCAAATACCAAGATTAACCCATTGTAATGCTTTCTTCCATCTTTGGAGTTTAAATGAACATGACTTCAGAGGCTTCTATATGGTGTATATGTCTAAACGTGAGCACATGCAACAGACAATGGCTCATATGCTTACAGCATTTACAGTTTCCAGGCATGGTAGCCCAGCTTCCATCTTTCATACCTGCCGCTCACTGTCTCCCAGAGCTACGAGGCCGTGCATGGGAAGCAGGGCACGTGTGACTCTCCTCCAGGTTCTCAGCCAGTGATCGACTAGAGCTGGTGGATAAGTATCTGGGCTACTTCCGCCTAGGGGGGTCCCTCTCAGCATGGGCTCTATGGACTGTCTCTGAGTTCCCCAGTGGCAGTAAGTCCAATGGCTCGCTGTTGTACCCCCCCTTCACAACACGCTCTCACTGGCTTCTTACCTTCCCTGTCTCATGTACCCCCCGTTCACCTACAAGTCCATGCTCACCTCCCAAAGCACTGACTTGTACTCAACTGACTTGAATAATAATTTTCTTCCCTCCTTATTGATCAGGGTCCCTAGCAGATGAAACTGATCTCTCTCCTGACCCCCTGCAGCTGCCCCCACCTCAAGCACCCACCTTCATCTCTTTTCCTCCTACGTTTGGTCTGGACACAGGTACACCCTGGACGTGTTGAGTGATCAGGGTTGGAGGAGCTCTGGAGAGATGGGGCTCACTGGGATGGTTTTGGAGGAGTAAGTCTGGACAGGCTGCAGAAGAGGAAGGGTCTGGTCATGCGGGGTCTTGAATGATTGACGAACTAGGATTTCATTTTGTACCAAGTTGAGCCACTGACAGTCTTTGAGGAGAGTGCCAAGAGTGTTCAATAACGTTCGAGAAGTACTTGTTGATTACCAACGTATGCCACGAATAGTGAGCAAGTGTAGCGGTGAGGACAGGGGGGTGTTGAAAAGTCACCTTACAAGTCACTTTATGAAACCATTCCTGATCCTTCAGGTAGACAGTGCCACTCTGCATCCCACCAGTCCTTCTAACATGGCACCTCTGTCACTTTAGTGCATCTATTAAATACTATCTGTCTCTACCCCATGACCTGTCTTAGTCACTTCTGCATAGCTTCATGCTACAGTTAACCACAATTAATGGGCTTCCCTCAATCGGTTTTTTTCTCTCCCTACATGTGTTATTAGGTTAATAAAAACATTGAGCTCAGCCTTTAGGGAGAGAGAAGTCATAATTGGTCAACATGCTTCCTGAGAGGGGTAGTCTTCTTGACCAAAGACCATTGATCATCTTTACCCTGATGCCTGAGACCACAGGGCTATCTACACACCAGTTAGGGGAGCTGCCTTTTACTGTCTCCACCAGATAAATGCCCAAGAAACTCTTGTACCCCTGGGTTAGGGATTCTCAACCTTTTTGAGTAAGAGGAACTCCGTGAAGTATTCATTTTGAAGAGTCCCAAACATACACAAATGTATTAGTAATGAGAAGAATAATAGTGACTCCTCATATACCCTTTACCCAGATTCAGCGGTCTAAAGTTTCCTTCCCTGCTTCCTCTATTCATTCCTTTTCATTTTTGCTTGTTTTAACATAATTCCCAACCAGATCTCATTTCACCCGTGCATATGCAAGTGTGCATCTCTTAAAAATATGGCCATTTCCTCATGTTTCCACAATGCATGGGGACACCTCACAAAATTAATCATTATTCCTTGGTATCATCTAACGCCCAGTCTATACCACACTTAGATTTCCCTGATTATTTGTTTGTTTGTTTGTTTCTTTTCTTTCTTTTTTAACTCTTAGTTTGAATGAGGAATTAAATGAGATCCATCTGTGTCATTTGCTTTTTGTGCTTTTCCTAAATTTCCCCTCTGGAAACTCAGTGTTCTCTGTGGTTTGACCTTACTTCTGTTGGCCTCATCTAGACTTGTGCTAGTCCTTCTTCGCTGACAATTTTTCTCCTCCTTTTCTTTCTTTTTTGCCCTTTTTTCATAGTGGAGAATTAGGTTAAATGAAGGTAGTTTGGGTGGGATACCGAATTTGAATGTGTGTTTTCACATTAGAGTGCTGGTTCTCGTCTTTGAAGATTTGACCTGAAGGTTAAAACGTCGTGAAAAGTAAAACTACAGGTGTAAACCTGGAGTCTTTTTACCCCTTACAGCTTTGGACTTATTACCTGAAGCAATAAGTCTGACCCTTTTTCTTCAGTGTATTGAAACTAAAGAGTAAGTAGTTGATTCCCACTGTTTTTCCCACAAATTTTCAGCAGGGTAAGGCCAATTCACTGCTTGTTTTAGGCTTAAAACTGTTTCTGACATGTGGGGATGAAAGGTGGTATGTAATTGAAGTCACTGGGTATTGTGTGCATAAGATGGGAGAGTGAGTTGAATTTCAGGGGCTTTTTTGAAGCTTTCTCTCTTAACTAAAAATGTTGGCATTTTCTGCGAAGTTTGCTGTGTGTTTATAGAGAAAGAGAGACTTCTCTTCAAGCACGGTGTGACATTTCTACAAAAATCAATGATTTAGAAGCAGGTAACTGAAATGAAATGTGCAACCTCACTTTCCATCTGTTGGAAAGCCTGCTGGGCTGGTTTTGAAATCTTCATACATGTTTGGTGTGCCTTCGGGGGGTAAAAATTATATTGACTCTGCACTTTGGAACACGGAACAAGTATCTTTTGGAATGTGGCAAGAAATAGAACAATCACCTAGTCCTACGTTTCCCAAATGGATTTTGCAGTATTTCCTTAATTTTTAGGAACTTTTAGCACGAGTGTTTATTTTTTCCTTTTATCTTGAAAGGTTTTCATCTTTATTAAACTTGATTACCTAATCCAGTGAAAGGGTTGGTAATGAATGTGGCTCAGCACTGCCTTATCTGTGTGTCAAGTTGAAACTTGTTCTTTGATTATTAGAGGTAGTGAAGCTTATAGGAGCATGATGATGTTTTAATTTGAATTTTGAAAATTAAAAAAGCCAGGCACTAAATATTGACACAATGAAGAAGGAGAGCTCAATCTGCTTTGAAATCCAGCCCCTCCCCTAGGATACTCTTGAGAATTTTTACATCTTCTTTAAAGTCCTTAAAATATAAAAGGATTAACTTCTAAAGTGACTGATAAAGCTGGAGAGAAAAATAAGGAAGAGTATAGAAAGAGTCTAATGAAAACTCAGCACAGGGCTAGCACTTAATTCCATCTCACAATAACAAGAAAAAAGCATAATGGAGAGTGAGGAGTAGAGCCATTTACATAATAACTTCCTAGCAACAGCTGTAATGAACAAATACGAGCAGCTGAGTCAATTCTCTAAGACACTACCTCCCATCAGAGCTTAGGAAAGAGGGGGAAAGGAAGCGACAGTTAAATATGGGGAGAGTCCCTGAATTTGGGTTCTATTCTATGTCGTTTCAGACCAGATCACTTGATCTTTGTTATTGTGGCTTAAAACCAATTTGGCCAAGGAGAAGCAACCCGGTGAGACAGACAGCATCTCCCTCCAGGCGTAGCAGGGGTGAAAGGGTACTTACAGGGGGAGGTCTGCCTTTTCTGGAAATGGGAGGTTAGGGCTGGTGCCTGTGAATTTCCTGACTTGGCTGCAACATGACTAACATCAAAATCCTCCCCTTCCTCATCACCCTCATCTTCCTCAGCCACTTGGCCGCTGTCGTTTTGTTGAGTGCTTCCCTGCTCTGTCAGGCACGGTGCTATACTTCTTTCAGACCTTGCAATGCTCCTGTGAAAGTAGGTATGACTATCTCCATTTCACAGATAAGGAACTTGAAGCTCAAAGAAGGAAAATCACTTGGCTAAAATCTCACGATTAATAATAAAGTAAAAAGAGCTCATTTTTGGGGCGCCTGGGTGGCTCAGTTGTTAAGCGTCTGTCTTCGGCTCAGGGCCTGATCCCAGGTCCTTGGGATCGAGCCCCGCATCAGGCTCCATGCTCCGCTGGGAGCCTGCTTCTTCCTCTCCCACTTCTCCTGCTTGTGTTCCCTCTCTCACTGGCTGTCTCTCTCTGTGTCAAATAAATAAATAAAAAATCTTAAAAAAAAAAGAGCTCATTTTTGTTGAGCACGTATTACGTACACTACGTGCCAGGCACTCTGCTAAGCGCTTTCCACGGATCGTCCGGCATGACTGTATTCAGATCATACATGAGGCTGGAGAGACTCAGCGATGGCAGATAATTTGCCTGAGGTCATATAGCTGCTCAGAAGGAGAGCGGAACTTGAATCCAAGCAGCTGTGTCAGAAGGTGGGAGAATTAGGAGTCAGACCTAAGTGTGCTTGGTGCTGAACCGTGTTCACTCAGTGTTCACTTACACTCGGAGGACCGAGAAGATGGTGCCGATGATCGTGTAACTGTATTTCTTTATAACCACGCCAGTGGATGTAACAAAATTATTAGTGGCCATATGGGGCTTCTGACAACTGATTAAGCCTGATCTTAGACAAAATCGTAGACAATCTGTGTGTGCATGCGTGTGTGTGTGTGTGCTGCTGCTTTCTGCGGTAACCCAACTGGGCAGTATCTCACACCCCAGGACTTGCCATCAATATCCGCTTAATTCACTTATCCTTTGCCTCATTCAAGTAACTGGCTGGATACTCTGAGAAAATTCTTTGTGCCACAACTTTAAGAACTAAGAATGGATCAAAGGATTCTCCTTCCAAAATAGCACACGCTTTTTTTTTTTTTTTAGCTGCAGATGTTTTCAGTGCTTTAACAAAATATATGACTAAACGTAGAATTTCAGGCCCTTGCAGGGAGCAAGAGGAGAGATCTTGGTGTGTCTGTGTGTCTGCACAGTGGGAATTGGGGCCTGGTTCAAGAAGAATTTTCTGGGGAAAAGAGAGATTTGTGTTTCTCTCAAAAACTGTCAAACAGGCCCGTGTTGTTATTACACTTTCGTTGTGATCCCCAAACCTACTCTTTTCTCCCTATTGGCTAACAGGAAGACTCAGCAAGGGGCAGGGATCTGGGGAGGAAAGTGGGTCAGTAGGCTGAGAGACAGGGGACAAATCTCTATTGAATTGTCTGCAGATAGAGTGCCTGTGTGTTCCAATTTTGCAGAATTACCTTCCCCGGGTTAGTGTCTAAACCCCAACCGCAGGGTCTGCAAAAATCCTTCCTGCTCAGCACCCTGTTCCCTTCCTCTCGCCTTCAAGCTCTTCATCCTCCTTCAGCTCTGCTGTGATTTGGGGTAGCTGAGGGATTAACAGGTCCTTGCTTAACCACAGGTGAATGTCCGGACTGTCTTCTTTTAAGCGGGCTCCTCCGGCGCCCCTCTGAGTTCCCTTCTTTTCAAACAGGAAGGCTCCCTGGAGGGGCCCCTCTTCCTGGCCTCCCTGTCGCCTGGAGGAGGGGGGACTGGGGCCCAGCTAGCACTGTGGGCGCGGGTCGCGCGGGGACCATCCGCACCTTGCTCCAGGTGACACGCTCGGCCGGGCCAATGCTGCTCCACGGGGCTCTCTGCTTCTCACACCTGAGGCCATTAAAAAAGGCCTAAAGCTTAACAAGCTGTCGCGCTGGGGGATGAATTACCCGCTAACGACAGGCGCCGGGCTGCGCAGAGAAAACTGGGACAGCGGAGGAGGGCGGCAGGGTGGCGGCGGGGGTGTCACCCGAGGAGGAGTTCACCCGGCTTGTGGGCACCACTTCCTGGCAGCCTTCCCCTCGCGTCCAGGTCCGGTGGATGTGCTCCCCGGGGGGCTGCAGGGACGAGGGGATTACAGCCACCTACTCCGTTCTCCAGCGCCGGTGTCTTAAGGTCATTAGGTAAAATCTTCTAAAAGTCTTTTCTTTTTTCCTCCCTCACATTTGCACTCTCTGTTCCTGACTAATCCTGGGATTTGAAAAATTCTTTGATTTCCAGGCTTGCCACGGTAGGTGAGAGACACTGACATCACTTGTTTTTCCAGCTTTTGTTTTGCGTCCAGCAGAAAGTTTTTGCATCTGAGACAAAATGGTGCCCCAGCAAGATTTCTTATTTCTTTTTTCCTAGGCGGGGAAAAAAAAAATTCGCAGTTTACCTTTGCAGTATGAATCCCCCACCCCTCTTTTAGAGAATGTAGTTGACAGCAACTAACATCCTATATTAATAGACCAGTAATTGCTACATTTCATACCATGTAGGTTTCCCTCTGAAACCTCAATGACATTCGGATGCTGTGGTGGGGGCTTAAATGTAGCAGCTAATGTGCTATTCCAGCAAGCACTTCCCCACCTCTCATCTTTTTATTGAACCTTTAAGTGGAGTTTGTGCTTCTCGAGGTAGGAGGAGGGCTTTGCGATGGAGTTCCATGGTTTAGTTTGGTTCTTTAGAGAAGATGCTAAGACTCCCAATCGCATCAAGAGATGCATTTGCTGGCATGGGTTTCAGATGAAAGCATGAATTCTCACTCACTTGCTGAACGCTGTGGTTTTAAATCAGGGTTTTGGAGACGAAGCTGGGAAACCTCGCAACCCAAAGCTCTTAGCAGAAATCACCAGCTTGGCTCTGCCACAAAGTTTTAGCTCAACCCTGTTTCAGTGGCTATGATGTCTTACGAATACGAATATTTTCTGATGTTTAACCTGAAGCCCTCTTGTTGTCGCCGAAAGTCTGTGGCTTGGAACAACTGAGGCACCTGACCTGCAGCCAGAACCTTATTACTTCATCCGGTGTCACCCCCTATTAAGCTGAATAAATACCTTTTTGCTGACCGAAACACAAAAAGAAAATGCAAAAGGCTGGGGCTTTCCTTTTGTCGTTCATCCTCTCATTTTGATCCTTGCAAAGGGTTGAAATACATGTTTCAGGGTTCAGCCAGTGAGGTTGTGTTTTTTATTAGTGACGGCCCTGGTTGGCATCCTAGACTTGAATTGACCATTTACTATAGGTTTGATTGACTTGGTCACAGCCAGACCAAAGGAAGCCACTCTTCAAGGCATCTGTCACCACCTTTCCCCTCCCCCCTTTTGCCTTCCAAGGGGGAAGGCAAAGCAGTCTCTCTAATAGCAAGTGGTGAAAAACATCTTTGTTGCTTTTTCATTAAATGGTAAAGGAGAATTAAATCAGTTGGCAACAGGTGCCTGATCCACCATGCGCGGGGGAGGCGCCAGGTGACGTGGCTCTGCGCCTGTGGATCTAGGGCAAGCTGAAATTGTCACCGCCACCACCCTTGAGCGAAGCCCATTTAGTTCCGGCAGTTGGATCATTTGGCAAATGTTTGAATCATCACCCAGGGTTTCACAGATGCATCTTGGCTGCAGAGACCCTTCTCTTAGTCATGTAGCAAAAGAAGAGAGGAGAAAGAAAGGAGAGACGATAAAGCAGATGCATTGCTCATTGCCCACAAGTGAGCACCTGGAGGACTGGCCATTACAGAGTTTGTGGAAAGATGGCCTTTTCCTCCATGACCCGAACAGCTGAAGAAGGATCAGGTGATGAGGGACCAAAGAGAAGGCTGGCATCTTTGAAATTTTTAAATAAGGGCTTTGTACTGAGAGCGTTACATGTGGCCCAGGTAGCTGAAGGCCCCTTTAGAACTCGAGGCTATAAGAGAGCCTTACTTTAATTACTTACAGTGAGGAAAGCTCTTCAGCTGCTGGTTGGAATATATGTAAACAGATCACTCATCCCACAAGTTTTTGATCTTGAACACCACTGTAATTGAGTATCCCACATGGAACGGGAAGGTGAGGGGTCATTCTTATTGAAATATATTCCAAAGTTTCTGATGCTGAAGCCTTTATCTACTTATTAAAGATGTTAGTTATGAAAAAAGTTCTTATCTTGGAGACTTTGATAGCTGTTACCAATCTTGAAAGCACTATTTTCTTGGACTGTTTTTGTCAAATCAGATTTCATTTGGAGAAATAACTCTCCCTCCTGGCCTTATGGTATCTCAAGGTACCGCTCATTCTTTCCTTCAGTACTGAAAACTTTTCTGTTTTCAAAACTTTTCATAGATCTTTCCAATACAACACTTGGTCACATCACCTTGTCTCAAAACTTGTGATGGCTCTCCGTGGCCCTTTGAATCTTGGAAGGAAAGGGACCGTAGAAGGTGGAAATTATCTCCCCAATAATTTTTTCTGTCCCCGACTTATGTCCAATACCAGAGACTTTACCATGTCTGGAAGTAATTGATTTCATTATTAGGCAGTCCGAGGTAGTAACATGCTTGATTTTGTATTGAGGTGAAATCAGTTCCTTGAGGCACCAATCCGACCCAGTTTTGCCCACGAGAGCAACAACTACCACAACTTTGGCGTTTTTAGGATATGATGTTTGAAGACATTACTCTGTCTTGTTATTCACCAGTGTGAGCTTGGAGTCTTTTCTATTCCATGTGTCTGGTGTCAAGACTAGAACAACCTGTGGGTACAGTTGTGCTCACCATTGCTCCTCTCAAAGGGTGCGGCCAGATCAAGCCCACCCTTATGAGCTTTCAAGAGCGGCCCTGCCGGCCTGTTATATCTACCCGCCCCTTGCTTCCAGGCCTTCCCAGTACAAACCCCCAAACTCCGGCTGGCCTCTCACTGTTCCTCACATACAGGAATGATAATTCTTCTCTTTTCGGTCTGTCTGAAAGAAACCAGAGAAACCTGAGTTACCATCATGGGCTACCCTCATGATTTCAGGATTCCACTGTAGGTGGAGTGCTGATGCTGGATGAATGACTTGTGGTCTCCGCCATCTTGGGGCGAACAGTAAGCTTCTTAGATGGACGGTCCAAAAAAGAGAACAAAGAGATTAGCGATTGCAAATTTCAGTAAGTGCCACAACGCTGAGAGCCGTGGGGTGCCGCGCCAGAGAATTACGCCTTGGGTAGGTTTGTATGTAGGAAACCCGATTTCGATAGGATTGTCACAAAGGTCTCTCTGGGGAGACCGTATTGAAGTGCTGCCTAAAGGAAGGTGAGAAGCTGGCTCTGTGAAGAGAGGAGGAAGAGGAGAAGAGGGGAAAGAGAAGGAGGCGGGAGAGGAGGGAGAAGCAGCAGCAGAGGAGGAGACGGCCGCACGCCCAGGCATTGGGCTCGGTGCTCGAGGAACCTAGAGAAGCAACGAGGGGCTGGGCTGTGGAGAGAGTGTTAAAGACAAAGGCCAGATCTTGAGTTTTGCAAGCCATTTGAAGACTTGAACTTGTCCCTAAAAGCAAGGAAGTTCTATTTTGAAGGTAATAAAACAGAAGTGTGTGTGTGGGGGGGGGGGTTGCACGTGTGTACATGCTAGAGGGAGAGAGAGGGAGAGGGAGGGAGGGAGGAGTTTTAGTTTCAGAAAGGTCCCCCTGGCAGCAGTGTGAGGAAGGATTTGTGTGTCCAGCCCTGAAAGGGGTGCTAGGGAGAGTGTGGTGAGCATGCCTGTCTGATCAGAGCTTGTTCTGAGCTTGTGTCAGGGTCATCACGTGGGAAGTTAGAGCACCGGGGTAGAGCTCTGGGTGTGTCCGCCCGTCAGGTGTCAGGTGGGGCTCGTTCAGAGGAAGCTCAGGCAAGAATGGTGAAGAGCCCACACTTAGGTCCAGGGCTGTTGGTCAGTTCCGTCCACTGTCTTGCTCTCTCCTAGGGACCTAGAAAGCCACCTGACCCTAGGGATCCAGGGACTCCAGAGGGACGGGCAGCACTATTTGGAGGAGGAGCTGGAAATCGTGACAGATGCATACGTGGGTCTTCCCAAGTTATAGATGGGAGACACCGGGAGAAATGTCACGTGATAGAGACCAGATGGGCTTCATTCAGTCTGTACCCACAACCCTCATCTTTTCAACCTGGCTTACTGGGCTTTCTCAAAACTTATACGAGGATCAACGTAGTGAAGAGGTAGGGGGGTGTGTTCTTCACCCCAGCCTCGAGGTGGCTATTCTTCCCCTCAGTCCCTTCCCCCATTTCCCTCCCATTTTTCTCAGCCCCCTCCAGTCCTTCCTTAATCATACCCAAACCGCAGTCCACGCCACAACCCAGTGAAATGACACGAAGGATTCAGCCTTATGTGTTCCTCAGCCCTGGAACCTCTGCTGCTAGGGCCTCTCCCCATAAGCAGACATCACAGGAGGAAAGAACCTCGTTCGTAGTTACCTGACTTCTGCAGTTGAGGAGAGGCAATCTGCTCTGAGTCCAAGTGGAAGAGGACTGGGGAGAGGGAGGGGAAATTAGCGGTGGGAGAGAGGGAACTCAGAAGGGGAGAAAAGCCATTGGGAAATTGTATCCGTTTCTGCTGGATGGATTCTATAATGAGACTTCGTCCCTATTTCTCCAAGGAAACATCAGTTGAACATGACTTTCCCCCTGATCCACAGAATTGGATTTTTTTTTTTTTTTTGGCTGTCATGAGTTAAGACGCTTTTGCCAGCTTGATGGGGAGTGTGGGGCGTGTCTGTGGGGCAACGTGAAATCAGCTCACAACCATGTGAAAGAAAGGCCGTGCCTGCCACACATACACACACACACACACACACACACACACACGTGTATATACTGGTTTTGTCTTGAGTTTTAGTTGCCTACAGTTTTTGGTTACTCATGAAGCCTGTGAGCATTAAAATTCTCCATTATCGTTGCTTCATGAAAGAGAAGAATCTGGTACTCCCAGAACCCTGGCACGGGATTCTATAATTGCATTATATTTCATAATTGTTTGGAGCTGGATTATTTGTCCAATTCCATCACACATGATTATTTCCTTCTCTGGCCTTATAAATTGGATAAAGCTCTTATCAGTATTCGCTCAGCCATAGGCAACAGCCTGAGTTTTCAGGCCCTCACATCGTGCTTAAAGAGAATTTTAACGTATCTAAAAATACCAGGCCCGGCGCTATTTGTTTAACGGCATTATTGCAGAGCCCCCTTTTTTTGGACTAAACCAATCCCAGCTGCAGAAAGCAAAGATTACAATGAATGAAAATCCATAAACCAGGAGCCCTGCTAACTGGCAGATTGTCGATGGAGAAAACTCCGTGTCCCCTGCCTGGGGTCAGCTCACAGGGTCTTCGGCAGAGAAGGGTAACTTATCATTGCTGCAGGTGGACAGCCAGGACACTGGTCTTCTTGGAGTCCCTTGTCAGGGGTCTCAGAGCCTGGCTGGGCAGGGACAGAGGCACTTTGTGTGGCAGACGAGGCTCCGGACCAGCGGGGTTATTGGTACCGTGCAGACATGGTTTCCGCCTTCCTTTCTTTGTCCATCACCTGTGTTTGCAGGCACCATCCCGGATGTTTGAACACACAGTTGCTTTCCACCAGCCCTAGGAAGGATGCAGAGTCGGTGTGATTTCGGTGCACAGGAGGGAGATTCCTGTCACAAGGCTCAGAGCAGTTTTGTATCACAAATGCAAGTCAGATTTCACTGTGTCTTGAACCTTTGCTTTCTGACTCTGTGTTAAGTGCTCTTTCCACAACATTTTGCTGGCTCAATCCAGTCCCTGGGGCAAATGCTCCTCACTGTGCAAAGGCTTGAGTCAGAGAAAGGCCGAGAAGGCTGGGTTTGAACATTCTTGACATCAACAGAGATCGTAACAGAGAGAGAAGAGGAGGAGGGTTTAGGCTTTTGTCCAAGGGATTGGCTCAAGCTGTTTTGTGGAAGTTGTGTAGACCAGGGGACATTCAATAACGTGGCCTGGAATCTGGGCAGGTGTAGGTAGCTGCGACCCACGCCTGGGCTTGAGGTGACATCCTTTGCATTACACCCCTGTGGATTCGGGTATTTCTAGCTGCAGCCCCCGGGTATCATACAGTAAGTAAGGACTTACAAATACCCTGTCTTGTGTATGTTTATGGCAAGGGCAGCAAATCCTTTTAATGGAGGGAACCATGAGCACTTCCTGTGTGAGGGGACTCTGATGTACTTTAAAAGGAAACACTCATTATTTTGATTTTTATTGTTAGCCGTAATATTCTTTACAATCGCAATGTATCTCTAACCAGCTTTTATAGAGTTAAATAGTCTAGTCAAAAAAGTTAAAATTTCTAAAAATGGTTTCTGGGTAGGATTTATTTAAAATCTACTTACGTATTAATATATACAAATAACAAATATAAACAATGTCAAAAAGCAAGAAACACAATCAGTGTTTAAAATTCTATTATTATTCAACTAGGAAAAAGCTGTTCTATTTTTCTTTTTAAAGAACAGCTTTTCTGAGTAGTCGCTAAAATTACTGATAATACAGCATGATACATTTCATAATTTTACAAGCGCATCTTAATTTCTCTTGTGTTTCTTTCCTTCTGCTTCTCAGGTTTGCATCCCATTTCGTTGTAAAAGTTTTCTGTTCTTTTCTGAATGGGGCCATCTTTCTGTGTTTTTGTCCTGGCTTCCTGTCTACCGTGGGCCTGCCTCCTTCAGTGTAAAGGCTCTTGGTTTGTATATGACACCTTGACTTGTGTTTCAGCAGCTAGGGCTGGTGGAACCATCTTGACCACGGATTCCATCCTCCCTCGATGACAGTGCTTTGGTCCCCAACACCGTGCACCCTCAGGTACCTTTCAGCCTTTTGCTCATTCACTACCAGCCTGCCTTGGGTTCTGAGTTCCCTGATCAGGGCTTTGGCCAGATCTATCTGAGCAATATGGCGGATGGTGCCACCATTTCCTTTGTTCTTCATAATGTTCTTCTCTTTCAAATTCAAAGGAGACCTAAAAGGGAACGCAGATCTATTACAAGGCTCCCAGTGGATTGGGTTGCAGATAGGAAGAATTTTAAATAAAGATGCAACCAACAGTGTCTGGTTCCCAGTTAAGACACAGACATTTGAAGATGTCTGGTGTTCCTTCATTGAAGGGTGTATGTTAGTATCACATGGAGAGGTGTTTTGGAATATTCTAGCCAGAACCCATCTCTCCTTCCGCTGAGAAGCTCCATGGGGGCCTCATCTTTGGAAAATGTTGTCAGGGGGTGCTGGCATACCTCTCTTTGAAGAGCCACTGGTTTAGAAAAACTTACCCCTGAGTTGTTTGGAGGCCATCAGCCATCCAGGCTGTGTTGCTCTTTCCTTCTGCTTTCATCCCCCGTGGCACACATTGTTTCCTAGGGCATCAAGGTACCCATCACTCAGAATGCAGGACGTAGTGCCGGAGGGCAGACTGGTTGGTGCTCTGGAAAACGAGCGTTCAGCAAGTTCTGTCATTCTTCGCTGTGCAAAAGGACACACGCAGGTGCCTTCCCTGGGGAAGGGCTGGCCTAAGAGCCCTGGGCCGCTGATACGCAGGCTGGTTCCACTCCCAGCTCTGTTTTTAATTAGCTCACTTGATTTCTCTGAGCTTTGGTCTTCTTGCTGGTAAAGAAGATTAGATTGAGTGATGTGTAAGGTCCTCTGAAGTTCTAGGCTACTTTGAGTTCAACTTAAAAAAAAAAACAAAACAACTTCAAGTATTACACGTGTGACCTACTTTTATTGTAGAAAACCATAAAACGTTGGGGTAAGCAAAAAGGAAAGTAAAACTTCATTATCCCATGACCCCACCAGCCTGCAATGACCTTCAGATATAAATTTTTTTAGCCCTTTGCAAAGATAAACACAGATATGAATGTGGGCACATAAACATAAAAATACATATATTGTAATATGCTTGTATTTTACAGAAAGGTGACTGTCCTGTGAACTACCTTATAATCTGTTTTTTTAGTTAATATAACAAGAACATGGGAATACCTTCCCATGCCACTAAATGCACACTTGACACCTTTAACTTGGGGGCAGATAGCTTAGTGATCCAGAGCCTGGCCTTGGAGACCATCCTGGGCTCTGCTCCTCACCAGCTGTGTAACCTTGAGCAAATTACTTCGCCTCTCTAAATCTGAATTCCCTCCCAGGGAAGATGGCCATAATAATCCCACTGCATAAAGTGTTCTGAGGATTAAATCAGACAGGGCATGTTAAGTACTGAGCGCAGTGCCTAGTAAGTGCCCATAGCAAGGGCCCAATAAACGGTAACTAAAAATGCCGCGTATCATTTCATTTTGTTAATGTGCGTAATTTAACCAATCCTCTATTATCGTTTGTTTAGATTTTCCTTTGCTATATACACCAGGCTAAACGGGTTGTTTCATAGATAAATATTCGTATAGGTTCCGATGGCACACCTCGAAAAGCAGAATTGCTGGGCTAAAGGACGCACACTTTGAAAGATGTCGCTATGCAGAGCCACAGTGCCCCCGCAGAAGGTTGTAGCAGTTTATGAGAATGACCATCCTCCGCATCTAAGGGATGCGTTAGTTGACCTTGTGTTTTATTTAATTTTTTTAATTTAAAGGGAAGAAACAAAATGGGTGAAAAATGGTGTTGTTTTATTTTGCATTTATTTTTATAAGCACACTCGGCCCACTCTTCTGCAGTGTTTGCCTCTCTATTGATGATCTGTGAGGATGTCCGTGCATTTAGAGTAGCAGCCCTTGGCTTTCATTTATTAATTCGTGAGTGTGAGCTCCACAGTCAGGCACTGGGGTAGGTGCTGATGGTGAGCACAACAGTCCCAGTCCTTGCCCCTTGTGCATGTAAACTTCAGGGAGGGAAATGGATATTAAAGAAATAATTAAAACCTGCTATAAAGAAGGAGGACGGGGCTATCCAGGGAGACTTCCTGGAGGTGGTGAGGAGTGAAGAGAAGCAGGAGAAAGAGGACTTAGCTAGGCAGAGATGGGGTTTCAGGTGTGTAGGAACATTTTCCTTAGTTGGTTCTTTGCTTTTCCCTCTTTTCCTTTTCTTTTCCTTTTCTTTCCTTCTTCTTCTTCTTTTTTTTTTTTTTAAACTTGGCTCATGGTCTATGTTGAAATCTCAGGGTTTTAAAATTATTAAAATTTATAAATGTTTATATTCATGTATATTTTCCACCTTTGGTGTTTTGCTTGGAAAGTATATCCAATGAGATTTTACTTTTACATTTTTGATATTTCTAGAACCCTTCATCCTAAGTGAGACAGATGCGAATTTAAAATGAACACCCAAGATTGTACTTCCAGAAGTATCTTGTGGGGCTGGGCTCATGAGCAGTAAAACTAACCTTTAAAACTTATGTTCAGGTGTAATGGAAGTTAGAGAGGAGGGAAAATGTGATTCATAGAAGAACTCAGAAGAAGAGAGTTTGTTTTTCACCCTCTCTCATCTGAGCCACTTGATTTATGGACCTCATGCTTTTAACAAATCGATATGGCCCCAGGTTGCTCTCTTGGTCTAGGAAAGTTTTCTATCAATCTAATTCATGCTAACATGTGAATAGCTGAATAAACTGTCTGCCCTTAATCTATTTACATTTAACAGAACACCAAAAAAAAGGAACCATGCTTACACAAAATGGGAGACTTTCAGACCTCCAAGTCAGCCTGGATATAGGAGATAAAGTTTTGGTTAAATGAATCCCTACCTGGATTCTTAGCCTCACGAAAGCATCAGTTGTAAGTAGACGCTAAAGGCTGAGAGCTACTGAGTATACTGGGTAAGAGAGTAAACTCGAGAGGCAGAGTACTGGGGTCCAGTTCTAGTTCTTTCATTTACTAGTGTGACTGTGGGCAAGTTCATTAATCTCTCTGTGCTCCAGCGTGCTCATCTGTGAAACAACAATGAACGTACCCATCTCATAGCAACACTGAGAGGATTGAATGACATTAAATGTCTGGTACACACAACACTGCCTGTTACAAAGCGAGTGCTCAACAGATAACAGTAGTTGTTATTTTGATGGAGAACCTTTCCTCAGGAAAGATTAGGAAGCTGGAATCTTCTCTTTACCTGTGCCCTGGGATTTCAGTATTCCATTCTCTTGGTTTTCCTCTTAGGTACCTAACTCTGTTTCCTTTCCTTTCCTTTCTCTCTCTCTCTCTCTCCCCCCTCCCTTCCTCCCTCCCTCCCTTCCTCCCTCCCTCCCTCC
>NC_048227.1:99084308-99249214 GCF_002007445.2 Ailuropoda melanoleuca | reverse complement strand
ACCTTGTGAAGACATGGGGAGAATATGGCCCACAAACCAGGGAGAGAGGCCTCAGAAGACACCAACCCTGCGCACACCTTGATCTTGGACTTCTAGTCTCTCAAACTGTGAGAAAAGCAATTTCTGTTGTTCAAGCCCCCCAGTCCGGGGTACTTTGTTACAGCAGTCCTAGCAAACAAATACAGGGGTGTATCTGAGTGTGTTTTTCACATGAACTTGACCACACAGTCCCTCTTTTCCAACAAAATTTCCTAAGATGAGCATCTGATGTCATTCCTTGGGCTGCAGTGGTTGTTGGCACTGCCGGGCCTGACAGGTGCCTCCTAGGGACGGACTGGCCCTTGCCGTGTGCTGTGCCTTTACGTCCATATACTCGGGAGCCCTTCTGTGTCTCATAGCCTCATCCATGTTCTGATAAGCTGCAACACATGGTGGGTTCTAGTTTTGAACTTCATAAGCTATGGAAGACTCTGATTTCGACAACCACACAACCTTAGTTGGGAGTCCCTGGGAGTCAGAGGTGGTGTTTAATATGTGTGATATAAAGTGGACACTTAATAATTTGCTAACGTCATGAAATTAGGAGGAAGATTTATTTTTTTAATTTTTTTTCTTTAAAGATTTTATTTATTTATTTGACAGAGAGACAGCCAGCGAGAGAAGGAACACAAGCAGGGGAAGTGGGAGAGGAAGAAGCAGGCTCCTAGTGGAGGAACCCGATGTGGGGCTCGATCCCAGAACGCCGGGATCACACCCTGAGCCGAAAGCAGACGCTTAACGACTGTGCCACCCAGGCGCCCCTAGGAGGAAGATTTAGATAGGTGCATTATATTTCTTCCCCAAAAGATCTGTATTAAAATATTCACTTTGAATAGAAGTTCCTAAAGCCTCTCTTTTCCTTGACGAATGTGTTATCCTTCTGGAGGTTACTATCTCTTTTTTAGTCAAACGACATGTGTCCTACGACAGAATGTAAAGGGTAAGTGAGAAGGAGATGTCAAGCTCTTTTCATTCCTCTTGCACATTTTCTTTTCACAAAGGTGTCTCCTATTTTTTCTTCTCGATTCCACTATTTGGTAACAGTAACTGTGGACTGTAGGATGGCCAATGAGAAAGAGAAAAGAGAAGGTGCTATTTATTTATCAGAATACATAAACTGATTCTTGAGAGTGGTGCTAATGTCAAGTACATATGGTAAGTAGTTTTAGTAAGACTTCCATGGAGGAATGGAGAGTCTCTTAAAAACAAAATAATTATTGCAATTGGAAAAGGAAAGAAGAAGAGGCAAGGCTCCTCTTTTCCTCTGGTAAATGAAACACTTACTCTTAGGGTCAAGCTAACATCTCTAGAAAAGTCACAGCCCAGCTTCATCCAGAGAAAAGAGTCAGGTAAGTAGTTTTATAATCTTTTATAAATGCATATCTGCATATTTGTGTACGAAATTAATGGGAAATAGTGCCTCAGGTAAGGGTGGCTGTGGTTGAGAGTGGGAACTGGGAAGGGGCTGGGACTCTCAAAACCTCCGGGTTTGAGAGTCAGCACCCCCTCTTACGCTGCATCTGGCCCTCAGCATGTCACCATGACTGACCAAACACAACCCTAAAGCAGACAATCTCTGGATATAAGGAAATGAAAACGCAAATCAAGGTTCATGTATCAGTCTTTTGAGGTCAGACCCCACTGTTCTGGAGAATCACCTTTGGATGCTTGTTAAAGCACAGATTCCAGGGACTCTTCTCCCCAAGGTTTGGATTCACTAGATCTGGGGTGGGTAATTGGAATCTGCATTTTTGGTAGGTGCTCAGGTGATTTCGATATAGTGAGTCTTCAGACCCAGCTTGGGAACCACTGGCCTAGAAGCCTCCTTTTCTGGGCAGAGGCTGGGCCTGGCTGTCTCTTTCCTGCAGAAGGCCTGCCAGTAAACCATGCCTCCTGACTGCGTTATCGAGATAATACCGCAAACGGAACCCAGATGAGTCATACGTAAACTTTATTAAGTTCAAATGTTTTCATAAGCAACTTGTCCTTTCCAAAAATCAGGTTATAATAGATTTTGGAGGGATTCTTTGGGTTTGCTTGTCAGAAACAATACCAAATGGAGAGCTGGGGACATTGCCACCCAAGCAATGGGTTCTGTAATTGTAGGAGCACAAATCTTTTTGACAATCAGGTGACAATGACACTGGACTTCCCTGTAAGGGTCCTTCTGGTGTTAACACATATTCCTGACCTCTTATTTGGAATGCACTAAACTAAATGCCTATTAAAAGCCCTTTGTTCCCTTCAAGAGTGTCTCAGGAGCTTATTTCTTTCTGTCCTACAGAGTTTAGAGACTCTCCTGAGGAATGGGCCTCAATCTTTGCTAAATTAGTTCTTTAGGTATTAGTCCTCAAAAAGGGGGCATCTCAATTGCTCACAAATGACAGAGTTAGCACTCAGTGGGACATTTATGTAATTTGTAGCCCTGTGTTTACGGTAATCCTAAAATGGTTTAGAGTTTATGCAAAATGAGTTTAGTACTGATCACTGCTATACTCCCCTTCAGGCTGCTGATAAAGTAATGGAAGAAAAATACAAAACTTTTCTTAAGGTTTCTTGCTGTTTCTTTGTTTTTTTATACAAAGACAGGAATTTTTTTATGGGCCAGTCTATAAAACCTTATCATGTATCTCAGGCCCTGAGTGTTTCTCAAAGCCAAATTCATAATAAATACTATGGCAAAAATCTAAGTGAGAAAGACATGTTTTTTGTCAATTCAAAATCCAATTTAAATGATATAAAACAAGGCCATTCTTCTGTTAAACATGTACTTAAGTAATGAGGCAGAAATCAGATAATTTGGATGCTTCTCCGCCTGTCATGGGAACTGAGAAAACACACACCCACTTTTATGTTGATGACATAATCTTAGTATCACTTGTTAGAATGGCTATAAAACACTGATGAGCCATTGCCTGATTATTATCAGAAAGGATCAGTACCAGCTATATGAAAACTAAAATTACCGTGGTTGGCCAAGATGTGTCAAGAGTTGAGCTGGACTTTGTCCTAACTGTGTAGTTCTAAATGAACAAACAACTCATTTGGAGTTAAATAATGATCAGGAATGAAGCTCTCATCACATTAAAGAGTGTTTTTGTGTTCTTGGGTCTCCCTAGGACAGCTAATATCCTGGTGGGCTCATCAGAATTTAGAGCTATTAAAAATCAGAAATTCTCCTGGGGCCATGTTGGGATTTTAAAATTATTGAGGTAGCCAACCAGTAAAACTCAACCTTAGGAAGTTTCAGACCCAAATTCTTTCTTTTCTTTTTTGACATAGAAATTTGGGACTTGCAACCCAAAATCAGTCTGGGCACTTGGCAGATTTAAAGTCCAGTTTTTGTGAAAGGCTTTGGCCCAACATCTAGGCCAATGGTTCTCAACTGGGGTTTTCTCCCCACTACCCCCAGGGACGGCTGACATTTTGCTTGTCACACCTGAGCAGAGGTACTACTGACATCTAGTGGGCATCTAGTAGGATAGTAAATGTGCCACAGTACAGGGGACAGCCTCCTCCCTGCCCCCCACCCCCATGCCAAGGAGTTTATCCCCACTACAAGTCAATAATACTGAGGTGGAGAATCCCTGTTCTAGGCTGTCCTAGGACAACACTAGGTGTGGTTCTGGGCTGGCATTGCCTAAAAGTGAGAAGCAGGCTTCCCTGTCTTTCCAGAAGGATTCCAGTTCTGCGTCTGGTATGAAAGACTCAGACTTATTGATACTGAGGCCCTTGTCAGGGATGTCGGCTCTAAAAACAATTTAGAATTTGCCAAAAGGTCAACTGAGTTTTGATTTGAATGGTATGGTATAAACCAAGGAAAATTTTGCCCATTCATTCTGCTACAGTCTCTCAAATCTTTCCCTACATTAAGTAGATGTTGAGAAAAAACATGGAAACAAACTCAACATATACACATTTTATTATCTTAGTTTCCAAATGTTTCCTAATTGAGGGGATGAGATGATAAGCTCCAGGGATGGGTTCAGGTAATGGAACAAAACTGTAGAGTTCTAAGTGTTGTGATGGTGATGATGATTGAAGGGTTTTCTGTGGTGTTATTTAGGAAGCCCTCATCTGATGAGGATTTCTGGGACTTTATACATCCTACATGTACAACTGTGTATATCTTACAACCTAACAGTGTTAAGTTCCTGAAAGATACAGCACAAGGAAGATACCAAGCCTAAATCCAAGCCTGCTCTCTTTGCTTACTGAATCTCCCCAGGTGACACTGAAAACCCAGTTGCCTTCATAACCGGGACCAGATCCAGCATGAAGATTTAGCCCTTCACCTTTCCATCCCCAGGTGCTGGCTTGGCCCAGTATCCAGACCCAAAGCTCTGCATGAGGGATTGGCACCCTGATTCCCAAGTTTCACCTTCCCGAGAGATGGCAAAGGAAGATGGAAGTTTCTTTAACCTGCAGCTCACTTTTGAAGATTCTGTGGGATGGATTAAGTGAACATCAGACCACAGCAAGCCCTCCGAGAGGACTTCCTGCCGAGTTTGGGCTGAGGTGGTGAGGAGGGGTGTGGGATGGTACCAACATTACGGGTGAAGTCTTCCCTTACCTATCGTTTTTTATATAAGCATGCCAGCAGTAAAGTCGTCCTGGAATATGGCGCCCGGAAGATCAACTAATCTCTTTTCAGTGAACTTGGATACTTCCTTCTACTAAGAAACGCATGTCAGCTCACGGAAAGCTGGTTGGAATGCACAGCTGTAGCAACTAATTAAACTCAGATGCCCGCCTCTTAATTGTTTTTGATCTTTTTTTTTTTTACCTTGAATTTCCACATGATTTAATAACATAAGACAACTTATCTACTTGGGAATGTGAGCAGGATAGAAAGGATAAATAAATATCAGGTAAAAAAAAAAGATAGGAAGTTTTAAAGTTAATGCTTTTTTAGTAACATGATACTAACCTGGAACTTTTGCTAGCTGTGGCATGAGAAAGTAAATCATGGATCATTTGAGTAATTTTTAGGGTGCTGGTGGTTCCCATAGATGTGAACAGCTTCCCCAGCATTACTTTCTTATTTTCTTTGGCTGTCTGTCATGGACTTAACCTCTACCATTCCTAGTGTTGTTCTCCCTTCTCCAATTCTACTTGTACCCTGGCCCAAGCCTCGATAATCTTAAAAACCCACAAAACTTTGAAATAGGTTAATTCCTTTGTAAAGAAGACTGCCTATTGGTTGTCCCTATGTTTGTTACAAAGGGCATTACAGGAGGGTAGAAACCTGTGTTCATTTCTTCAATTTCTGAAATGACTTTTTTTTGTGGGGGGTGCAAAGGGAGAGGGAGAGAGAGAAACTAAAGATGGGGGACTCCATCTCACAACCCTGAGATCATGACCTGGGCTGAAACCAAGAGTCGACGCTTCACTGACTGAACCACCTGGGTTCCCCAAAGAGATGACTGGTTTTAATGCTGCCAGGGTTGACTGGGTCCTCCCCTTTCTTCTTTAGCACCTTCTGTTGTGCTGAGGCTTCTCTTTCCATTAACTCTGGTTCTGTCTGGTTTTATCCTACCTTATTAGAAATGGAGCTAAGGCCCCCAAAGCATGAGGACCAGTGTAAATTCTCCTTGTAGTCTGGTGCTTTTCCTATAATACTCCATGGGACTAACCCCAAACTATCCGAAACTGAGGTCTGGCCATTGTTATTTCACAGCACAAAGTCTTCCTAATTTGGGTGTCTAAGAGTCAGAATTGATGGTCACTCACCTTCAGTTAACTAAAGTATAGTCTTGTGCCAGAGATACAGAAATGGTTTTCTAAGGCATGTCCTAGTGTGTGCTCTTCTGAACACTGATCCCATTAAATGCTGGAAAACACAGTTTTATGATCAAATAAACAATGTTTGAAAACCACTACCTATTGTGCCTAGCTCTTAAGAGATTCAAAATGTGCATTATTGGTACATTATAGTCCCAGAGACTTCTTGGAGAGTTTATTTATCAAATTTATTTATTTAACTCAGGGTTTCCCAAATGTTCTTAACCATAACTTCCTCTCCTCCCTCTCTAACCTGCCCTTCACCCCTCTATATACATTCAACTAAAAATGTTCTGGGAGTTGCGATTCCCTGGAACAGTTTGGGAAAAGACGTTCTAAGCAAAGACATGGGGGGAATCGCAGAGCCCCCGACGCTATAAAGTTATCTGGAAAACCATATTTTGTCATAGTGCATGGCATCAGCCTGCACTTCACATCCCTCTGCACATAATGGAACACCTATCTGCATCCATTTCATCTGGGTATTTGGAGGGCTTGGTATTTTTCTGGTCCATAATCTCTCTAATGGTACCAACTTATACATATTTGGCAGAACAATGTATTTTAACTACAAAAATGAATCTGAAATTCCTGCAAAAAAGCCAGGATTTCATGAAGTCATGAAAGTGATGTTGGAAAACAGCTCAAAGCTTACCCAAAGCCACATACGAAGGAGATTCCGGGAGCGTTAACCTACGTAAGAGCCAAAGAAGAAAAAACTCAGTAAGAATGAAGACTAGACAGATCCTCCCAATAAAAAAGTTCTGAATCTCCAGTGAGTAAGAGAGGACCTGCTTCATCTTCATGCTTTGAATATCAAACACAAATAAAGGGTATCAGATAATTTTAACAGAAATTTAGTACAATTGGTCTGCTCAAATGTTCATTTGCTGTTTATCTAAGAATTCATGCAGTCTTCAAAGCTATGAAGTCTTCAAAGCTATCCCCTTCATCATTATTTACCACTGAGTTTTGGTCTCTGCATTTATTTTAAATGCTCTTTTTTTTTTTTCCTGGTGTTAACTATCCTCAAGTGAAGAGAACTTCCTGTCCTGCACACAGGATCACAGTGGGTTTTGAAAAATAGTACTTCAGAGAACAAGTGGTTTTACAGACTTGAAGACATTCCTTCTATAACCCGCACATGTTGCTAATTTAAAATGGGTAGTACTGCCCTATGATCCAGCCATTGCACTACTGGGTGTTTACCCCAAAGATACAGACGTAGTGAAAAGAAGGGCCATATGCACCCCAATGTACATAGCAGCATTGTCCACAATAGCTAAATCGTGGAAGGACCCGAGATGCCCTTCAACAGATGACTGGATTAAGAAGTTGTGGTCCATATATACCAATGGAATATTACTCAGCTATCAGAAAGAACGAATTCTCAACATTTGCTGCAACATGGACGGCACTGGAGGAGATAATGCTAAGTGAAATAAGTCAAGCAGAGAAAGACAATTATCATATGATTTCTCTCATCTATGGAACATAAGAACTAGGATGATCGGTAGGGGAAGAAAGGGATAAAGAAAGGGGGGGTAATCAGAAGGGGGAATGAAGCATGAGAGACTATGGACTATGAGAAACAAACTGAGGGCTTCAGGGGGGGTGGGGCTAGTAAGGTGGGCACGTATTGCATGGTGCACTGGGTTGTACACGCAACTAATGAAGCATCGAACTTTACATCGGAATCCAGGGATGTACTGTATGGTGACTAACATAATATAATAAAAAAAATTAAAAAAATAAAATAAAATGGGTAGTACTGAACGCAGAGGCAGCTCCACGTAGTGACTGTGAGCATGGGCTTGGAGTCAGAAAGCAGCGTTTAAGGCCCAATTTCACCCCCTGCTGCTTCTGTGACCTTGGATACTGTTCTTAGCTTCTCTGAGCCTCAGTTTTCTGAGATAGATGGAACAGGAAAGGCACTCACCTCATGGGAGCACAGTGAAGATTTAAGGAGCCACCTGCACTGTTTTCTAGAGCTGCCATAACAAAGTGCCGCAAGGGAAATGGCTAAAATAGCAGAAGTCGCTTTCTCCCAGTTCTAGCGACTGCAAGTCTGAAATCAAGGTGCTAGCAGGGTTGGCCCCTTCTGAGGGCTCTGGGGGAGAACCAGTTCCAGGCCTCTCTCACACCTTCTGATAGCCTTGGCTTATAGACGATGTCCTCCCTGTCTCTTCATACCACCTTCTTTCTGTGCACCTGCTTCTCTGTGTCCAAATTTCCCCTTGTAGAAGGACACCACTCTTAATGGACTAGAACTCACACCAATGACACCGATCTTAGCTTGATTACCCCTGTGAAAACTCTATCTCCAAATAAGATCACATTCTGAGACCCTGAGGGTTCAGAGGCCAACATATCTTTTGGAGGAATTATAAGTCAACCCATAACAATGCCTAGGACGTGTTAATAACACAGCACATAGTAAGCAGTCATTAAATTTGAATAATTATTGTGGGTTTAATCCATATGAAATTGCTGATATTTGACCATTTTTACCTGCAAAAATAGAAATATAATACAGTTTAACATTTTTTTCCCCTTTGCTTTATTTCCAGAGGTCTCCAGCTGGATCCTTTGTCCCTGACACAGATCCCTGCTTTGGGCCACCTGTATGAGGCAGGTGGTGCTAAGGGCAGAAGGAGAGGCTGCTGAACTGACTCCCTTTGCCACCTGCATCCTGAGGCATTCATCTGTTTCAGTTCTGGAATTTCTTCCCTAGTCTTCATCTCCTAAATGCAATACATTTACTGCAAAACTACCGAAGCTTACCTGTCAGGCCCCCCATTTGTAAGGGACCTTTCCAAGGCCCTGGGAGAGGCCACCCAACATGTAGTCACATGGACATATTTTTGTAAAATTTGCAGAAATACCATATTTAACCCCAGTCAGATTAAGATCACTGTTTCTTTGTTCTCCAGCTTCTCTTCTGGTCACGTTTTCCCGCATCTTGGGTAGCACTGGCATGGCCCTGAGCAATATTTTAAAATAAACTTACATTCTTGAGTTTTAGGTTCACAGTAAAATCAAGCTGTAAGTATAGAGATTCCCCGTATCCCCGCTGCCCCTGCACATGTACAGCCTCCCCGGCTATCCCTCACCAGTGGGACACTTGTTATGAACCAGTGACCCTATGTCGACACGTCGTAATCACCCGAAGTCCATAGCTTCTGTTAGAGTTCACTCATGGTGTTGTACGTTCTATGGGTTTAGACAAATGGATAATGACATCTCTCTGCAATTATAATATCATACAGAATAATTCTACTGCCCTAACAATCCTCCGTGTTCTACCTATTCTTCCTTCCCTTCTCCCAACACCTGGCAACCACTGACCTTTTTACTTTTGCCATAGTTTTGCCTTTCCCAGAAGGTCATATGGTTGGAGTCATACAGTATGTCGTCTTTTCAGATTGGCTTCTTTCACCTAATAATATGCATTTAGGGTTCCTCCATCTTTCATGGCTGGATAGCTCATTTCTTTTTCAAATCGAATAATAGTCCAACATCTGGAGGTGCCATAGTTTATCCAGTCACCTAAGGGCATGTTGATTGCTCCCAAGTTCGGGTAATTATGAATAAAACTGTTATATGGCCCCGGGCAATTTTGAGATAACTCAAAGGAAAGGACATGGGAATACATTTACCATAGGTTTAGTGGGATTCACCTCTATGATTTGCAATCACTTCCATATATCATCAAACACCGCTATCTATCTGGGTGCAGGAATGGCTTCCCGGAACACTTGCACCACTCACTGCGCCAGCCCCCCTAGAACCACAGTCCAGACACAGCGGGTGGGACACCATCCTGCCACAGGAGTGTTCTCCTTCCATGTTCCCGAAAAGGTATGGCTGGTGGAAGACGGACAAGATTTGAAATGTATGGAGTCAGAGGCCAGTTTGTGAAAATTTCATCAGGTGTATGACATTGTAAGTTGAAGATCTGGTTCTTATTAACACCTAGTCGGATGGAAGTTCTCTCTTGTCACGAATATATCTGTTAATGCAGCATCTTTCTATCAACTGTGCGGAGGAAAGACTGAACTATCTCTGTGTAGAATATATATAACTTTTTTGTCTTGTGAAGAGGTGCTCAAGGAACATCCAGTCCAAAAAAAAAGTATTATAGAGCTATGATATTCAAAAAAAATATGGTTTTGTTGGATATTTATCCTCTGATATTTGTCCGTTTAAATTATAACATTTGTTGAGATTTCTTTTTTCAAATATATATTAAATATACTTCCATAGAAATTCTGTATTTTCAATTTTGTATTCTTTTTTTCTTAAAGAGGGACCCTGAGATTGTGGAACCTTCCTGTCCACTAAGCCTAGATCCTTCCATGTCTCCAGGGCTCCTTTATCTTAAGATCTGGCTGCTTTTTGTGGCATCTGACCAATTCTTTTTGTTAAATCCGGGCCATTTTACCCAACAATAAAGCAAATATTACTTTACTATGATCTTGACTCACAGAGAAAGTCAAGAGAAGTGTGTATAAAGGAAGAAGTGCTGTGTATGCTTCAGCCCTCCCAGCTTCCCCCCATCTGAATGTGTCTGCGGAACAATGTCTTTCCTGTACAGGCTGAATATCTTAGTATGAATGGAGGGATCTGTGTGAATGGAAAGATTGAGAAATAATCTTTCCTCATACAATTTAATAAATATTGCTATTACATGCATGGAACAACTAAATGCTTTAGAATTCTGTAAAACTGTTTTCTTAAGGTTAAGATAAGTTACTGATCTTTTATTTCAACGTAAGTGAGTTCTTTTATTTTAAGTAGGGAATGTGTGGTTAACTATAATTTATTTAATATGAATTTTCTGTTCTTGGTTTTCAACTTATTGAAATGTTGAAAAAGATCATAAACAATGACATGACCTGTCTCTGGAGCATGCTGTCGGGACTGGGCTTAGTTCACAATTAGTAGAGAAATGATACAAATTTCTAAACAGCTCTGTTCCCCAAGCCCCACTTTTGCTGTCATTTATTTGTTGTTTGAGATTAAATTTGGTTATTTTACTTGAACTAAACACATTTTGACCTCATTTAGGTGGGCAGTCTTTGTTTCAGAAAGATGAAAATTTGCATATTTTGGTTCTAAAAAGAGCCATAATGAAGGATTTTAGATCTTTCAATGGCTAGTTTAAATAGGGTACACCTAGAAAAAGGCTGGGCTCTCCTTTAATTCTGTTAGTTTCCTGAGGATTGCTGAATGTTGGGGCAGCCAGCCCTGTTGATGGCAGTAAAGGAGATAGCTGGTACATTTTTCTGTGTCTGGGCATTTAAACCTTCGCTCCCATTCTTCTTCCCAGAGAAGAATGCATATGGTGTCCACGTTCCATTTCATGCCTTTACCATAAGACATGTCATCAACATTAGGTAGAGCTGGTGAGGACTACAAATCATTTTAAGACTCTCAAAATACATTTTCTGACATTGCCTTCAGTTGTGCAAATCTTCCAGCGTTGTCCTTAAATTATGCAAATTGTGTTATAAAAAGGAAACAACATAAGAAGAACTATGTCGGTGTCACATCAAAATGATGATAATGCCATAGAAAAGAAAAACGACTTTTAAATTTGATTTCATTCATTCATTATTGGTAACATGCTTTTAGATACAGAAAACTTTTCTAGTCACACAGGCCTACCTGGAGTTCTGAAATACAAGACTTGGTATATCCCAAGCATCCCCGAAGGGTTGAAATGAAATCATTCGTGTTTTCAGTCCTCAGCTCCCTCCTGAGCCATTGCTGTGTGTTTGGCTTGGTTTTCAGCATTATAGATGCAATTCAGTGTGGCCCTGGGGTCCTTGTTCTCAGGTTTCTCTTCTACATGATGGGAAATAAACCAGTGAACAAATGCGTATGTAATAGAGGCATCAAACAAGTGTAGAAAAGTAAAGCAGGGTAAGGGAGCAGGGACTGAGGGAGATGGTACTTTAGAGACTGTTATCCAAGAAGACTTCTTGGAAGTGGTGACGTTTGAGTAAAGAATCTACATGCAGTAAGAGAGGAAATCCTGTGTGGCTCTAAGAAAAGAATTTTCCAGATGGACGGAACTGCAAGTGTCTTAAGGTGGGAATAAGCAGGCTTGTTTAAGGAATAGCAAAAGGCTGCCTGACCAAATGGGGTGTAGGGGTCGGTGATGTAGGGGAAACCAGGACAGGCAAGGTGTGATTTGATTTTTAGTTTGAAAAGATTGCTGGTTGTCCTATGAAGACAATGCTACAGGCAGACAAGATTGGGAACAGTTATTCATTAGTGTTTGCAGATAAGTCATTCCAAGATGTAGTAGTTTAAGGCAATAGCCATTGTATTTTAGCTCTCAAGTCTGTGGGTCAACAATTTGGGCTGGACTTTGCAGGCAAATATTCATGATGAAATATTTCAGTTCAGAAGGGCAGGGTATTAATGAGTGTGGTGTGCACAGAGAGGCATTATGGAGGAGCTGATACTTGATCTCTCTTGGACAGACATGCTGTTTGTGGACAGGCAAGCGAGGGCATTCTGGGGGAGGGGGAAGCATGAACAAAGAAACTGAGGGGGAAATGCCTGTGGTGTGTTGGCCCTAGCGTGGGAGACCAGTCTGACTAGGGATATGACGAATCTCGGGCAGTGCTACAAAGGTGGGAGGGAATGGCCAGGCTTTGGAGGATTTAGCTCTGGAGTCCAAGGAAGTAACCCCAGAAGGCTATTGACTATGAGAGCAACATAGGAGATGAAAGAGAACCTTGACATTGTGCTCAATGATAGGGGCTGGGTGGGAGCTGGGAGCTGCCTGCCTGCTGGAGAGCCTGGTGCTGAGAGGGCCCCTAGAAGTGATCGCCATGTCATTGGGAAGTGGATATGCAAGCTAACCGGTAAGGCGAGGCAGAAGAGCTTGCAGACGGGTTGAATGTGGGGGTGGGGGTGGGAAGAGAAGTTCCTAGAAGGTGATTCCGTGGCATTTCCTGAAATTGAGTCTCTGTTCCATAGTATAATAATATATATTGCTCTTCTCAAATCAAGATGGCCAAAGACAAATGACTCCACGTATTCAAGAAGGAAGGGATTTAATACAGGATACTTAGCTTTTAGAGAGATGGGAGGTTGTAGGGGTCTTCGGGAACCATTGGATGCTGCTGCCTCCAGCACAGAAAGTTCGTCAAAAAAAAAAAAAAAATCCCATGTCTGGCAAAACCCTCGCTTGCCACTCGTCCTCTGCCAGCGGAGCACTACTGTGATGATGGTTTGTCTTCTGCTTTCCAGAGCGTGCATGGGTGCTCCTCCTGGGTGGAATCTGGCTGGGAGCCCTGCAGGCAGAGATTCTAGAATTGTAGATATTAGACTTCGGGCTCTGAAACACACGGGGCTTAGGAGGAGGAAATGGTGCTGAGCAATCTATAGGCAGATTCCTTCCTTCCTTTCAATTCCAGTTCCAATTCCTGCAGAGATCCTTGCCATATTTTACAAGATTCCTTTTAGCAGAGTTTGGTCAAAATCCACCTTGTCACTCCCATCAGCAGTTGCAAGGAATAATTTAATTTATAGACTGCTCAACAGTCTTTCTTATTATTTCTTATTGTGGAGCAGGGCTGGAGAGAAAATTGGTGAAATGGCTTATTGGGTTGTAGGCAGACTCACTTGTACCTGCTCTGTATTTTTTTCAGCATGTATATATCTATACATCTCTCTCTATAAATATCTATATATTGATCAAAATAGAGATATGAATGTATAACTTGCTAGTTAATTGAGTTTCAGACTCTTCTGGCATATACCACAACATGAAAACATATAGAGATGGAAAGGTATTCCTCAAAAATATTTTTAAAGAGCTCTATAGGCCAGCTCCCCTATTTTCTTTTCTCCTTGAAGCTTTCATGGAGCAAGAAAGGAAGAAAAAATAAAGGAGAACAGAGACCAAGAAAACTTAGAAATAAAGCATCAAAAACCACAAGCGAGGGGTAGATTTCTGGGGAGCATTCTTGAGTCTATTTTGCTGTTGGGTGTGCTGAGAATGCTCAGTGGTCATTCTCACACGATCTTACCAACCTTTCTTTTGTAAAGATTTTATTTATTTATTTATTTATTTATTTATTTATTTATTGAGCACGAGTGTGGGGAGGGGCAGAGGGAGACAGAGAATCTCAAGCAGACTCCACTTGGGGTGTGAAGCCTGACTTGGGGCTCAGTCTTACAACCCTGAGATCATGACCTGAGCTGAAATCAAGAGTCAGACACCAAACTGACTGAGTCACCCAGGCACCCCCGAAACCTTTATTTTTCTATTCCTTCATTTTGCAAATGCTTATCAGGAGCCTATTGTATGCCAAAGATTGTGTTAGAATTAGAAGTTGAAAATACAGTCTTAACTCTCAAAACCTTGTTTAATGTGAGAAATAGATAGGTTGATACATAATTACAACATGGTGTGAGCCTTGCGTAGCAGGACCGCAAATCTACAAATATTTCAAGAGGAGAAATTTAGTGTCTCCGTGTTCTCTCATGGTCTTTTCTGTAAATCCCTGTGATGGTTAATTTTGTGTCAACTTGACTGGACTATGGGACTCCCAGAGCTGGTAAAACATTATTTCTGGGTGTGTCTGTGGGGATGTTTCTGGATGAGATTAGCATTTGAACTGGTGAACTGAGTAAAGCACATGGCCCCTTCCAATGTGGGTGGGTGTCATCCAATCCTTTAAAGGCCGGCTTAGAATGAAAATGCAGAGGAAGGGAGAATTTACTCTCTCTCACTTAAGCTGAGATGATCATTTCCTCCTACCCTTGCACATCAGGGCTCCTGGTTCTTAGGCTTTCAGACTCAGAACAGGACTTATCCATTGGTCCTTGGTTCTCAGCCTCGTGGCCTGGGATTGAATCACTCCAACAGTGTTTCTGGTCCTTCAGCTTGCAGATGGAAGGTTGTAGGACTTCTTGCCCTCCATAATTGTGTGAGCCAGTTCCTATCATAAATCTCCTCTTTTATCTATCTAGCTATCATCTATCTCATCTATCATCTATCTTGTTGGTTCTGTTACTCTGGAGAACCCTGACTAATAAGGTCCCCATCCAACTCGACCTGTGTTTGTGTCCATGTGTCTCTGTGTGTATTGGGCTCTCACTGGCTAGTTATCTCAGTCCAGTTAGTTAATTTAGTTACTAATTTAAATAGTAAATTAAATGCTAAATACTACTAGCTAGGTAATTATCTCACTTTCTTCTAGCATAAATAATCTCTTACAAGTAATTAAATTCCTTTCAGATATATGTGTAATCTTTTTGTTTTCTTCCCTGCATTTCCACCCATTCTAAAATGGCATGAGCATATGATGGTGAGGGGTTGACTTGCTGGTGGTCTTGTGGAGGTGGGGAAGAGAAATGTCTTATAGGCATGTCTGCTGGTCCCTCTGTTGTCCTTTTTGTCACCTGGACTCTGCATGTATTGTCCTTTGCCCACCTTCTCACTGAGAATGATTACAGGCTGTGGCCTAGGTTATTTTGGCTTGGTGGTCTTCCTCTAATGACAGGACTCCTCCTCAGTGCTCCCCAGCACTTCAGACACTGCATGAGGCTTGGAGCACTTCCCCCAGGCCTTGGCTATGTGGTGACTTTTCTCACCACGTTCCCACATTACTATTCCTCTCTCCCCTCACCTTGCTAACAAGCACCATTATCTACCTTCCACTTCCTGACAAGGCAGGTGGGAGCTTCTTCCATCACACAGGTAGAGGGAACCATGGAAGTGACAGCTCTCTTTCCTTTACCACAGCATGCTACCATTTTTACCCAGTGCAGACACCCCACATTGATATAGGGCCACTACACCCAGCACTTCCTCTTTCATTTTTATTCCAGATAGGAACTGGAGCACAAAACCCATATCTTCTAGCTTTCTTCTCAGCCTAAGCCTCCAACCCTACCTCATAGGTGAAAAGCCATGACATATATAGCTTACCAATTGTTACTTGTCTTCCTGTAGTTTTTCTTTTTCTTTCTATCTTATGCTGGGCTAGAAAGATCAGGATTTCCATTTCCTCTTCTCCTTGGAAAGGACATCTTCTTTGACATATGTTCATTCTTGCTAGGGGAACTAAGTTTTATTAGCCTGACGTTAATGGTTGGTGGTATGCAGGGAGAGAATGGGGCCTAGCAAGAGAAGGGACACATATTGTGGACTATTTAAAAAAAAATCACTGTCTCTGTGGTACTTGATTTCTGGGAGAACCAGTGTTTGCTTCACGGAACAAGTAATTCTTAAACTGGAACTGGAGGGATAAGTTAGAATTTTCTAAGTAGACCAGAGTAGGAAGAACATTCCAGGGTAAAGCACAAGTGTTTTCAAAGTCATAGAAGTATCCAAGTTTGGCAAGGTCAGGAACAGAGTGTTTGGTCTCTGTTATTTCAGAAAGTCCCGGACAAGAGTTGTTTTCATTGTTGAGAGTAAACCAGTCAGCACAAATGAGCCAACTCTACACTGAAAATCGAAAAATGTGGTTCCAGTTTAAGACAGGCTCTGAACCTGTGCATTTGTCTCTCCTCTTCAAAGTTCGCCTTTAAAATGACAATAAAGGGATAGCAACAACAATAATGGTAATAATAGAGAAACAAATGACAAAATGTAGGGATTGCCTTTTATGACCTGATTCTTTATACTTTTAAATTTTCACTCCTGGAATGAAACCCGAGGGGGAAAAATTATATATAAGGCCTTTTAGAAGACAAAACAAAACAATACAAAACATAGGCAGTAACCTCCTTGACAGAGGTCTTGGTGATGATTTTTTTAATCTTTCACCAAAAGGAACAAAGGCAAAAATCAACAAGTGGGACTACATCGAAGTAAAAGCCTCTGCACAGCAAAGGAAACCATCAACAAAATAAAAAGGCAACTTACTGAATGGGAGAAAATATTTGCAAACCATATGTCTGATGAAGAGTTAATATCCAAAATATATAATGAATGCATATAACTCAATAACCAATAACAAAAATAATCTGATTAAAATGGGCAGAAAATCTAAACAGACATTATTCCAAAGAAGTCATATAGAAGGCCAACATGTATGTGGAAAGATGCTCATATCGTTAATCACCAGGGAAATGTAAATGTAAATGTAAATCAAAACCACAGTGAGATAGCACCTCATACCCTTAGAATGGCTACTATAAAAAAGAAAAGAAAGATAAAAAGTTTGGGCTTTGAAATTCTACAGAACTGGATTTGAATTCTAGCATCGCCCATGATAAAAACATCATAAGTAGGAGAAGAGTTAGTGAGTTTTCCTTGGAACAAACAGAACACCCTTGAGAACTCCTTGACATCCACTTCTCTCTGGCTTACCACCCCCCAGCCAAGAGATGGATAGTTTGACTTCCAGAGTCTCAGATTCTGCGGTCCTGCCCCCAAGTCTCTGCCCAACCAGAACCACCCTCCTAATCATTCATTCCCCAAGTACTGCTTTTGTATATTTTATCCTTAACATAACCTTCAGTCCTAGGCTGCCTCTGCTCTACTGTACCCTGAAGTCTCTTCTGGCTCCACAGTTCTGCTATGTGACCTGGTCAGTCATCTCAACATGAACCTGTGTCCTGGACTTTCAGCCTTATCTGGCTTGCCGGCCTTTCTCTCTGCTTCCTGTTTCTATGCAATCAACAGTTGCTGAAGAGCGTCACAAAAATGTGTCAGTTAAATCTCCTATGTGTTCATTTGATACATCATACAGAAACTGGGAGTGTTCTTTTCCCTTAACATTTTTTCTCAAACAACCTAATACCCCTCAAGCTTCCATGGAAAATGGCCTTGACTCAACTTTAGTGTGAAAAGTGTCCCATTTAAATTCAGCTCCCTCCACATCTTTCCTCCCCAGCACTTGTGTGTCTATTCTCCTTTGCTTTCCTGCATCAAGGGAAGAAACTGCCCTTCACTCTTCCACATTCCTCTACCTGAGCTGTGGGGTGAACTCCCTTCGACCTCCTCAGGCATCTGGCACCAGCAGTTTTCCGCACTTTTAACTCTTTTCTTCATCCCCTCTCTTGCCAGGGTCTGTTCTCTGTCTTCTGATATATTAAGATTTCCCAATCTTAAATCTCCCCTATACGCTGCTATCCTCTTTAGTATTTCTCTTAATTCCCCTTCTTTGCCATTCCAAAATTCTTGAATGAATAGCCAACTCTTCCTGTTTCTTACTCTGTAAGTTGTCACTCTATCCCTTAAACATTGGGCTTTCCAATATTCTATTGGAACTTCTTTCTTGAAGGCCATCAATGAATTCAACTTTCCAAATGTAGGGTCTCAGGTATGATTTCCCCTGACCTTGCTTTAGTGTTGGATATTGTTAATTAACCTCTTCAGTTTACAATCCTCTCTGCTCTTGGTTTCCATGACAACTCATTTTATAGGTTCTCCCCTTTTTGGTTCCTTTCTTCTTCTTTTACTCTTTTTCTTTTCTCCTCAAATGAGAACATCCATTTATTATTATTATATTACTATTATTGCCATGATTATTATCACTAAGATATTTTTCTTGAGCACTAAGTATCCAGCAGATACTCCTCCAAGTGCTTTCCATATATTAGCATAGTTAATGATTACCAGAACCCTGTGTAGTGGCACTATTATTCCCATTTTACAGATGACTCTGGAGTTCAAGTTCTGAACTGTCTTGATCATCTTTTTTACTCATCTCGAGGTTTTCCAGGCTGTCTCCTCTCCTCCCAGGCTTTGAATCTTACTCTTAGTGCGTGGTGAGCACCTGTACCCTTTTTTCTCTCCAGTCTCACACTATGACCTCGATAGTGTAGCTCTGATGATCATGTCCCATTAAGACCGTGCTTCCTTCCCCAACAATTTCACTGTCCCTACAACATTATATTTGCTAACAATCCCACCTGGTTCCAAACTTGTCATTGTCACTGATGTTTCTATAGCTAGTCACCCTTGTAAATTCATCTGGTCAACATTGCTGCCTCTGCTGCCATTACCCAGCCCCAGCTCAGTGTTTCTTCTCCTTCTGGTGGTGACTTCTATGCTAGTTTCCCACCTACAAGAAAGATGATTTATGGTGTATGAATAAAATATATAGTTGCCATTGAGTGGGCCCTCTGGCCAATTTCTCTGTATTGGCTATGTCACCAAAGGGTTGCTCCATTTTTAAACACTGCTTTTACTCAACTCTCTGTGTCTGTGAGCAAGAGCCTTAGCCAGGCCAGGTCTTAAACACAAATGTTTACAACTTTGAAAAATAATCTCCCGTTCACCTCTGCAAAAAGTACCAACAGCTCTGTGAGTTGGCTTCCAAACCCACTTGAAGCAAACCACTTTAGTTGGATTGACAGAGGACTGAGCAAAAACATTTTCCCATGAGATGGCGTTGGCTGCATGCCAGGCTGGAAGAGCAGACCTCTGTTTAGGGGGGACCATGGCAGTGGGTCCTGAAGATAAGTCCTCCTGAGAGACAACGCACTGAACCCTGATTTGGTGCATTGGTTCAGCTCCTGCTCTCATACCTGGTTGCGGCCCAGGATATTAGAGCTGAGGTTTTATCTCCCTAACTTTACCATCTTGGAACGTGAATCTTCTGCTCTACATTCTTAACCCTAAGGTTGCTTTTCACAGTGGCCTAGTCTAGTGCATAGGTTTTTTTGTTTTTGTTTTTGTTTTTAAGCTTAAGAAGAGTAATAGTTTTCAAAAGAGAGATTTAGTTTTCAAGTGAATGATATATAAAAGAGCTGTACTCAGAGCCCAGGGACCTGTACTCAGAGCCCAGGACCTGGGGGGCCCTGTCTAGCCCCTACCTCCTCTCCAGCTCTTGAAGAGGCCTTGGTGGGTGTGAAAGGACGTGGGGTGTGGATGAAAGATTTACGTGGAGCCCTTGGGTGTGGGGTTTCCTTCCTTGGTGTCCTTGGGTAAAGCACTCAATGCCTGGAACCTTGATTTCCTTGTATTTACAATTTGTCTATTAAATAATTCTTGCCTTACCTCTTCATACCTTAAAGGATCTTATGGGGAAAGTATTTTTTTAGAGGATAATATTAAAAAGAAAAATTCTTGCAAAATAGAAAAAGTTTTGCAAATTTTAAATGCTGCATTAGGATTAAAAGAACTTTCCTGAATTTAATCAATATCTAACAAATGACTAGGTCCCTATATTTGTAGCCACTGTGCTTCTTTCCCATTGTAGCTTCTTTAGTAAACAGTTCCAAAGGTTACTGTAGTGAGCAAAAACACTATAAATGTAATAGCAAGTTTTATTCTTTCTAATGCAAAATGGGTACACACTATTTGTGTTATAACTGTGTGATGCTTTGAAAGTGTATCAGTGATCGAAAAATACAGGCGTTATTTTGTTCTTATTTTTCATGTCCTATATCTGAAAGCTACAAGGGAAAAAAAGGCCAAAGACAAAGGTAATGGGGGCTCGTTTATGTATTCAGCCCTTTATGCCCTGCAATATAATTCAATTGGTTGAATGTATTTTGCATGATTTTCCCATAGAGCATGCTGTATTTAATAGCATCGGGCACATCTCGGAGAGCCCCATTGCATATCATGAGATGTTTAAATTGTATTGAATACTTTATAAAAGCAATTTCCATTCTGTTGTGTTCTTTTTGCAGATGGTGATCCGAAACAGTTAACGGCGATAATACTCTTTACTTTCTTATTTGTGACTTATCACTGCTGCAGATGAAGAAACAACATTTATGGATCACTGTTTCTATTCCCTGATTTTGAGGCTGACTTCTCCTTAGACAATACGTTGGATTTCACATTTAGGTCTCTAGTGCCAGACGGAAGCTAGCATATGTGCGCATGGACTTGATTTGTACCTGTAATAGTCAAGTAGACTGCTCAATTTAATAATGACTGGTACCTACAGAGACCAATGAACTCAATTCTTAAGGTAGTGGAACCAACACAAATACCATTTGAAGAATGTGTCTGTCTTGCCCAATTTCAAATGCCCATGAGCACACACTTATTCAACGAACATTGAGCAAAGTGGTTGACTCTATGGGGCTGTACTGTTAATAAGACACACTTTCTGCTCTCGGGGATTATATAATCAAGCAGGGACGAGTTAGTCAACGATAACAGATATTTATCAGATGTCTCCTTTGTGCCAGGCATTGTATTATTCGAGACAGTGCAATTGTATTTTATTCAGAATATTTCAAGGTGACTCACAAAAATATACAATTTGAAGCCTTAAGGGGGAGAATAAAGACTTTGAAAGTCACAGTGATAGACTTGATAGTCTCACCAAATAAACTCTTTCTTGGTAAACTGGACATGCTGGTTGGTAAGCCAACTGTTACATGTGAATTTAGTCACTAATCAGTTACCAAAGATGTTTCCAGTGCCCTGCTTCCAAGATGCAGAGGCTAAAGTTTTGATCCAGGGAAGAGAAGTAAAACCAATATAAGGAAATTTTCTTCTAATTAGTTTAAGGAAATGTTGAGATTATTTACATTTTAATGATGGGATCTTGAAATCTCACTATGTGTGTATTCACACACACGTGATAAGATGCTTTTTATACGTAAAGCGTAACCATATCATAATGAAGTTGATTGTGAAATTCAAGAACATATATGTATATGTTACTATAGTTGTCAGATCCTATAGGCAGATAGATGTTACTGATTTCACACAGTTGGGGATAGAGAAGAAAAAAATGTGTCAACAGTCACCCATTTGTTCATTCCATCATTTAGTCTTTAAAAATATATATACATATATATATATATATGCATAATACATATAAGTATTTAAAGACCATCTAGCATGTGCTGAGTACTGGATATTAGAAAGAGAAATAAATTAGGCAGCATCCCTGCCCTCAAGGAGCATGAAAATAAATGCCTTTAATACAGGGTGCTGAGAATTTTTGCAGACGTAAGCAATGGACAGAGCGTTTTTGTGAAAGGAGAGAATGACTGGCCTCAGAGACATGGTGAATGGTGGGGACTGTATGAGTTAACGCTTTTGCAGAAGAGAAGATGGTAAAAGGGACAGATCAGAGATGGCCAGGCAGGTAAAAGGTGTGTGTGGACTTGGGCGGAGGCACTAAGGTACAGTGTATGTGCAGGCTCATGGGCCTGAAGGCTCACTCTGCATGTCCTCGGCGGGTCATTGGATTGGAGCATTGGGTGCCTGGAGCTGACTGGCCAGAGTGGAAGGCCAGATGATGGAGGATTTACACGTGTGCGATGATGAAGAGTTCGGACTCCAGGCCGTTCTCTAAGCAACAGAGGGCCAACAAAGGGTTTTAAGCAGTGCCCAATAATATTTTCATTTTATAATGATGCCTCTGCTAGCCGTTTTGAGGATAGATTCACAAGGGGTACATTTGCAATTAAATATTTAGGAGACTGCTCAAACAAACCACAATTAGTGAAGGGGACAGAGGGATCTTAAAGAACAGGGCATTGTATGGGGATGAATTGATGGGGGCTGGGATGAGGGAGAGGAAGGTACGTAGGATGAATGCCAGATTTTGGAAAACTGGAGGGATGGCAGTGCATATTTACCAGGAGAGAGAGATGGCAAGAGCAGCGATCTTTGGGTGCAGAGTAATACATTTCATGTTGGTCTGTTGAGGTGGAGAAGATGTTGGGCTCTGTAGGAGGGAAGTCCTGCACGCAGGTTTTGCAATGTACGACACCATACTTTGCAGCCCAGGAAGACGAAGGTAAATAAAACGTGAGTTTCTGCAAAGAATTCACAGCTTAGTGGAAGAGTTAGTGTCCACAGTCTAGAAGAACGCAAGCCAAAGCTAACTCCGAGCTATGATAGAAGACTTTCCCAAGCTGCCGTTCCCATTTGTCTTTCTGCCTCCAGCCTCTCAGCAGCTCTTTCTCGCCCTGAAATCCAGGCTCCAACCCCGCCAGGCTTCGGAATACATATTTAATTACATCACTCCCTAGTTAAAAAACCCTTTGATGGCTTTCAATTAACTATGGGATAAATCCCACACTCCTTACTGTGTGCTTTAGGGATCCTCAGGGCTCCTACTCCATGCACCCCTTAAACACTGATAATTGGAGCCAGTCCGCTTGACAGGCTATCATTGAGGGCCTGCAGTTCATGCTCCTGAACTTGGCCTAATGCATTTCCTTAGCTTGGGCTGGCATTCTTCACTGCTCTGCAGGGACAGCTGTACTCACTTATACTTAACCTTGACTTTTGTTGCGCCTAGAATAATTACCATGTAATAGAAGAATGTATGATGAGGAGTGGGTACTAGTGGAGAGACCTGGGTTCTTGTCTTGGCCCCATGCTTTCCAAATCACATAGTCTACAGTCAGTCACTAAATTTCTTTAGATTTGATTTCTTCATTTGTAAAATGGAGTTGAAAATGCTCTCGCAGCTTTCCCTCGGTGATGGAGAAGTTCAGAGTGATAAATAGACATAGAGTAACTTGTAAATGAAACGCTTTAAAAATGTATTTTATATGGACATTTCACTTTAGGCATTGAAATGTCTATTTCTAAATAATATGGCAAAATGTACAATTAATGACATCTTTCAATTGCAAACCTTTTTTCTTCCTGAGAAGTTTTTGATGAATCTATACTGCAAATAGGGACATGCTATCTATCACCAACCTAAATCGATCACTCTACTTTGTACTTGGTGCCCTGCTCAGTACTGAAAATTTATCATGTATTTTCTCTTTTTGGAGATTATGTGTATTTATATGTCACAGCTGACTTAGGCTACAAATTATGTTCTCTTCTATTTCAGAGAAATTCAACTTTATCTCAGATTCTATAACTAACTTTTACTGGATTTGGCTGCACAATGGATAATAGATAATTTCTTGCACTTTTGCTGGGTAGTCCTCAAATATTTATGATCCATTTTTCTTCTCCCTGCATTAATATGATGGCGCTTAGAAGGTCCCTCAGTGAAGACAGTGCAGCCGGAGCGACAGTGACGGGTGGCCCCTTTGGCAATTACATTCAACTTTTTATCTGCTTGTCCGTGCATTTGCAAAAGTGAATGCACAAACACGGAGGGAGAAGAGAAAACGAGGCTACTGTGCAGATAAGCGTTTGAATGTGTCATCTGAAATGCGAGTCCTAATTGGCCCTAGACAGCTGTTAAAACATTCCTGTTCCTCTGAGTTGACCAGAGCTTCTGCGTCTGAGGTAATTATTTCTTTTTTCTTTCGTCTAGTTTCCCGTACCCACCAGCAAATACACAAAATATATGCATATTCCCATTTTCTGAAAATTCACAGTTTCATCCCCCATCCGCCCTAAGCTGCTGACCTTTGGTTTCAAACATCACTTAGCAACACTAATAGCAACACTTACATTACTAATATCATAGCTGGTTTTATGGAACATTCGTGCACCAGGCTCTGTGCGAAGTGCTTTATTCACATTGTCTCCTTTATTCTCCACAACGTAGGTCGATAGGAACAATTATATTAATAGGTAAGGACTATGATATCCCTATTTTCCTGATTAGAAAAATGAAGCATGGAGAAGTTAAATAATTTGCCCAAGGGCACCCAACCAACCACCAGTTAGCGATAGGGCAGAGTGGAAAAGCCAGAACTTTCCGATTCTAAAGCCGGGACAGCTAACCTCTGAACCCACACTGTGTCCTGGGGCCCCGTGTCTGGTTACAGTTCTCTTTGCAAAAGCTGTACCTCCTCTTTAAAGAATGCTGTGTTCGTTCACATCATGTGTTTCCTCTCTCTTCTCATATCCTTCTCTCTGCCTAATGAAATCCCAACATACACCTGCTTGAAAACAAAGTGTCTGAACTGGAGGGCTTTGAGTGGGTGACCTAGGTGATGAGTGATCCCCTCTGCCCCTGGGGCTGCCAGGCCCGTCCTAAGGCAGCCGGTGGCTCAGGCCACCACTGGCTGTGAGCAGCACAGTTTGTTCCATGAGGTACACAGCATATCATTCCCTGTTTGTCATGTGAACACAATCGAGGGTTGCTCAGAATCTATGGCAAGCCTGTCTCCTCCAGGAAAGCCTCCGAGAGTTCTGGCTCCTCTGAGCCCATAACAGCACATTCTCTCACTGAATCTAGCTGCTAATGGATCATTGTTCACGTTCACTGATCTTTCTAGAGCCTAAGTGTTGACTTCAATTAGAATAAAACTTCCTGAGGGCAGTGCCAGGCACAGGGGAGTTGCTTGTTGATAGATGAGCATTATTAATAAATAGGCAAATAAGCTTCTGCCCTGCACAACGACCTGTTATTATCCTGTGACTAGGTTTTTAAGTCAAAGTGAAATGGAAAATTGAAGTAATTATCTGGACAATTTAGCAGGAAAATAGTGGCAGGCTAAATTTTTCAGATAATGTGTGAGTGCTTCCTGTATCACTTAGATTACGGGATCTGAACTGTGTTTGCACACCTGGTCCTATATATTCGGATTCAGCTTCAGCCCTTTAGGAGAGGACTGTGGTTGTTTATCCAGAGAATCCATCCTGATTCACCTCTCCAGCCTGGCCTCTGGAAATGCACACAGTATAGCCATGTATCACGTCTGCAATTCCCCTTGACCACCCCGTTGAAGAACCAGGGAACCATTTATAAATATACTTGTGCCACATGCCCCCAGAATGTTCAGATATGGGGAATATTGCAAATGCCATGAGGTACATACTACACGTGGCCTGGATAAAATGCTTTCTTTATAGACCCATCTCTGGTGCAAGAATCCTCATCTAATTAAGGCACCAAAGCCCATTCCACCAATAGCAGCAAAGGACACAACAACACCGAAGCATCTCTTTCTCCCCAAAGGCACGTTATTTTGTGCTGGAGACTCTCCATAGGTGGAAAAGCACAAAGAGAGACAGCACAGCATTTGGGCTCTTCCATTAGAGCAGAACGGTGGGGGGTATGAGTAGGGCAAGAAGGCAGGGACACGATTTATTTCTATTTCTAAATAACACATACAACTGGCCTGTCTCCTTGTAGCAGTCGTGATGCCCACAAACCTTTCCCTTCCTGCCCAGCTCGGCATTTGAGTATTTCCTCCTTGATTTCTCAGATCCGTCTGTGGTAGTTGGTATAAGCCAAACAGATCCTTAGAGCACTTAATAAATCCAAAAGAGGCATATAGGGGAGCCCTTATAAATATATAATAGCCACCTCTGGATAACACTTAGACATTTTAACTCTCTGAAAGTGATGTATTTTGAGGGTCTCCAGTTGCAACATCACGAAAGGAGCCACACGGGTGATGTGGAAATGGAGAGCATAATGCATTTACCATGGCTATTTCGGACCACTCTTTCATCAACTATTGATTTGATTGCAAAAGCCTTTAGTTAGTGCAGGAATTCCACTGGTAATAATTAAATTTTCAAGGGATACGCTAGTAGGAGAAATGAGGGGAGTAGGGAAGGGAGGGGCTGTGTGTGGAGTGGGTCCCACGAATGTTAATGACTCTGTTAGAGTTACATAAAATTAACAGAAATTAGATCTATGGTTATTGAAGAGCCTCCTTTATATTGAGAAGAGCCATTTAAGTATAACGATTGGGGATTATGGTTCAGTGGAGCCTTTTAACTGTTCATTTGCCTGCCTAACTGACCGCCCGGCAGGCGCGATAAATTCAGGATATTGTGAAATGACCCCTGGTTTCCCTTTCATTTGGATCCTTGACCCAGTTCTTTCCAGAACATCACAGTGAGGGTCAGGGCTGGGGTTTGTCCTTTCCTGAGTGAGGTTCCCTGAAACTAGCAGTTCTTGCAAAGCCTACAGTCATTAACTGTTTCCCCCTATTTATCTCGATTTCTGTCTAAAAGACCTTCCCCTTCATTTCCGTAGAATCGAATTGGAATGTAGTTTTAGCATCTCCTTCCTACACAGGCCCACAGTCGCTGTAAAAGGTTACCATGATCCGAACATGCATTATCTCCAAGTAGAGGTGGGTGCGCGTTCTGACTGAGAACAGCAACATTTAAGACAATGGAGAGCAGCTCCTGCAATTGACAGGGGTTTTTTCTTCCTATGGAAATATTTTGTATGCAAATGTGCTTCTGATGGCGAGACCCGACTTTTTACTGCTAACTTCAGCACTGGTTGCCGAGTGCGTTAGCTCAGGTTTCATGGGAAAAGATATTCTTTGTGAGTAATGAGCTGAGAAGTGAGCGGAAGGATGCGATCTGACTGCTCATGATGGAGGCTTGACAAGAAAGAGTTAAAACCCAGTCTATTGTCTGAGGCTCGCTTAGTGTTAGGAAACTGGGGCATATAGATGAATTCACTGGGGGCCAACTGTTTGATTTCTCTCCCTGCTGCTTGGCACAGGAATGAAATTGTAGCTGCGTTAATAGCAGAAGGGTGGATTATATTCTCTTTTGTAGGAATTAAACCCCATAGAGTAATTTATGGACAGCCCAGCAAAATTAAGCCAAAACCTATAAGGAGGGGTTGGTGGAGTTATCTTGAGGCAAATAGCGTTGGTTTCAGTGTCAAAATGGTGTTGGTTCTCGTGGCATCCTTTGGATGTCCTGCGTTCTTTGGGAGAGGGGTGTGTGCCGAATATTCTGTTCCCTCGTGCTTCGGGTTCTCTTTTCCACTTTTCCTTCGGCCATAACCCCGGGCAGCTTGGCTCCTTCAGAGAATGGACAGAGTCTTTCACGGTGCCCTTAGAATTCACCACTACCTGACGGTCATGATGCTTTCTGGGGATATGAGTCCATACGAAAAAGTGTGTCACCCATTAGCCCGTGACTTAATGTGCACTTACGCAGGGTAAATAATTCAGGGGGTACGCGGAAAGCTGGGTTTTTACATAAATATTCAAGGGTCTGCTTTAATTGCTTCTCGTGCCAGAATGGCCACCACATATTAGGTATGAGATGGCCAATGTTAAAATGATAAACCAAGGCACGTGATGACTGTTGTTCCAGGGGGCTGCGCACAGAAGCTTCGGGAGGATGAAGGGAGGATCAGAGGCGGGGTGCTCAGTGCGGCACCCCTCCCCCCACTATGCGATGCTATTTTAAGTGGAAGTGCTTCCCTGGGTAATTCTGTATAAGGGTCACTCATTGTCAGACACAAAACAAACCTCTTTCAGGTGAGGGTTAAGGGCCCTGGTTCCAGATCCGCAGGCTGGTTTTAAACCATATTGCTGAAGGTGCCGGTGGCATGCAGAACCCCGGTGGGGACAATGATCCAGCGTCAGCAACTGGTATTATTGTTCTTATTTTAAGACCACAGATGATTTTTTTGGAGTGTTGTAGTTTTTGAATTGCTTAGACAGAACTAATAATCAGACAAACCTGGTGGTAGATGGGGAAGAACACTGTTGTTGCCGAAGAACTGGAGTGTGACTGTATACATGTCAGTTCTGCTATAACGCTTACTTTGAAGCCATGAATTTGTTCCGGCACTACCCATAGATCAGGCGGACAAGCTGAATTCACAACGCGGATTTTGTTTATGTTGGCCTGTGCATGATGTCGTCAGCAAGAAACACTAGGTGAATGCAGAAAACTGTGCCTCAGCGGGATACACAAAAGGCCCACACCTTAAGTATCCGCCAGCTAGCTCGGTTCGCCTCCTGCGTGCGATGAACCGCGGCCCGCGTGCAAGGCGAACGGATGTACGACGTCCCAGCCTGTTCACATAACCTCTCGCCATCACTCCCTGGCAATTCACAAGCGGCAACCTTGTGACGCCCACAGCATTAGGATGGTAAAATGCCGTATTTATTGTAGTATACATGTTTTTAAACCATGTCACGTGTGTGCCACTGTTTTTCATAGGCTCTTTATTTAAAAGATTTTTACAAACATGTCACTAAGTTGTTGTTGTTGTGTTTTTTTAACATGTCACTAAGTTTTTGAGTGTTATGCCCTAATCTCATTTTCTCCATAAGCCCTGTGGTTTTTATTGTGTGATTTTGCATAGTGCAGTGATATTTAGGAACCCATATGTCACATTAGAGCAGAACTGACCATATTTGTTCCAGTCATTCAGCAAAAACTAAATATTGTTTTCTCTCTCTCTCCTTTAAACAATGTGTTTTCTGGGTTCATTAGAGCCTCTCCTCGTTCTTAACGAGCTTAACATAAAATAATATTCACCATCCCATGTATATTTAGCTTTGTAAAATCATAGATCTCTTCATATTGAATAATCTCAACAAATGTTTGTTGAAATAATTTGAACTGGTTTATTCACTGTTTAAATAATAGAACCTGTAATTAGGGATGTGAAGATTCCTGTCTTAGATATCTATTCAAGCTCACCACACTCACATGCATGCATTTTCCAGAATCTAATTTGCAGAAATAAAGTTCTATAGAGACAGCAGGATTTCCAAGGATTGGGGTTCATAATCGTACATTGACAGCAAGATTTTGGTGAAAACAAGGTTTAAAGATCAATTCGCTGGCCTTTCTCTTTGGTTTGTAAATGTTATTAGTCCCAACTTCATCTGGGAGTGGGTTTTATCAGAACTCTCAGTGTTGTCCTTTCTGTGCTACTTTGTCCTCACCTTGGTGTTGGCCATGGGGAGGTCTGGCCACAGCTCCAGCATCGCAGGCCAGACTGACAAGGGCAGTGTAAGGAACTGTGTGCTGAACGACGTCACACATGGCTTATCATCTTCTACTGGTTTTCGATTCTTTCATAATTTCCTTCTTTCAGAGGAAGAAAAAGAAAACTGCAGTAAATATGAAGATTCCCGATACTTTTTTTTCCCTCCCAATATGGGAAATAGATTTCCCATCCCTGTACAAGAAGAGAGAAGCACTTAAAACAGCTATTCCCACCAGCGGTTCTCTCAAGTTTAAATCTAATGACCTTTTTTTCCCTCTGTGGTTACACCAAGTGGGGTTTAGGGCACTCCTGGAGTGGATCAAAATGTTCTATTTGGTTGAAGAGTTTCTTAGAATGAATGTCTTAAAAAACTTTGTATTTGCTGTCAGTGAAGTTGGAAGCATTCAAAAATACTTATGGGAGATTTTATGCTTAAAACATTAAATTAAAAACTTTAAAAATATTTTGGAAATTATTTTGCTTTTGGGCAATTTCATTTCCTGGCATTTTCTGTCATTCCCCTCCCCCGATTCTTTTCTTTTTCTTGGCTATTTTATTATTAACTATTTGCAGGGAGTTCCTGTCACGGAGAGGTCAGAACCATGGCTATCAGGAATTCTCTCTATTCCATAGGGTAGTATGGGAGAGAAAATTTTTACTCCTTACTTCTCTTCATCCGAAGAATTTAGAGATTGTAGACGTGTTTACAATTTGACTCTCTCCTTCACCGTATCTCACCGACAGATTGCTTCCTGCAAATATGGCTTATTTGTGTAGTTCTTCATTCAGACTCAACTATTCCACACGTGACCGAATAAAATTGCAGAGGAATATTGCCCAGTGGGAAGTCAATATGCTGTCTGCTGGTTGGTGGGAGAGAGGGATTGATTTTAAGGAGGCACTCAAAAATGTTCATAATACTCACATAACTTGGAACTAGTTATACAAATTCTAAAGATAATTGTCCAAATTAATTTAATTAATATTTTCTCTTTTGAATTTGTCAATGATTTATTGATATTTATTGATATGATACCAAAAGCATAGAGAACAAAAGAAAATATAGGCAAAATGGCCTTTATGAAAATTTAAAATTCTTTTGCTTTAAAGGACATTATCAACAGAATAAAGATGCAGTTCCCCAAATGGGTGAAAATATTTTCAAATCACATATCTGATAAGTGACTAGTACTCAGAGTAGAGAACTCCTAAAATTCAACAAGAAAAAGCAAAAAAACATGACTCAAAAATAGGCAAAGAAATTAATAGACATATTCAAATGACGATATATAAATGACAAATGAATATTTTCTATTCCCTCAATACTGAGACGTCATCAGAATGGTCACAACATAGAAAAGGGACTGACAGTTCCAGAAACTCCTTTTGTCCCCTTCTCACCTTCCCTCTGGAAAAAGTGTTGAACAGAAGACAATAAAAAGAGCAGATAAAGGGAAATTGAGGGAGATTGCAAAATATAAAAACTAAATTCCAGTATTTTCATAAACGAAGGACGAGCTGTCTTGCATTTTAGTAGGAAACCTGAACAAAAATAAATAGGAGGACAATTGGAATGACCGATGAATCTAGGAATTAAAGAATTGTAGACCATTTCATTACTCTCACTTTACATTCGTCTCGTTGTACAGTCTTGAGTAATTGTTTCATAGTCTCCCTGATCTTTATTTCTTAATGTATACACCTTGGTTTTTAGTGCCAGACGTTTCTTCTTTAAAAGCAGAATATATTACTAAATGTCTCTCCTTGGCTCATGTGATAAACAGGTAATAGAGTAGTTCTAGGGATTTCAGAAATGGAGACTCCTAGAGATCCGCCGTAAAAAAAATGTATATTGAAAAAATGTGTTGGTAATGATACCCAATGTTCAGAAGAAGACTAACGGTAGGCAGTGGGTGTTTAGAAAACGCAAATAAATTTTCTCAGCCAGGCTTGTTAACTTACTCTCAGTTTGCCGGGCTCTCTTTTCTCCCACAGACTGATAGTCTGAAAGTCCAACAGATAAAATCATTTCGCAATACAGAAGCAATCACACAAACATTGTGCCAGATAATAGCCCTGTTTAAGTCCGCAGGTGGGATACTTTATTGACTGTAAACTCCTAGAGCCTATGCACAAATATTGGCAGGCAGGTAAGCAACTAACAGTTGGAAAAGGTAGACAAATAGATGAGGTAGAATCAGTCTGCAAAAAAGCCCCTCATTGCTTGGCCACGTAAGTGGAGACTATTTTTCCTTATTCTTTTGCTTTACCCACAGAATAGTCATTCATTCATTCTTTCTCCAGTGATTGCTTCTGGCCACACCTTCGGTCTACACCAGGGGTTTTCAATCTTGGTGCATATTAGAATTACCCTGGAGGTTCTGAAAGATATGGACACCTGGTTGGCACCTCCAGAGATCCTCATTTATTTAAGTGGTGTGGGGCCCAGGACTTGGTGACTTCTAAGGCTCCCAAGGTGACTGTAGTGTGGAGTCAGCATTGAGCAGCACTGGTCCTATCAATTTCTTTCTTTTTTTTTTAAAGATTTTATTTATTTATTTGACAGAGAGAGAGAGACAGGCAGCGAGAGAGGGAACACAAGCAGGGGAGTGGGAGAGGAAGAAGCAGGCTCCCAGCGGAGCAGGGAGCCCAATGCGGGGCTCCATCCCAGGACCCTGGGGTCACGCCCTGAGCTGAAGGCAGACGCTTAACGACTGAGCCACCCAGGCGCCCCAGTCTTATCAGTTTCTTTGCAGTGTAACGGTTCTTGGGTCTAGAGAAGCAACTCTTAACCTCGGTCATATATTAAAATCACTTGCACAGCTTTTAACAATGCCTATGTCCAGGGCCCATTCCTGACCAGTTAATTCAGAACCTCTGGAGTTGGAATCCAGGCATTGTTCTTCTAGAATCAACTCTTTAGATGATTCAGCTGTGCAGCCAAGGTAAGGAACCACTGATGGAGAATGACGTGGAGCCGTGCGGGAGAACAGTCCAGGTGTGAGAAATACCTAGCCATGGAGAGATACTCCGAGGGCGTGATTGGCTTTGTCATAGAAGAAAAGAGAAATGCCTGGCACCTAACAAAATATGAAGAATTGAATTGAGTTTCCCAGTTTGCAGTGTATGCAGCTGGGAATTTTATGACCTTAAGTGTGCACCTGACCTCCGTGGGGAGAATGAGGGAGGACGCCAGCAGGGGGCTCAGGAGAGGGAATCTGGCTGGTGTGATTTCCCTGGAGTGACTACATCAGGGAGAGGAAAGATTGGGGGCTCTGAATCTGGGGGTTTCTAATGGGAAGCATTCACCTCTTATACACTTCCTTCTTCACCCTTCTTCCTTTCTGGAAGATCTCTGGCTACCCAAAGCTGCTGGTGACCCCTGTCACAGCTGACCCAAGCCAGCTCTTCCCAGAGACAGCCAGGTACCTAAGTCAAAACAATGGCAATCATGGTAAACTCAGCTCATTACAGAGTGAATAATCATTACCGCTCATCAGGAGTTTGCAAACATCTGTGTGTCAATATAGGCATTCCTTTCAAGCTGGTTTGACCTGCAGGCTCCTGGCTGCCCATCTCATAGATTCTGACTCGGTCAGTCTGCAAGGGCATGCTGAAATTTAGAGCTTTCAAAGGGTACGCCAAGTTCCGATGGTCTTGGCTCTTGAGCAGAGAAAGTGAGTAGTGACTGTGCGTTGTTGGCCTTTAGAGGAAAATGAGTGATAACCCAAACGAAGATCTGACTTCCTGACACCACATTCACTTTGCATCCTAGGGTCTAGCCGTTTCTCCAGGAACCAGGGTTGAGCCATATCTATTGTGTATTTCTGTGACTTCTGCAGACGTCATAGGTTGTAAGCCATTAATCACGTAAGTGTATAATAGATATTGTCCCCAGTACCCCAATTTCTTTATAATGAAACCATTCCTTGAAAGTGTGCTTGGACAAACTACACAAAGACTTCCAGAAAATTCTTGTAAAGCACAGAAAGCCGAGCAATAATGCAATTTTCTCTACAGCATGGGTCTCCCAAGTGTAGTAGACAGATGTCTTGCAGAAAACCACCTTTCCTGTCCTGGCCCCTATAGCTGCCCTGGACCTGGCTATCATAAGTGACATCACTACCTTATATGTAGATCTCAAAGATGTTTAGGGTGAGAATATGGTCTGGGGTATTCTTTGATACATGCTATTTGCCCCCTTTGGTCCATGCTGAAAGCCTCCTCTGTGGATGTCAAATGTGTCTGAAGTTGGGTTTTCCTGAGAATGAGGGCATCTGAGGAAATTGAGTGAAATGTCTCCAAAGTGGAGATAACTTTTATAGTCACATATATTCGTATGTGGACAATAAACTAGATTCACCCCTTTTGGAGTATAGCACAAGAATTAAGGTTCATGTCTCCTCTTCTCAATGATCCGACAATATAGGAATATAGGAATCATCTAGTTTATTTGTGAGAAAACAGAAGTGCAGATAGAAAGTAACTTGTCCAGAGTTGGGAAGATGGCGGAGGAGTAGGGGACACCTTTTTCAGCCGGTCCCCTGAGTTGAGCTGGATAGGTACCAGACCAGCAGGAATATCCACGGAATCAGCCTGAGACGCAGGAAGATACATCTGGATCTCTACAAATGAACATCTCCAGCGCTGAGTATCGAGGTACGAAGCGGGGAGCCGTGAAACCGCGCACAGATATCGGAAGCTAAACAGAAGGGGGAGGGAGCCGCCGTGTCAGGGCGCCGGGAAGCGGTAGCCACCTACAAGGGGGAGCGGACAGACCGCGGACCCGCACGCTTGAGACAGCAGGCTGAGAAGGGAGCTCCGGGAGCGCACGCGGGACGGCTGGCGGTTGGCGGGCCACCTGCACGGGGGAGCAGGCGGACTCGCGGACGGCACCCGCGAGACAACAGACTTAGAACGCGAGCTCCAGGAGCGCGCGCGCAGGGCGGCTGGCGGGCCACCTGCACCGGGGAGCGGGCGGACCGCGGACCCGCACTCTGGAAACGGCAGACTGAGTCCGTGAGCCGGGAGCGTGCACCACCAAGCATCTCACGGAGCTCCGGAGCTCCGGTGTGCTCACTGGATCGAGGCTGAGACCGGGAGCTCCGGGAGCGTCCGCGGGGCGGCTGGCGGCTGGAGGGCCACCTGCACGGGGGAGCAGGCGGACTCGCGGTCAGCACCCGTGAGACACCAGACTGAGACGGGGAGCTCCGGGAGCCCGCGCGGGGCGGCTGGCGGCGGGCGGGGTTGGAAACACAAAGGACAGAGACGTGCCGGCCCTGGAAGTGAGGGCTGGGACGCCGGGTGTGGGGCGCACAGCCCGGGATGCTGCAGGGTTGAGCAGCACCAACAGAAACAGAGTTAAAGTGGCCAGAACATCAGTGGAGAACGATCCGCGATCCCTCTGTTCTGAGACAGAGGCTGAATTTCAGCCGCTGCTGCTCTCTCAGAAGAGGCATAGCAAACCGCCAGGGAAAGCCGCCAGAGAACAAAAGCCCGGAAATACCGGCTCACAGGGTGCCCATCCCCATCCCCCCTCGCAAGGGACACAGAGACTCTACCCAAACAGGGTTTTCTGAGTACCTGCAGGCAGGCCCCTCCCCCAGAAGGCAGGCTGAAAAATCAAGAAGCCCACAACCCGGAGCGCCTGAGTGGCGCAGTCACCAAGCACCTGTCTTCGGATTAGGGTGTGATCACAACGCTCCGTAAGGAGTCCTTCATCGGGCTTCTCCACCGGGAACCTGCTTCTTCCTCTCCCACTCCTCTGCTTGGGTTCCCTTTCTTGCTGACTGTCTCTCTCTCTCTCAAATAAATAAATAAACTCTTTAAGGAAGAAGCCCACATCCCTAAGATCTCTATAAAACAAGGGCGCACGGCCTGGGTCCCAGTCAACACTTGGGCTCTGGACAACCCTGCAATCTCTCTTCATCAGAATGACGAGAAGGAGAAGTCCCCCCCAGCAAAGAAAAGATAATGAGTCTGTGGCCTCTGCCACAGAATTGGCCTCGGCCACAGAATTAATACATATGGATGTATCCCAATTATCAGAAATGGAATTCAGAGCAACAATGGTCAAGATGATGAGTAAACTTGAAAAAAGCATCAGAGAAAGCGTTGCTGAGAATATAGAATCCCTAAGGGCAGAAATGAGAGCGAATCTGACAGAAATTAAAAACTCAGTGGGCCAAATACAGTCAAAACTAGAGGCTCTGACGGCCAGGGTCACCGAGGCAGAGGAACGCGTTAGCGAATTGGAGGATGGGTTAGTAGAAGAAAAAACGAAAATAGAAGCTGGTCTTAAAAAAATCCACGCCCACGAATGTAGATTACGGGAGATTACTGACTCTATGAAACGATCCAATGTCAGAATCATCGGCATCCCTGAAGGGGTGGAGAAAAACAGAGGTCTAGAAGAGATATTTGAACAAATTGTAGCTGAAAACTTCCCTAATCTAGCAAGGGAAACAAGCATTCGTGTCCAAGAGGCAGAGAGGACCCCATCCAAGCTCAACCAGGACAAACCTACGCCACGGCATGTCATAGTGCAATTCGCAAATATTAGATCCAAGGATACAGTATTGAAAGCGGCCAGGGCAAAGAAATTTCTCACGTACCAAGGCAAAGGTATCAGGATTACGTCAGACCTGTCTACAGAGACCTGGAATGAGAGAAAGGCTTGGGGGGGCATTTTTAAAGCTCTTTCAGAGAAAAACATGCAGCCAAGGATCCTTTATCCAGCAAAGCTGTCATTCAGAATTGATGGAGAAATAAAGACGTTCCAAAATCGCCAATCATTAACCAATTTCGTAACCACGAAACCAGCCCTACAGGAGATATTAAGGGGGGCTCTATAAAGGTAAAAAGGCCCCAAGAGTGATACAGAGCAGCAAGTCACAACCGATACAAAGACTTTAAAGAGAAATGGCATCATTAAAATCATATCTGTCAATAATCTCTATCAATCTAAATGGCTTAAACTCTCCCATAAAACGCCACAGGGTTGCAGATTGGATAAAAAGACATGACCCATCCATTTGCTGTCTACAAGAGACTCATTTTGAACCCAAAGATGCATTCAGACTTAGAGTAAGGGGATGGAGTACCATCTTCCACGCAAATGGACCTCAAAAGAAAGCTGGAGTAGCAATTCTCATATCAGATAGACTGGATTTTAAACTAGAGGCCATAGAGAGAGATACAGAAGGGCACTATATTATTCTTAAAGGAAGTATTCAACAAGTGGATATGACAATTATTAATATATATGCCCCCAACAGGGGAGCAGCAAGATACACAAGCCAACTCTTAACCAAAATAAAGAGACATATAGATAAGAACACAGTAATAGTAGGGGACCTCAACACCCCACTATCAGAAATAGACAGAACACCCTGGCAAAAACTAAGCAAAGAATCAAAGGCTTTGAATGCCATACTCGACGAGTTGGACCTCATAGATATATATAGAACACTACACCCCAGAACCAAAGAATACTCATTCTATTCAAATGCCCATGGAACATTCTCAAGAATAGATCATGCTCTGGGACACAAAACAGGTCTCAGCCAATACCAAAAGATTGAAATTATCCCCTGCATATTCTCAGACCACAACGCTCTGAAATTGGAACTCAACCACAAGGAAAAACCTGGAAGAAACTCAAACACTTGGAGGCTAAGAACCATCCTGCTCAAGAATGACTCGATAAACCAGGAAATCAAAAAACAAATTAAACAATTTATGGAGACCAACGAGAATGAATACACAACGGTCCAAAACCTATGGGATACTGCAAAGGCAGTCCTAAGGGGGAAATACATAGCCATCCAAGCCTCACTCAAAAGAATAGAAAAATCTAAAATGCAGTTTCTATATTCTCACCTCAAGAAACTGGAACAGCAACAGAGGGACAGGCCTAACCCACTGACAAGGAAGGAGTTGACCAAGATTAGAGCAGAAATCAATGAATTAGAGACCAGAACCACAGTAGAGCAGATCAACAGGACTAGAAGCTGGTTCTTTGAGAGAATCCATAAAATTGATAGACCACTGGCAAAACTTGTCCAAAAACAAAGAGAAAGGACTGAGATTATTAAAATTATGACTGAAAAGGGAGAGGTCACGACCAGCACCATTGAAATTGCAAGGATTATTAGAAACTTTTATCAACAGCTATATGCCAAAAAACTAAACAATCTGGAAGAGATGGAGGCCTTCCTGGAAACCTATAAACTACCAAGACTGAAACAGGAAGAAATAGATTTCTTAAATAGGCCAATTAACTATGAAGAAATTGAGTCAGTGATAAACAACCTTCCAAATAATAAAACTCCAGGCCCAGACGGTTTTCCTGGGGAATTCTACCAAACATTCAAAGAAGAAATAATACCTATTCTCCTAAAGCTATTTCAAAAAATAGAAACAGAAGGAAAGCTACCAAACTCATTCTATGAGGCTAATATTACCTTGATCCCCAAACCAGGCAAAGACCCCCTCAAAAAGGAGAATTACAGACCGATTTCTCTAATGAATATGGATGCCAAAATCCTCAACAAGATCCTTGCTAATAGAATCCAACAGTACATTAAAAGGATTATCCATCATGACCAAGTGGGATTCATACCTGGGATGCAAGCATGGTTCAACACTCGCAAATCAATCAATGTGATACATCATATCAACAAGAAAAGACTCAAGAACCATATGATCCTCTCAATTGATGCAGAAAAAGCATTTGACAAAATACAGCATCCTTTCCTGATTAAAACCCTTCAGAGTGTAGGAATAGAGGGTACATTTCTCAATCTCATAAAAGCCATCTATGAAAAGCCTACTGCAAGCATTATTCTCAATGGGGAAAAGCTGGAAGCCTTTCCCTTAAGATCAGGAACACGACAAGGATGCCCACTCTCGCCACTATTATTCAACATAGTACTAGAAGTCCTTGCAACAGCAATCAGAAGACAAAAAGGGATCAAAGGTATCCAAATCGGCAAAGAAGAAGTCAAACTGTCTCTCTTTGCAGATGACATGATACTCTATATGGAAAACCCAAAGGAATCCACTCCCAAACTATTAGAAGTTATAGAACAATTCAGTAAGGTGGCAGGATACAAAATCAATGCCCAGAAATCAGTTGCATTTCTATACACGAATAACGAGACTGAAGAAAGAGAAATTAGGGAATCCATCCCATTTACAATAACACCAAAAACCATGCGTTACCTTGGAATTAACTTAACCAGAGACGTAAAGGACCTATATGCTAGAAACTATAGATCACTTTTGAAAGATATTGAGGAAGACATAAAAAGATGGAAAAATATTCCATGCTCATGGATTGGAAGAATTAACATAGTTAAAATGTCCATACTACCCAGAGCAATCTACACTTTCAATGCTATCCCGATCAAAATACCGAGGACATTTTTCAAAGAACTGGAACAAATAGTCCTTAAATTTGTATGGAACCAGAAAAGGCCCCGAATCTCCAAGGAACTGTTGAAAAGGAAAAACAAAGCTGGGGGCATCACAATGCCGGATTTCGAGCTGTACTACAAAGCTGTGATCACAAAGACAGCATGGTACTGGCACAAAAACAGACACATCGACCAATGGAACAGAATAGAGAACCCAGAAATGGACCCTCGGCTCTTTGGGCAACTAATCTTTGATAAAGCAGGAAAAAACATCCGGTGGAAAAAAGACAGTCTCTTCAATAAATGGTGCTGGGAAAATTGGACAGCTACATGCAAAAGAATGAAACTTGACCACTCTCTCACACCATACACAAAAATAAACTCCAAATGGATGAAAGACCTCAATGTGAGACAGGAATCCATCAAAATTCTAGAGGAGAACATAGGCAACAACTTCTATGACATCGGCCAGAGCAACCTTTTTCACGACACATCTCCAAAGGCAAGAGAAATAAAAGATAAAATGAACTTATGGGACTTTATCAGGATAAAGAGCTTCTGCACAGCCAAGGAAACAGTCAAAAAAACTAAGAGACAGCCCACGGAATGGGAGAATATATTTGCAAAGGACACCACAGATAAAGGACTGGTATCCAAGATCTACAAAGAACTTCTCAAACTCAATACACGAGAAACAAATAAACAAATCATAAAATGGGCAGAAGATATGAACAGACACTTTTCCAATGAAGACATACAAATGGCTAACAGACACATGAAAAAATGTTCAAAATCATTAGCCATCAGGGAAATTCAAATCAAAACCACACTGAGATACCACCTTACGCCAGTTAGAATGGCAAAGATAGACAAGGCAAGAAACAACAATTGTTGGAGAGGATGTGGAGAAAGGGGATCCCTCCTACATTGTTGGTGGGAATGCAAGTTGGTACAGCCACTCTGGAAAACAGTGTGGAGGTCCCTTAAAAAGTTAAAAATTGAACTACCCTATGACCCAGCCATTGCACTACTGGGTGTTTACCCCAAAGATACAGACGTAGTAAAGAGAAGGGCCATATGCACCCCAATGTTCATAGCTGCATTGTCCACAATAGCCAAATCATGGAAGGAGCCGAGATGCCCTTCAACAGATGACTGGATTAAGAAGCTGTGGTCCATATATACAATGGAATATTACTCAGCTATCAGAAAGAACGAATTCTCAACATTTGCTGCAACATGGACGGCACTGGAGGAGATAATGCTAAGTGAAATAAGTCAAGCAGAGAAAGACAATTATCATATGATTTCTCTCATCTATGGAACATAAGAACTAGGATGATCGGTAGGGGAAGAAAGGGATAAAGAAAAGGGGGGTAATCAGAAGGGGGAATGAAACATGAGAGACTATGGACTATGAGAAACAAACTGAAGACTTCAGAGGGGAGGGGGTGGGGGAATGGGATAGACTGGTGATGGGTAGTAAGGAGGGCACGTATTGCATGGTGCACTGGGTGTTATACGCAACTAATGAAGCATCAAACTTTACATCGGAATCTGGGGATGTACTGTATGGTGATTAACATAATATAATAAAATAAAATTTAAAAAAAAAAAAAGAAAGAAAACTGTTGGTAAAAGTATAATAAAGTCAGAATAGCTCATTGTTTAAAAAAAAAAAAAAAGTAACTTGTCCAATGCCACAGAGATGATTAGTGGTGAAGTTGTGATTGAATCCAGATTCACCTGAGTACAAGCCTGGGTTCTTTCTGCACCACCCTGCTGCTCTGGAGACTGCCCTGAATGAATGCGGGTTAGTGGAAACAGGCAATTCTCATCCTGCTCCTGGCACACCTGGGAGTGCAAATCACGAGGGCTCAGAGTCTGAATGCCTTATCTGTTTTCTACCTGAGACTTCCTCCCTTCTATTTCCTTTAATTTTGAGCTTTATAGATGCATGCTTGCATTGGAAGAAAAGTTTCTACAGCTAAAATAAAGTCCCTAGACTACAAGACTAGATGACTCCAAGGTGGTCTCCATGCTCCCTCCCAGCACCTTGACTTGGAAATTCTAGATCTCAGGACTGTCTCTGAGGCCCCAGATAGAGAAATACAAATCCTCTTCGCCATGATCTGGAAGATGACTCTTCTCACCTCTGACCTGTCACGACGAGCTTACAGATGACAGACGAAAATTCTGGAGTGCTCGTGCTTGGGTGTGGCCATACTAGGTGCAACACTGTGATCTATCAGCACAGGAAAACAGAAGTAGAGGCTCCCATGTGCGGAACTCTCAAGAGACGATCATATTTTAATGGCTTAAATCGCCTTCGTTGGAAGGTGTAGGCAAAGATGCACAAGACGGAATTCAGGGGTGTGATCTGTGTCACTTCATCAGTCTGTTTTCCCTCATGAGCCTTATCATTTAAGCATAGCGTGTGGATATGTCACATCAACATCACCTAGGAGCTGGGGAGACGTGCAGGGCCTTGAGTCTACACTAGACATATGGAGTCAAAATTCACATATTCAAGATTCCCATGAAATCTGTATACACATTGAGGTTTGAGAATTCTTGCTCTTGAGTAATACTGAAAACCATGAGAATGTCAGATCAGACCAGTAATAGAAGGAGACAGTGGTAGATTTGTCTCAGATACCTGATGGTCCACAAAACACAGGTGAAAATGTATTGTGAAGCTTAGCAATCACAAGGATTGCTACCGTACGATGTAATTCCCCTCCTTTCCTCCTCTACTTTGATGATTGTAATTCATAGGCAGGCACTTGCTGGAATGGCCAGGTTGGTCGTCATGACTGGAACTCTGTGTTGGGATATAATGGGCAGCCCAGCAAGGAAGCAGAGACATTTGGGACTGGTTAGGATGTGGGGATAGGGGATTCTCCTGGCTGTCAGTCACTTCACAGTGTCTGAACAATAAACCTTGGTAGGATCTGGCCCAAGCAGAAAGTCTGTCTGCTTAGTTTAGAAATACATCACACGTGGCTGCACTTTCATGATGGCTGAAGGTCCTTAGGACCTGCAGCTGAGTCGGATTGAGGATGGCTAGGGGTGACACTAGTCTACGGTGAGCATTAGTCATGAGCTTTATGTTGCTGCTTTAGGAAGAATAAATCGTACCAGTTGCTATAACAGACACTCCACCTCTCAGAAATAGAAGCTTATTTTGCTCATGTCATAGTCAAATGTGGGTCAAGTGGCTACCCCAAGCTTCACATGAGGGACCCAGACTGCTTCTTCTCTATAGCTCTGCTGTCTTATGACTTCGGGTCACCTTGACCTCGTTCAGAACTGAGGCAAGGGTTGTGAGGGATGTTTTCATGGGCCAGGCCTGAACTGGCATCCACTGATTCTACCCATCATCTAGAATTTGGTCACCTGGCCCTACCAAAGGGCCTACCACAGGACAGCCTGGGAAATACTGCAGAGAGGAAATAGATTTAGTGGCCATCCAGCAGAATCTGACATTGTTTGAGTACATAGAGGAATCAGTACTGCCACACTCATTGGAAAAGTGATGAAAAATCCCCTCTTCTTGCTGTGTTTCTTTAGGTGAAACCCATTTGTCTGAGATAAATGTATTTTTATGCATGTGTTCTATATAAGTGAGTGTGGGGAATACAAATCTGACAATGTCCTAGAATTGATGGGTAAAGATTGCATACCGGTGAGTTCATCTGAAGACCATAAGGAGGAGTTAGGGAGCCTGGAAGAGTCCCATTGGCCGCTCGAAAGGGCCCTGAAGAGGCTGCACAGCAGGTGGGCACTTTTTAAGAAGATCATGTATGTGTGTAAATGGAGGAAAGGCGGGAGAAAGGGGGAAGAGAAGAGAAGAAAGACTGTTTCCACCAGCTTGTTGGTACCACCTGCTTCCCAGGAAGAGTCGCAGTTGTTGAGTCGGGCTGGCTCAGCTTTTGACTCCTTGTTTTCCTTCTTGGCTGTCAAGCGAGACTTTGGTCACGTTATTGTGGTCTACCTGATGGCTCTATACCTTCTTCCACCTTTCCCTGATCAGGTATGCCTGCTCTCCTATAAAGAGCCACAGTTAATTTCTGCCCCGGCTCTGTCCTGCTACTATCTCCTTTCTTCTACTCCTTGATCTCACCCTCATTTTTCATTTTCATACTTTGACCATCTTCATGGCAGAAGAAAGGAAACCAGTCCTCACTGAATGCCCGCCATGTGCCGGGGACTATGAAACTGGCATAGTGGTCCAATCAACCACTGATGCAGGTGCTAATAATCCTAACATTAAGATGAAAATAGAAAAAAAAAAAAACCAACAAAACCCTGATGCTGAGAAAGGGTAAATAATCTTTCTATGTCCCCACTTCCAGTAAGTGCTGGAGTAAAACTGAGCAGAATGTCTAACTCCAGAGACTGGCCTGTCTATTCCAGCTCAGACCAGCCTGTGTGGACCCTCATCACTGGAGAATGTTTGTTTCCATCCGTGACACCTTTGAAGTTCAGTTCTGGTCTCAAGAAGCCTTCTCCGCTTTCCTCAAGATGTGATAGAATCTGGCCCTCGCCTGGGGCAAAAACTATAATCCTCTTGAGACTCAGAGAAGAAGAGGTTCCAAGTCAGGCATAAGAGCTAGAAGGAAGAGGCAGAGCTTATAGCTTTTGCTCCTTCTAACCTCATGATTTGTCTGTGGGAAACACTTAACAAATCATTGTTCAATGAATGAAAACCCAAATCCCTGAAATAGTAGCCATGGGCTGACCAGGGGTGAAAACCCCTGTTTGGGATTCTCTTAGTGACCTTCCCTGAAGCAGTGCCAACCAGGGACACGGAACCTCATGGTGAGATCATTGCTTTTGGGAAGCAGTGTGCACTGAGCCCTTCTATGTGCTGCCTTGTGCCACGGAGCCGGGCAGAGAAGCGGTGTGCAGAGAGAAAAGCATATGAGTTTGGAGAAATACAGGTAGGTTTGTGCCCTGGCTCCACCCCTTACCAATGGTGTGACTTTGGGTAGGTCACAGAACAGATCTGAGGCTCAGTTCCCTTATTTTTACATTTTGATTAAGTAACAATCCATTGCAAAAGCTATTTATCGTGTAGAGTGTGTGTGTGTGCATGTGGGTGTGCTGGCCAAGAGCAAGCTCTCAATAAATTGTAGCTATTATCTTTATTCCAAACAGACATAGTTTCTGCCCTGTAGAAATGTGTGCTCTGAACCAGCTAATATTTACTCTGATTCCTTATTGAAATGATAAATGGCAGCGATTGGACAGGGTCAGCTTTATGTGTGGTAGGAGCGAGTGTCATCTAAGGCTTTGCTACTCAGAGTGTATTCTGTGCACCAGCAGCATTGGCCTCACCTGGGAGCTTACAAGAGAGGTACACACTCAGCAGCCCCCTCCCTGCGCCGACCTCTGACCCAGAATCTGTGCTTTAACGAGATCGCTGAGGACTCTGTATGCCCATTAAAGGCATTGGTAGGACCTGCAAATCTTCCATCCACATCTTCAAATTGTAAGAAGGATAATTCTTAATTCGTAGCTCAATCAGAGGAAGTGGTGTCATTTTTTTCGGTTTCTCTTTGGAGCAGGTCTGTTTGTCACGTGGTGTGCTGAGGACCGTCCGTCCGATGGGCTCTCTCCCAACATACGAAGGAGGTAGACACCACGTGTGCAATGCTAATTCTCGGTCTGGTAGAGCTATGGGCAGACGGCTCCCAGCTTGCATCTGCTTTTGACCTCGATCTAACTGATTGCTTTTGGTGGCTTGTGGCTGGAGTGTGTGACCGGTGCTGCTGAGTCAGGGCATGTTGGGGAGGGGACAAGGGCGTGTGTCTGCTGGTGGTGGCATCTGCATTTGTGACCTGTGGCCTCCATGGAGCACAGTGCAATGGTTGCCATGGTAACTGCAGTGCTTGGCCAGGGGTGACTAGTTGAGCTGTAGGAATTGGACCAGCAGTCCCTCCCCAGTGTCCTCTTGTCGCTGACACAGCAGGACAAGTGTGCTTTGGCTCCACCCACATGGGAATTGGACAGAAAGGCAGTGAGCCTTCTTGTTGCCTGTTTTGCCATATGTCCTTCACTCTGGGGAAAACCAAGAGATCTAAGGAATTGAAATGAAAGAAATTAATATGAAATTGAGAGTATTCTGTGCTAGGAATGAATATGGAGCACATACGCTGACATGAAGCATATACAGGACACAGGAACTAAAGGCGGAAAGGGGGGCGCCTGGGTGGCTCAGTCGTTAGGCGTCTGCCTTCGGCTCAGGGTGTGATCCTGGGGTTCTGGGATCGAGCCCCACATCAGGCTCCTCCTCTGGGAGCCTGCTTCTTCCTCTCCCACTCCCCCTGCTTGTGTTCCCTCTCTTGCAGGCTGTCTCTCTCTCTCTGTGTCAAATAAATAAATTAAATCTTTAAAAAAAAATAAAAAATAAAGGTGGAAAGGGATGGACCCTCCCCCTTGCTCCCGGAACTCCTGTGTCAGAGCTAATCGAGATGAAAGCTCAAGTGGCTAAGGTCGCCTCCTCCAAGCCCTTCATCTTACAGATGACACATCTGAAGTCCAGAAAGGGTCAGCAATTTGCTCAACATCACACAGCAATGGACCAATTAAATAAACTGTGATCTTTAGAAGCTTAAGAAGCTTAAGAGAAGGGCTGATTTAGAGCTCAGAGTTCCTTATTGCTAGTCCGGTGCTCTCTCCAGCATCACACACAGCCTCTTCGGCTTATTACTGATGTTCTTCAGGTCTCCATTTTTCCCAAGCAGAAGAGGGTAACATCACCTACCCTCTGCTGGTCGGTGGTGAGGTCCAGAGGAAGAGTTGTGCTGACTCACATCCAGCCCTGGTTCTGATATTTACTAACAGTGGCAGTGGGTCAAGTTCTCTTCCAGCTCTCAGTCTATAGCTACCAAATGGAAATAAATAATAAAAACAACAGCATCCAACGTACGGGGATGTGGAGATCAAGTATGTGAAATGCCTGGCATAGCTGGTGTTCAATACATGTTAGTTTTCGTTCCTGCCCTAACCTTGGAGTGGAAGGGGTCTCCCCTTTATGTACCTGACCTAATTACTATAGAAAATCTGTACTATTGAATGAAGTGCATATTAAATGCATGTTATTAGTGTGTGATTTTGGACAATGATGGAGTGCAAGGCAAGCAGCCAATGGGTTATAACCTCTAAGCCTCCAGCAGTCTGTGGGTCCGATGTAACAATAGCTGGTACTTGAAACCACAGTGATAAAGCAATACGAAAATGTACCAACAGCTTTGAGAGGTGTGAATAGAATATACTGAATTTGAGTCAAAGAGAATTATTCTACCATTATATGAAAGGACTAGCAGAGTCTCATTTAGAATATCATTTTCAATTCTTATCACTTTGGTGTAAAAAGAATGTGGTAGCAATGAAGAAGGTAAAGCAAAAGCAGCGAAAATCATTCAGGGACTCGGGGAACTTGGTCATATGGAAAAGCCAAAGGATCCAGGCTTTTGTTGATTAAAAAAGAGAACATCGTGGATGCCGTAGAGGCATGGGCAACCCTTCTGAGAACATGAAGAATCGCTACGCCAACGATACTGCGTTTGTGCTTATGTGAAAAGGGATGATGTAGGGGGCGGAAATGAGGTTTTGTGCAACAGAGAGGCAAATTCCCAAAGATTCTGGGGGTTTATGTACATGATATATCAATTTCTTGGGGGTGCTGCCCAAAGTACCACAAACTGGGTGACTGAAGACAACAGAAATGTATTCTCTCACCATCTGGGGGACTAGAAGTCCAAAATCAAGTTGCTGGCAGGGCCAGGGGCTCTCTGAAGGATCTAAGGAAGAATCCTCCACGGTCTTCTCCAGCTTCCAGCCTCTGCTGGCCGTTCTTGGTGTTCCTTGTCTGGCTGCACTTTGGTCTCCGCCTCCACTTCATGTCGTGTGTGTGTGTGTGTGTGTGTGTGTGTGTGTGTGTGCTGCTTCTTATAAGGACACCAGCCATATTGGATGAAGGGTCCACCCTGCTCTGGTATGACCCGACCTTAGCTAATTACATCTACCACCAGCCTGCCTCCAAATAAGATCACATTCAGAGGTTCTGGGGGTTAAGGCTTGAACATATATTTTCGGGGGACACCATTGAACCTACAACACGTAGAGATACTTCACTGAGTTTTCTATTGAAATTACGCTCTACTACCAGGAAGGTAACCACAGAGATTTCTGATGATCGGGTTGTTATTAGTACTGTTATTAATTATTGTTACATGTTAAAAACATTTTCATTTAAAAATTTGTGGTAAAAACCATGAAACAGAGATTTTGACCACCTTAACCACTTCGGAGTGTACAGTACAGTAGTGTTACCACTTGGCAGCCCTCAGGGGTTTTGAGGCCCGTGCGGGAGAAGGCTCTGAAATGTACCCAGTCGGACACAGAAAATATGGGCAAGAACCCAGCTAACTTGACTCCAGGTAATGGGACTTCCCTGTTTGGTGAGTATTGATTCTGAAAGTTGGAGATTGGGCAAGAAAATACTCATCTGGAGATTAAAAAGAAGAGTTGGCAAGAGCGAAAGTTGAAATACATTGAATGGAGAGTAGACATGGGGATGTTTGGCTATGATCCCAAAAGTAGAAATGGATGCTGAAAGCAGCAGAGGCCTCCTGGCCCACTCATTCTCTCAGCTCTGGAAGCTTCCCCTCTGTTGGTTGGGACCTCTCCCACGCCAAGGGTGCATGCCGCGTGCCGCCAAAGAAGGCAGGACGAGGAAATGCACTGCAGAGATCTTGGACCTGCTTCAGGACCTCCAGCTCTGGTCAGGGTTGAGGGACAGGGGGCAAGGCTGTGGGGGAGGGGACAAGGCCAAGAGAGTGAGGCCAAGAATGACACTGGTACTTTCTGTTTGCTTGCCCCCACCCTATTCTCCCTTGTACCGAACAAGAAAACCTGGTCATCCTTTTCCAGAGAAGGGGCAGGGGGAGGGAAGAAACCCATTACTCTGACTCCCCCCACTCCTCTCTTCTTTCATGTATTATGATAACTGGGTTTCAAGAGGCAACCATGACTGTCTTTTGAACTAGTTTTGAAGGCTGTTCAGAAGCAGGTACCACGCTTTGTGTTGGGATGCAAAGGAGACTAGCCACCTTGGGGGGGGGGTGACTAGCCACCCTGCAGGGCAGAGTAGTAAATGTCTGACTGGGAGAGGGCCCAGTGCTGGGAAGCCCAGAGGGGCGAAGTCCATCTGGAGAATGAAGCATTACCTAAGATGGGTCCTGAGGTATGAGCAGGTGAGGTGAAAGCAACCAGGGGAAAGCTGAGGGGCGAAGTGTGTTCTGGTGTGAAAGGTGAGTGGGTGTGCCTGCTGTGCAAAGGGCAGGGTGTGGGACCCCAGTGGGCAGTGGGGAGTCCCAAGGCTGCAGGGGTGAAGTTCCAGGCTCTATGGAGAGGGCCGTTGTGCCAGCGTCCTCAGAGAATGACTTTGGGTGAGGGGAAAAACAGAAGAAAAGGCTGTTCTAGTATGTTGCCTAGTGGTAGCTAAACTCTCAGCAGGCGATTATAGACAAAATGTATTTCCTCGAAATTCATATGTTGAAGCCCTAAGCCCTGATGTTATGGGATTTGGAGGTGGCGGCTTTGGCAGGTAATTAGGTTTAGGTGAGATTTTTTTTTTTTTAAAGATTTTTTTATTTATTTTAGAGAGAGAGAGAGAATAAGAGAGCAAGAGCCGGGCAAGGGGCAGAGGGAGAGAAGATATTGAAGCCAACTCTTGCTGAGCAGCGGGACTTGGGACTTGATCTCACAAACCATGAGATCATAACCTGAGCCAAAAACAAGAGTGTGACGCTCAACCGACTGAGCCACCCAGGCGCCCCAGGTTTAGGTGAGATCTCGATGGAATCAGTGTTCTTATAAGAAGAAGTGTACACACCAGTGCCCTCCGGCTCTCTCTGACATCTGAGGACATAGAGGAGCTATCTGTGTGCGAGCCAGGAGGCGGGCTTTCCTCCAGGGAGAGAACCGAACCTTGATCTTAGACTTCCCAGCCTCCAGGACGTTGAGAGGTAAGTGGGTGTTGTTTAAGCCGCCCAGTCTGTGGTATTTTGTTAGAGCAGCCTGAGTGGGCTAATCCACAGAGTTTGTGATCGAATTTAATGCAGAGCTCAGACCGTAATTGAGAATGTGCAAATCTGTCCGAATGGGCAGAAAGAAAAAGCCCCTTAACATCCATAGCACTGAAACCCTATGGCTTTGAGCCTCACCTGACCAGTTCCAAGTTCCACTGCCCTGCCCTTTACTACGCGCTTCCGAATCTCGGCATCCAAAGGCATCCTGGGTCCAAAGTCAGACGTGCCTTTCCCTGTCCCTGGAATCCACTCCTCCGTCCTCCCCATGTCAGCAGTGCCTGGAAGGCCAGGTCAGATCTTTAACACAAATGGTTTGGAACCCTTTCACGGAACAAGCTGGGGGTGGTCCGGTGAGCCTCCCCCTCTCCTCCTCCTGTTCTCTGCCTCTCTCCCTTTCCATCAGTTCTGAGTCGTCTGAGCTCCTCAATGACCTGTCAATGACACCTCCCTGCACACCTCATCTCAGAGCTCAAGCACCAGGTGCTGGCACTATCTTTTCAAACCCTAACCAGAGAAAGGGTGCGAGGTTTGTAAATGAGCCTTTCCTACAGCGTGGATGAGAGCTAACCTCACTTTCAGAAGCAGCCTCAAGCCAGAATAAGCCTTGGCTGCCTGGAGCCGTGATTTCCCGGTGCGTTGTTGACAGTGAACACATCAGTGCACGGCGCTTGCTGACATCAGGAGATGTGAATGTGCGGGGAGAGGCAGGCCGGGAGGCAGCTGACTGGGGAGCTTAAAGCAGAGCACATAATAGTGCAGCGTAGTGAATTATTTTTACGTGGATAATTAATACTGGAGAAACAATATAGCGACAGAGAGCCTCCCACGAGAGAACACTGTCAGTCTCCTTATTCATTTATTCTTTTCTAACCAAATTGATGGGCCAGTCGGCCGCCTTTCTAGATCCACACGGATGATGAAACTGCAAACAAGTTTCATTTAAATAATGGGCAAATCTTCCAATTAGTCAAAGCCTAATCCTCGTGCCTTAAAAATGACAAACTGCTCTTACCACTGCCTCTGTTTGTTGAAAAGATAAAAAAAGGGGGGAAAACCCTAAATGAAAACATTGATTGAAAAAAATTTAAGATGCACAGATTCTACTGCACATTAATCTACGGGGAGCTTTACAAAGTCAATAATTGTCATAAAGATTCATTGGTCAACATTTAAGACCTAATTAAAAAAAATATTTTTTGACTGTTTTATTCCTAGAGCCTATACATTTAAACTATCAGAATATTTTGATTTCTCTGTAAAACCAAAGAGGAGCTTTCAATAAAGGAACAGGTGTAGTTGATATAAATAAGGAGGCATTTAAAAATAAGTACCTTAAAATGAATTTATTATCTATACGTTTAAATGTTTCAGCTGCTGACGAAGATAAAATGAATCTTCTACTGGATAGCTATTTGAATTCTGGTTTAGAAATCATTCCTAAACGTGCAAGAACAAATCACCTTCAATGTGTCCCTTTGTTATTCCTTGGTCTATCCAGCAAGCAGTTGTTAAACAACTATGACAGGGCAGGCGCTCCGCAGGAAGCTGGTTAGCCACGACAATGGCTGTCTTCAAGGAGAACGGTATGTAAGTAAGCACCTCTTATACCCGTCAGTGGGCCAGTTCTCTAATTTGGAGAGCCCTTCAAATTGGGGTGTGATTGGGAATCTCTTAGGATCTTGTTAAAGTGCCGATTCCGAGTTAGTTGGTCTGGAGCAGGGCCCAAGCCTCTGTCCTGCTCCCAAGGGATTCTGGGGCCCACTCCTGGAGGACAAGGTCCCAAAAGAGCCATGGAAGGTTGTTGGGGAAAGGAAGAGGGCACCTCAGCACATGGGGCAGAGCCTGAGTGGTGCAGGGATCAGGAAGCGGCTTCCCCTCCCCACCCCCAGGAGCAGATGGCTGATCTGGAGGTGGTGAAGGAGGGAGAGGGAGGAAACCTGGTTGGGATCCCGGTGGGAAGAGAGGTGGTGCCTCACATTGCAGCCTCAGTCTCAGAGGTCAAAGACAGCTTGTATTTGCAAAACTGCGATTAGCTTGATCTGGCTGGAATGGAACACCTTGATTTATCCATTACACAGGCCACAGAGCTCTTTCCCCTCCTTCTGTCTTGGCCTCAACCCTGAGAAACACTCACACATGCTTTCTTGAGCTAGTAAGACTTGGTTTCCAGTCACCGTGAACTGAGAGACTCCTGATAAAGTGGGTGCACTGGGGGAAGTGTCCGGGGATGAGGTTGGTGAGTGATCAGGGGCTGCAAAAAGTGTTCGGAGTTTATCTTAACGTGTTAGGATGAGCTCAGAGGTTTAAATGCCTCACACAATACTGGTGCTACCAGTATCCAGTATTGTGTAGTGTGCACTTGAGTTTCAGCTTCAAGCCCAGAGGATGTAAGTTTCACTTGTGTTTCACTTGAATTTGATATAAGTCTACCGATCCCTTGAGAGGGTAAGGATTACAAGTGGGCAGCTGGAGGGCGACTTGGGCCATGGAAAGACTGTGCCACACAGACACTCCGGCTGTTTCATCTCTTATGTTGGTAACATTTTCCCTATTTGTGACATCTGTTTTATTTATGAAACTTTCCACCTAAAAGTTACAACTTTTGACATGTTTTCATTGACAGCCTCCTACAGACCTTCTTGTCTCTGGGCCCTGCCTGTTCCCCTCCATTTACATTGGGTCAGTGTAAGTTTTCCTGCTACTCTTTGTTTTTTGTTTTTTGTTTTGTTTTTGTTTTAAGATTTATTTATTTATTTGAGAGAGAGCGAGAGAGAGGCAGAGAGTGCTCAAGTGGTGTGAATGGGAGGGAGGGGCATAGGGAGAGAGAGAAGGAGAGAAGCAGACTTCACCCTGAGTGTGAGCCAGATGCGGGGCTTGATCCCACATCCCCAAGATCATGACCTGAGCTGAAATCAAGAGTCAGATGTTCAACTGACTGAGCCTTCCAGGTGCCCCAGTGCAATACTCTTTTGTTTTGTTTTGTTTTTAATCACTTGCTTCTCCAGCCAGGATCTCACAGTGACTCTTTTCTGTTTGAACATTTAATCCAAACCTCTTGGTCAGGCATTCCAAGTTCTCCTTAAATCGCTTGTCAACTTCGCCCTCTTTAGGCATTACATCTGAATACCTGGGAGCCCTTTTTATTCCAGCTCCACTGTTTTACTTTGCCTTTCCTTCCTCCATGCTGCGTCAAATTCTTAATTTCCCTCCCCCCCCTTCTACTCCCGACTGCTCTTACTGCTACTGGTGAACATCTAATGAGAGCCTGCCAAGCAGTTAGACATTCTGTGAAGCATTTTGCACCCATGATCACATTAATCCTCATGGTCATCTCATGGAAAAGATGCTGTTATTATACCAATTTTATGGCTGAGGATACTGAGGCATAGAGAGAGAATACTGCCCAAATCATAGTGCATCCATGATCATACCAAAACCTAACAGCACCAGAATTCAATTCAAGGTCAGGTCACTTGCTCTCCAGAACTGGTGTTCATAACCACTAACAATTCTATCTTCCATGTCAGGCTCTTCCTTGTATACACAGTAATTTCTATATGAAAAGTCTTTCCTCTTCCCTATTTAATCTTTGTCTCTCTTTGCCCGTCAGTTTGGCTTCCGAGAGCCTTCCTTTTCAGATAACCATGCCATTCTGATCTTTCTCACATTCCAGATCCCTTTGCTCTCCTCATGGCATTGGGGTTTTGTCTTGTACCCAGGCCACTGTTGCTCCGTAACAGAGCCCTGGATTTTCATCTGCGAATATCTGCCTTTCCCCCTTTATTATGCCTTTGATGATTTTTATACACACAAATTGCTTTCATGGGTGTGTGTCCAATACTTGTCAGAGAAATGACTTATTTTTGTGGCTTACTCTTGAGATTGATATGTCCTCTTGCACATACGTGGGGGGAGGGTTTGGGGAAAGTGAAACTTCTCTATATAAATTCATATCTGTACACAAATTTCATCTATATAAATTTGTACTGGATGGGTTGACTTTCAAAGTGTGGTGCACACAACTTACGGGGTCCCTAAGACTACCTAAGGTGGGGAGATCTGTGGGGTCAACACTATTTTCATAGTAATATTAGATGTCATTTGCCTTTTTCACTGTTGTGACATTTGCATTGTGATGCCAAAGCAATGATGAGACATACTGCCAGTGCTTCAGCAGGAATCAAGGCAGTGGCCTCAACCATGCTAGCATTCATTGCATTCCTCACCACCAAAAGCTCACAGCAAAGAAATAAAAATGAAAACTGAATGCCAATTTCACATAAGAATGTTTTTGACACAGCCCTAAAAATTATTTATTTTATTAGACCTTGGCCCTGGAGTATGCATCTTTTTAATACTAGGTGTGAAAATGTAGGAAGTACACATAAAACACGTCTCTTTCATAGTGAGGTATAATGGTTGTCTGGAGGAAAAACAGGCATGTGATTGAGTTGTGAGCTGAATTAGCTGCTTTTTTCACGAAACACTCATTTTTACTTAAAAACATCTGACAGACAAACTAGTTATTCAAACTTGGGTATTTGGCAGACATTTTCTTTTAAAAATGAATGAAGGGAGCCTGTCACTTCTAGGAAAACAACTGACAGTATTTGTTGCCAATGATAAAATCTGAGCTTTCATGGAAAATTAGAATTTTGGAAAACTTGTATCTGCCACTATGAGGTTGACAGCTTCCCGATGCTTAAAGATGTTTTGATGAGGTTAGTGGTGATATTAATTAACGTGATTTTTTTTTTTTGATGTTAGGTAATGACAGAGAGTCAATAATTGGAAGATTTGAATAAATTAATGAACCACTCTTTTCCAAATAATCAATGCAGGATTTAAAGATCCATTCAAAGTGCAGAGTAGATGAATACATTTTCATATAACCAAGTGGGGACAAGTTCATCAATATAGTCTCAGATTCCATATCACGAATAACCTTTAAGAAAATACCACTGTTGGGGCGCCTGGGTGGCACAGCGGTTAAGCGTCTGCCTTCGGCTCAGGGCGTGATCCTGGCATTGTGGGATCGAGCCCCATATCAGGCTCCTCTGCTATGAGCCTGCTTCTTCCTCTCCCACTCCCCCTGCTTGTGTTCCCTCTCTCGCTGGCTGTCTCTCTCTCTGTAATAAATAAATAAAATCTTTAAAAAAAAAAAAAAAAGAATATACCACTGTCGAGTTTTGGTATAGTATTGAAGAATATACGCAATTATCTGGAAAAGCTATAAAATGCTCTTTTCCAACTACGTAACTGCACCAAACTGCATTTTCTTCATATGCATCAACCAAAATAAATATCTCAACAGATTAAATGCAGAAGCAGAAATGAGAATTCAGCTGTGTCCTATTAAGCCAGATATCAAAAGAGATGTGCAAAACTACAAAACAATGTCATTCTTATCACTCCTTTCTGTCTTAGAAAAGTTATTTTTCATAAAATTGTATTATTTATGGCAGTACGTAATTGATTTTTGTTGTTGGAATAAATATTTAAAAATTTTAATATATTAATAACTAGATACAATCCATGTGAAAAAAAGCTATTTGGGGTTCTACATAAGTTTTAAGAATTTAAAAGGGTCCTGAAACCAAAGCTTTTGAGAATTATTGTTGTACCTGGTTGTGGAGACAGAGGTGGGAAAGGATAGATATCATTGTGTCCCCTACCTTCTACTCATGAACAAATGTCATTACTTTCTACATAGGTGCTCAAACCTCAAACCTAGAAACCACCCAGTGTTCCTCCCATTCGTTCATCCTCCACATGAGTCAATTACCTGGTCCTGTTGGCTACACTTGCTTCATGTAATAAAAATCCATCCACTTCTCGCCATCCCCATCTCCATTCCACCACCAGGGGCAAAGTCATAAGAGGGAGGTGTCAGTAATAGTCTCTTGATTCTTTCATGCCTCCTGTATCAAGCCCTGGAGTAGTTTTCCCCTCAGCTGATTTTTGGCATGGCCACGTGACTCACTTTGGCTAGTGGGATGATAGCAAGCATGATGTAAAGCAGAGACTTGGAAGTTGCTTGTGTTTGGGACTTGCTCTCCCTGAGTATCATCACATGAATAACCCTGCATGATTAAGAATCTGTGGTTTGGTCTCCTTCCCCATCTCCTCAACTTAGTCACTCCAGCTGACCATAGATACACAACCTAATCCAGCTGAGATCAGCAAAAGAACTCCCTAGTTGAACCCAGCCCAACTGACACACAGAATTGCATGCTAAATAAATGATTGTGTTTTAAGCCTCTAAGTTTGGGGGGGCACTCTGTTCACCAGCAAGAGGTAACTGAGGCAGCACCAAACACTGTAATGCAGTGCTGTGTTCTCCAATCCTGCATGAACACAGGACTCACTAATATTAACAAAATACAGAGTTTGGGTTCTGTTGGATCAGATCTCAGGGAAAGCTGCCTGGGAATGTGTATCTAAGCAAACACCTCAAACGATTCTTATAATTAGCAGGAAAGAACACAGGCTTGGAATCAAATATTACGGTTTTTTTTTAAGATTTTATTTATTTATTTGAGAGAGAGAGCCTGAGCTTGGGCAGGAGGAGGGGTAGAGGGAGAGAATCTCAAGCAGACTCCTGGCTGAGCATGGAGCCCAACACTGGAGCATGGAGCACAACCCTGAGATCATGACCTGAGCTGAAATCAAGAGTCAGATGCTTAACTGACTGAGCCACCCATATACCCCAAAGTGGCACTGGTTTTAAATTCTGCCCTGGGTCTTACTGGTTGAGTCACCCTATTCTCTTCCTCCCTCTGTGACTCATTCACTCACTCACTAATTCATTTAATAAATGTTTAATGAGCACCTGCTATGTTTAGACACAGCTCTTGTAAAGCAATGAACAAGTGAGTAAGGCACCAGCTCCCATGGGATTAATTGAGGGGAGATATATAAATGTACAAAGTAATTTCAGATAAGGTAAATGCCATGTATGGGATGAAAAGCGATACATAAATCAGGGTGACAGGGTAAGTACTAGAGGGTGCTTTTAGATTGGGTAGTGAGGAAAGGCTTTTTTGTGAAGGTAGCCTTTGTGTCGAGACTGAATGGCAAGAGAATCCAGCCTAGACATGAAGTGTCACCAAAGCATTCAGAAGGAGGGAGCAGTACCAAGCCCCTACCCTCAGTAAGTCTTGATTTCTTCATCTGTAAGACAGTAGGCGCCCAGTGGGCGTATTGGGTTACGGAAGGGCATGGAGAATACAGTGTGTACCGTGCCTGATGCATGGTCCCTATTCAGCAGATGCTGTTTTGCTTCTTGCCTGGGGGCAGGAGCTGAGATAAATTCCTCCTTCATTTATTCAACAAGTGTTTATATGTGCGAGATATTGAGGAAGTGAGGGTTTCTCTCCTCAAGGGACTTGTAGTCTAGGAGAAAAGCTAAAGCAACTATATAACCACAGGCAAAGCAGAAAGAGGGAAGTGTTTGTAACTCCACTGTCAGAGGAGTTTTGATGGGGCCAAGGGGCAATGAGACAAGATGGGAAGGAGGGAAAGATCTGGAATAACACAACGTCCAAAACCACTTGGGATATTCACTCTGGAGCTGTGCACAGCTGAACGCACCTGGGGATGTTGAGAAGGTGCCCGAAGGACCAGAGGTGATTGGAATGGCCTTGAAAATGACCTTCACTTGCTTCTCAGTTGTGCTTGTTGCCTCCATTTCCTTCATCCCTCAAGGTCCTCAGAATCATTTGCCGGAAGGTCAGAGTCCATGGTAGGGATCAACATCCATCAGAGGGCCCCTTGGCTCCTCCTGCCCTGTGTCTGCCCTGGTGCCCACCAGCCCCGCACAATCCAGTCACAGCTGCTGGGGGACACAGGCTGCTTCAGCTCGTCATCAGGCAAAGGGGAGAACAGAAGATGGGGGAAGGAGAGTCCCTTTTCCTGCCATGCCCAAGTGACAAACATTTCAGCAGGTCAATAGGGCATGCCACGTACTATTTATTTACATTTCTAGCACCATTTCTAGGAATTGGGGTATAATTAAAATTTTTACTGTGTAGCTGTGGACCCTAAGATAATAAGTATTGAAAACCTTTCCCCTTTAGCACATAAGCACAGAGCTGAAATCACGTGATGCTACAACGGACAACGGAGCTGATCAACTTACTTCAACAACGGCTTCAGTAGGGAGGGGAATCAGGTGTTAACAGAATTGACTAGTAGCTGAGATGGCAGCTTGGTATTATTTAAAAATATGGCTGAGAACCAGGAGCTTGGTGAGGGCAGATTCTGAGCCTTGTGCTTTATTTATGTAATACAACACGGGTTTTTGGAGGGTCTGTTTATCTGATAGACCATCAGACAAAGGTGGAACGGGTTTTGATAAAGTGCTACAGTAACATAAGAAACTTAATTTCATTAGAGATGCTAGAAGCAATAACAGTGAAGCAAGTCTCTGGTAGTATCATGAGCATTTTGGGCTTTGGAATCACCAGAGCGGAAGTCATTAATCCTTGCAATACTGTGGCTCTGAGCCAACCTCAAAGTTGCGAAAACTATTGCTGCTGTGCAAACTCAAAAAGACAACTCTATCTGCATGTTTAGTATCACTAAGTCGTGTGTTTGGCCTTGATAAAAATTATTATTACATTTCACATAGCACTCATTACGGTGATCAGTAATAAGAACACTTATGCATTATGAAGTATCTTATTGTAGTTGCTCTCACATTTGATATTTCCCTTCCTTTAATTTATACTAATATTTTGTTTCATCTATCTATATTGATATTTCTATCACCTATCTCTCTATCATCTATCTGTCATCAGTCTATCTTTCTAGCTATATATCTTTCTAATCTACCTGGTTAAATTCCAGATTACTTTTTATTACCTAATTGTTCATGGAATGCTATTTTTAATAGAAAGCGTCCTTCCGGTATCAGTCTCACCAAATGCACAATGAAAGCTCATGCATATTTGGAAAGGAGTGAGCATTATTTAGAATTCAGAGATGAGTCAAAGTAAAAACCATTGAGCACAGCAAAAAAAAAAAAAAAAACCAAAAGCAAAAAACAACAAAAACCCTTGACATTCGTAGAAAATAATGAGCTACAGCTTTCAACTTTCAGAGCCTCCACACATGTAATCAACCATAACACCAGGGAGAAAAGCATTTAAGCAGCGAAACCGCATGGCACGGGGCAATGCAGAATGGCCATGTCACTAGCACTCTGCCCTTGCACGGGTGTCTGGTTCCACCTCGAACCTGAGAGCATCTGCCTGAAACACAACAATGCCTTCCTCCAGTTTGAGATCCAATGCTGCCTCTAATAGCTGTGTGAGATTTGAGGGAAGTCAAATCACATCTCGAAAATCTCATGTTCTTTCCCTTTAAAAAAGGAAGAGATTGGACTAGCTCAGTAGTTTTCAAAATTATTGTCGCTGTCAAAGGTTTTCTTACTTCCACTTACTCAAAAGTGTAAGCAAATGGAATAGGTATTGGTGGGACGGGTCTGGCTAAAGGAAGGGGGTGAATGACCCAGAAGCTCTTCTGATGGCTGTTGAGGGTTCCAAGGAACACAGTTTGAGGATGCCTGGGTTAATCAGGCTTTAGGATCCTAATACCCCATTGAAGATGGGCATTGGTGACGTGCCTCTTTATTACTTGCCAGGTGGTTGGCATAAGAAACTAGTATGGTAACTGACCTCACCAGCCTAGTTATGTTCCATAATATTCAGGTTTTGACTCATGTCTTGTTTTTGTGCAACAAAATAGAAAGCTTTGAAACAACAGATAGAAATATTGTCATGATACTTTTCCAGTCGAGGTTCTGACCTGCATATTAAATCAGGGTAGTGTAATGCTGAGAAGAGCTTGGGTATGGGCCCAAGTAGACCTGGGTTTAAATCCTAGCTTGCTGCTGATTGATTTTGTGATTGGTCCTTTTCTTTATTTGTGACGTGGGCAGAGTGAAACCCACCTCAAAAGTTAAGGTGCTGTATACATGTAAGAGCTTCTAGTAGGGATACCTGCGTATAATAATAATAATAATAATAATAATAATAATTGTTTGTGGAGACATGAAGAACTAAAAGTGTTTTAATTTCTATTAAAAAAATCACTTATCCATATTATCATATTAATGGGGCACCTGGGTAGTTCAGTTGATTAAGTGACTAACTCTTGGTTTTGGCTCAGGTCATGATCTCAGGGTTGTGAGATTGAGCCTGAGTCAGACTTCTTGCTTAGCAGGGAGTCTGCTTGAGATTCTCTCCCTCTCTCTCTGCCTCTCCCCCCACTTGCGTGTGCACGCTCTCTCTCTCAAATAAATAAATTTTTTAAAAAATGTGTTATCACTTCACACATATGCCTCAATAAACAAGAGAGAAAACTAAATGAGGGAAGGGTATTTTTTTTCACATTAAACCTTTATTTTTTCTTAAAAAATAGGCTCTCTTAGTTAATCTTTCATGTTCCTACTTTTTCTAGATACACAGGTACAAGAAATGCATCCATATTTTAGCTATTAGAAGAATATCATCCACCAGAGCATGAAAATAAAAGGCAGCTCTCTCTGGTCTTGATAGCAGGAGAGGTTGGAGGTGGGCCCCTTGAGGGGAAAACAGCCCTCAGGGACAGCCCTGCTCTGCCCTGGCCAAATATTGTCATCTGGCCCAGTGTGGCTAGAAGCACAATTATGGGTGGTTTTTGTTTGTTTTGTTTTGTTTTAGAGAGAAAGAGAGAGTGAGAGCAGGGGCAGGGGGCAGAGAGAGAGGGGGAGAAAGAGATTCTTTAAGAAGGCTCTGAGCTCAGAGCCCCAGAGCGGGGCTCGATCTCACATCCCTGAGATCACGACCTGAGCCAAAATCAAGATCCGATGCTTAACCAACTGAGCCACCCAGGTGCCCCTAGATGGTGCAAGTTTTAAAAGGAGATGGGAATCCAAAATTTTGTGTGGGAGCTCCTAGTTTTAAATGTTGACTCTATTTTTAAAGATGTGTAGGTAACAGGGAGATGATCTGTGGGCTGCTCAGATTCAGCAGCTAGGAGCTGTTCGCAGACCAGATGGGTGTCATGGTATATTGGGTGTCATGGTGTACTGGGTGTCATGGACACCCAGGCCTGTCTAGCCTTCACTTCTCTGCCCTTTGGGATTCCTAAGGTAAAAATGTAGATATGGGATAGTACCTGAGTGGGAAGCGAAGTGTAGCCATATCAGCAGGACGAGCTTCTGGCCCTCTAATATAGTCTGATGGGTCCTCAGGCTGGAGACTGAGTGGGGTCTCCTCCTCACCTGCCCTCCCCACCCTGCCCTTCCCTGGTGCCCACTCCTTAGGGTTGAGTCCTGGGGACCAGACACTCCCGTGTGCCCACAGTGAGACAAAGAGTGGCTGAAGCCCAAGAGTGCCCCGTCTACTTTTTCATCTGGCCAGACAGCCCCTGGAAGGGCCCGGTGGTGGCAGAGTTTAAGAAAGAATGAAGTTGAAGAAAGAATGTTGCCTCCTTCAGAGGCACAGCGACCCCACCCACCAGCGCTGTGGACCGAGCAATACGGAGATGAGCGGCTTCTCCCTTCTGAGGGAATGCGGGGTGAGGGGAGAGCAGAGGGCTCACAGGGAAGATGGGTCGTAGGAGGATTCCTGTGATGAAGAGTGAGGACACGTGTGACCTTTGGGTCGTGTTTTTCTTCCGCCTTTAAATAAAATCTTTGGCCTGTCTTGTCACTTCATAACTTCCAGTGCATCAGAGCTACATTTCTTCACCATCCCTGTGTCTATGACCTTAGCCCAAGGGGTGGGCACCTCATGCCCACCATAGTTCCTGTGGCCACACTCCTCCCAGTTCCCGTTATCCAGGGGCTACTCTGGGCTTTCCACAGCTGGGCTTCCTTCAGCTCATCCTCTCGAGCTCGTCCAGTAACAGTAGCTTCCCAAGCCTCGTTGCTGCAAGCGTAGACCCCCTCTCTATTCTTTCCCCCCAACCCCCCAGTCTGGTCCCATGCTCCTCTTCCAGGGTTCATTTTGAGATTTCCTCCTGGTGATGCTCTTGGTCTGAGCAGGCAGGTTTCCTCCCAAGGAGATGCTATTGCTGCTGAAGCCACCATGCTTTGTGCTCAAAGGCCCAGGCTTCTGTTCTCTGCACTTGACTTTGAGCAAGTGTCAGGAAGAGTGACTATGGCCACTAAATCTCTCATAAAGTAAAAAAGTTGGATGCCAAATTTTATAATTACTATAATCACAATAAAATATTTACATGCGAGGGAATGCTAGAAAGAAACTTCAAAAATCACATTAACTGTATTAGAAGGTAGAAATCGATAGGAAACTCTATTTTGTAACTTTTCTGTAATGTTCTTATATTGCTTTGATAAGTACACTAAAACAAAAGGTAATGAGTTTTATTTCATTTTTATTTTTAAAAGAGATTTCATTTATTTGAGAAAGAGAGAGAGAGTGCATGAATGGGGGGGGAGGGGCAGAGGGTGTGGGAGAAACGGGCTCCCTGATGGGCAGTCCCAGGGTTCAATCCCAGGACCCTAGCTCATGACCTGAACTGAAGGCAGATGCTTAACCGACTGAGCCACCCAGGTGCCCCATGAGTTTTATTTTTTAATGTAATTGATCTCTGGACCAATGAAGACCTCTAATAACCCAAATTTAAAATTCTCTTGTTTCATGAAATAGCAGTAAAAATGTCAAGAGGAAATGAAAGGATGATTAAGTTTATAGATTATTTGAAGCTGTCTGCAAACACAATATTAACACAAACAACCATAGGCAATGCATATGCATTTCACGAGGGTGAAAATTTCTCGATCTGTTGAATCAAGAACCCAGATGACTTACTGTAATTGTTTTAAGAAAGAAGAGTATTGTATTTCCAAAAAAAGTTCTCTGCTTTTATTTATTTATTTTTAATTTTAGTTTTAATTTATGTATTTATTTATTTTACTGAGTCAGCTATTAGAGGTGAGCTTTCAAGGTTTATCCTTTTATTTATTTATTATTTTTTTTAAACACACGAAGCCAACTTTAAAAAAAGATGGAGAAGGAAAAAAAACAGCCTCTGATAGATTGCCCTGTACAGAATTATTTATATGAAAAGTCCTGCCTAAGCATAATTTTTTGAGATGACATGTGCTTTGAAAATACAATGTGATTTCATCTTGAATGTAAAAGTAACTGTCTTTTTTTTTTTTTGCTGACACCAAGGCTATAGAACCTGCCGATGTAACAGGGGTGGGAGTTGACTCAATCAATCCCAACGCCTATAAATCTATGGGTTATACCATATATAGTATAGTATTGAGGCAAATATCATTGATTTATGTAACTGGAAATTTGAGTAATACAATATTACTTAATTATGTGTGGCTCTCCTGCCCCAGAGCCTACCTTTCTGATGAGTGGGAATTGGTTATGATTCTCATAGAGCCACTGTTTCTTATACCCACCTCCCCCCACCCCCTTTCCCTCTGTGGAGCCCGGTTGGGATCTATTAGCATTGTCTTTGTGGCCCACTGAGTGTGAGAAGTGCAGTAGGCTGAAAAGGGAGAATGGGATCAGGTTTCAGGGATTATTCATGAATAAAACTGCAGCACGTGGCACTCAAGAAAAGAACACCAACACATCAAAGCGGGCCTGCTGACCACTGCCCTGAGATGACTCGGGCTCAGGCGGGTCCCAGCCTTACCTCTGTATAAATGGGCATTTTAGTTGTGTGTGATCTTTTCCTTTAGAAAAGATACTTGTTATATATTAGCTCCTTTCATGCAGACAGACTGTGCTCAATAGATGTTTGTGGAATGAATGGGTTTCCTCTCCAGTGAAGTCTACACGCTCCTGCCAGGAACACCTTTCTCAAAGGTGGCTTTCCTTACTTGACTGCCTATTCCAAAACCTCGGAGGTCCCACCTCACCCAGAGCCCTCACTTATCTTTTGAGGTTCTTTGCAGTTTGGCCTCACCTCTGACTTTCCAGCTTCATCACCTGCTCACTGCTGCCCTGAATAAGCCCCCTACTTGCTGATCTCCAGCTACTCAGAGGCTGTGCAGGGACATGCTTACCAAGAGTGGTGGAGGACATTTTCTTACCCCACTCCCCCTTCCTGACATCAGATGTGTCCTCCTTAATCCTCGCTGAGAGAGAGAGAGCGAGCGAGCATGGGTGGGCTGGGTACGGGGGCAGAGGGAGATGGAGAATCCCAAGCAGATTCCATGCTCAGTGCAGAGCCTGGAGCCTGACGTGGGGCTCGATCCCACAGCCCTGAGATCACGACCTGAGCTGAAATCAAGAGCTGGGTGCTTCACTGACTGAGCCACCCAGGATGCCCCAATCTTTGCTGCTTCTATGAAGCCTTCGCATAAGCTCCCCACCCTCAGTGGTCCACCCGAACCTGTAAGTGGTCTTTAATGCCTTCTTTAAAGTCACACCAGCAGCATCAAGACTTTTCATTTTGCCCTTAATCCTGCACTTTCCCTATAACAACTGTGCAATTGCTGTGGTCGTGTATGAATTGTGTCATGTTCTTGAGGGCAAGAGGCCTTATCATGTTTGGATTCCCCAACAGAGCCCCACACGGTGCTACATATATAGACACTGAATGGGCTGAATTGCATCTCCCTGAAATTCAGAATTCCTAATGATGAGTATCTCAGAATGTGACCTTATTTAGAAACAGAGGCATTGCAGATAGGAAGCTAGGCGGTGTGGGCCCCTAAACCAGTATGACGGGTGTCCGTATCAAAAGGGGAGATTTAGAGACAGAGACACATACATAAGGAAAATGCCATATGAACACAAAACAGAGATCAGGAACGCCAGAAGCTTAGCATGAGGCACAGAACAGATTCTCAGAGGAGAGGGAATCAACTCTAACTACACTTTGATCTTGGATTTCTAGCCTCCAGAACGGAGACAATAAATACTCGTTTGCACCACCCAATTTGTGGTATTGTGTTAAGGCAACTCTAGGAAATTAATATCACATGCTTAATAAGCATTTATTAAATCACAATGAAAGAGTGAAAGGGGCAAAGGGCTCACTGTGGACTTTTATTTTTTAGGAAAAAAACACGTTTATTAGAACAACATTTAAAAAAATAGACTTTATTTTTAGAGCAGTTTCAGGTTCGTAGCAAAATTGAGTGGAAGGTTCAGAGATTTCCCATAATCCCTGCCCCCACATACAGGCAGCCTCCCCACTATCAAAACCTGTACCAAGTGGTACATTTGTTACAATGGATGAACCCACATTGACATGTCATTGTCCCCCTGTTCACTCCTGGTGTTGTGCATTCTATGGTTGATGACAGATGGATAATGAAATGTATCCACCATTATAGTGTGACGTTGCGTATTGTCACTGCTCTAAAAATTCTCCCTGCTTTGCCTGTTTGTCCCTCTCCCCAACTCTTTAGCAACCCATGGCAACTGCTTGATCTTTTTATCGGCTCCATAGTTTTGTCTTTTCCAGAATGTCATATATGGAATCCTACAGTATGTAGCCTTTTCAGATTGGCTTAACTTTGAAAGTTTCTTCCATGTCTTTTCATGGCTTGATAGCTCATTTCTTTTAGGGCTGAATCATATTCCATTGTCTGGATGTACCACAGTTTATTCCTTCACCCGCTGAAGAACGTCTTGGTTACTTCCAAGTTTTAGAAACTATTAATAGAGCTGCTATACATAGTCACTTCCAGGTTTTGTGTGGACATAAGTTTCAAATCATTTGGGTAAATCCCAAGGAGTGTGGTTGCTGGATTGTGTGGTAAGAGTATATTTACCATATATATTTACCAAGAGTACATTATAGTTTTGTAAAAAAAATGCTGAACTGTCTTCCAAAGTGGCTGTACCATTTGGTATTCACATCAGCAATGCTGGAGAGTTCTTGCTCTGTGCCTAGCCATCATTTGGTGACATTAGGATTTTGGTCACTTAATAGGTGTGCAGTGGTATCCCATTGTTGTTTTAGTTTGCATTTTCCCAATGACACTTTTTTTAAAGTACGTTCCACACCCAGCATGGAGTCCAATGCAGGGCTTGAACTCACAACCCTGAGATCAAAACCTGAGCTGAGATCAATGGTCAGACGCTCAACTGACTGAGCCACCCACGTGGTCCACCAATGACATATTTTGAGAAGTTTTTCATATGCTTAATTGTCATTTGTTTATCTTCTTTGGTGAAATATCTTTTCAAGTCTTTTGCCCATTTCTTTAATCGGATTGTTCATTTTCTTATTGTTTAGTTTTGAGAGCTCTTTGTATATTCTGGATAACAATCCTTTATCAGATATGTCTTTTGCAAATATTTCCCCCTGGTCTGTGGCTCATCTTCTCATTCTCTTAACAGAGTCTTTTGCGGAGCAGAAGTTTTTATTTTATGAAGTTTAATTTATCAATTATTTCTTCCATAGATCTGCCTTTGGTGTTATAGTTAAAAAGTCATTGCCATAGCCAAAGTCACTTAGATTTTTTTTTCCTAAGTCATATTCTAAGAGTTTCGTTTTGAGTTAATTTTTGTAAGGAGCATAAGGTCTGTGTTTAGGTTCTTTTTTTTTTTTTTTTTTGCATAAGGATGCCAAACTGTTTCAGCAGTATTTATTGAAAAGACTATCTTTTCTTCATCATAGTACTTTTGCTCCTTTCTCAAACATCAGTTTGAGACCCTTATTTGTATGGGTCTATTTCTGGGTTCTATGTTCTGTTCCATTCATCTATTTGTCTATTCTTTCACCAATACCACACTGTCTCGATTACCCATAGCTTTACTGTAGTAAATCTTGAAGTCAGATATTGTCAGTCCTCCAACTTTGTTCTTCTCCTTCAATATTGTGTTTGCCTTTCCATAAAAACATTAGAATCAGTTTGTCAATATCCCGTCTCCCCATCACCTTAGGTGGGATGTAATGGCTTCAGTGGGCTGGAGCTGGGTATTTCCCTTCTCCCAGGTCAGTTAGGCTCTGATAAAACCCCAAAGTTTTAAGGTCTTTACATAGTTTGTCTTGAGGACAGAGAAACCTTCTTGCTAAGAACAGAATGCTCAGGCATGTTTCTTAATCCTTCCTTCCCCTTCCCCCATGCCAGAAGCACAAGGTTGTTTTTTTTTTTTTTTTTTTTTTCCTCTGATTGTCACTGTAAGAAGCTGGTCCATCTCCTGGGGTAAAACTCACAGAAGTGTGGGGACCCCTATGTCTGAGTCCCCCTGGAATTTTTATGTCTCAGGCTTGTCCCTGTTGAGTCTCCAGCAATTTTTCAACTACAGTTTAGGTTTCCCTACTCTGGGACTCGTTCCTGTGAAGGTTTCTGCTCTGGTTAGTTGGGATTCTCTGTATCCTCCTGTCTATCTTTCCAGTTTTTGAGGCAGCGATGTGCCCTGTGACCTTACTTCTTTGACTTGTTACCAAGAGTGACAACTTCTAAGCTCCTTAGATGCTGGACCAGAAACCAGAAGTCCTGTGGAGTTTATAATTACCTGCTGGAGTCACACACGGCCACTGGGGCTATGCGTTTAAGGCAGAGAAGGACTCACTGTCTTTTGAATATGATACAATTTTAAAATTATAATCTACTATTGGAGCTTCAGTAAGAACTCATTACATGCAATGAGAGCTTGGATTAAAATATCAAAAAAAGGTTTCTCAGATAAATTAATTGCTCCAAGAAGTGATCAAATTTAAGTCATCAAAACAGAAGAAAAAACAAATTAGGCAAATTTAATCACTTATATTTCATTAAGAGCCAAGTGTGTGTATATATAGATAGATAGATCACATAGTCATCTAGTATCAGAGGTCAGGTTAGATCCTTACGATGGGTGTGGATTCTGAACTTCCTCTGGCTCTTACCCCCTTTCTTCATTCATGCCTTGAGAGTATGAATCTCATTTCACAGGACTTTCTCTTTAATAAATAGAAGAGAAACATCACTGCACATTTTACAGTAGCTGCGTTTTTTTGAATTAGGTTGCTCCAAAAATTAATTGTTTCATCTTGTTGAACTCCCATCCTGACTCTTGCAGAAATGGGAGCGATAGTCATCTTCTTTGAAGTATTCCACCATTTTGCTTGTTTTGTTCTGACAGTTTGAAAATGAAATATGACTTTAAAAATATTTTAATGTAAAACGTCTTTCTTTCAGTCATGGAAACATTTAAGAGTAATATTAAATATGAAATAAACAGCAATGTCCCAAATCTATATTGAAGTATAACTATATAATAACACGGACTAGAAGTAAGTGGATGATATTCATATGTCAGGTGGTTTCCCATGCTGTTCTGGGCATGGCCTGCCTTTAAAGGCATTATTATGTATTTCATATATAATAACAATATATGTAAATATATAGTTGTCAGCTTGGACGTTTATTTATCTTTATTATTATCTTTGCCCACAGAATGACTATTGCTGACTCATTGAATTCTGCTTCATTCGTGATTAGGATTCTTCTCCTCATGGTGGGAACACCCAGATAGAATTTATTCTGATAACATAATTTATTTGTGTACTTGGAGGGCCTTAATCAAATACATTATGTATATAGTATGTGTAAAAAGGGTATAGCTATGATCCTTTGGAAGTGGAGAAATAAATCTCTCTGCATTGAGATTACTTAAGCTCTGGACGTTCTCAATTTCTTCTCTGACTTGTTTCTTGATTTTGCTGTTTCCAATTTGATGAAATAATATTAGCCTCATGAATGCCCATTTTTCTGAAGCTCTGTGGGAGGCAGGCTCTTGATGATATGTCCTGGACCTTGCAGAATTGGCAAGTTCTTTCTGTTTGACCTACTCTAGCTCAGATTGGTTGGTATGCATTCTATTTTCCTCAGGGAGGAGTTTGAATGGTTACCTTACCTTCTACTATGGAGATGACGGTCAAAGAGACAAGCATGCGTCACTTCCATTCAGCATGTGCTCTGCTCCAGCTTCTCCCTCGGTTGGCTATCCCTGTGTCTCCTGCTCTCTGGGTGGGCCTGTGTGGGAATTCCCAGAGAGAAGCTTACAAAGGATGGTAGCCCAGGTCTGTGGCCATCAGTTAAGCCTTTGCCTCCAGCCCTCAGCTGAGCATGGGCTGCAACCTGTCTTGGCCACATACCCAGAAGAGAGGAAGGCAGAGTGGAAATTGGTGCATGTATGGAGAATAGGATAATCACAGCCCTTGCACGCATCCTGTCTCCTATCCAACTTTCCTCCAATGAAAGAATGGGAAGATCTTGGTCAGGATAGATATTCTAAATTCCTATGAGATAATGACCAATATAGCCATTGTATTTTTTCCCCCTCAGGAAAAATAAGTATTAATTGGAGTTGTTGGATGAAATGAATCTTTATTTCTATCTCTCCCCGACTCCACCAAATAACTTTAAAAATTGTGCTGCTGGTTTTAGGATCCCAAGGATGCATACAGTCAGTATACAACTCTCTGATATATGGAGGTTGTTTGAGTAATAGCATTGGATTCCATTTTATCACTCAACCCTATAGTATTTAGTTACATCTGATCGGTTAAATCATTCAACCTGACAAAAAAACCTAGAGGGCAGTTCTTATCAATAGCTGATTTTTGGTGTAATGCAGAGAATCAAAGTAGCCTAGACCTAAGGTACACATTTCTGTTGTGATAGATCCTGGATTCTCTGATTCCAATATTTTTGCGTGTGTTCGAGAAATATCCGGTTGGCATTCTCCTCTGCTCACCACCCCTCAATTTCTTTTCCTTATTTTTCTGCACATCAATATTTTCATTTTTGAGAATGGAAAGACGCAGAGATGCTGACATATGAGAAGGAGCTTGTTCTGACAGAATTTCTAGATTAGTTCGTGGATGAATTTCATGAACTCTGGTGAGAATGATCACTTTTATAAGAATTCTGGGATTTCATCACACTGGGCAGGAAAGCTAGTAAGGGTATGAATGTACATCTGCACTGTTATGTAATTTTTGTGTAGTTCTTTCCTTTTCAAGACATATAAAACTGGGAATAAACCAATCCCTGAAAAAAAGTGCCAGTGGTTTTTTGCCTCAGAGTCCTAAACCAATGAAAGGTACTAGGTTCACAACTCTGGCATGCCCTCCTTTCTTATGGGGTGCCTCAATGGTCTCGGCACTTTCCTGCTACATTTGTTCACCCTCATAGGCTCTGGACAGTTTTGCTCTCTGATTCCTTTCCATCTGCTCTCCGTGGGACAGGTGCCACGAAGCATCCTTTCAGTCTCTTGCCCTGACCAACTTCCAGGGGCTGGGAGAGGCTCTGTGAGTGCATCTCCCAGTAATCACACGCGAAAGCTCAGCTGTCCTTGTCAGATAAAATTTGCAAGGACTTCGGCTTATTTCTCCCCAAGAGTAAATTTTCTGCTACCAAAGAACATCTTCCATGAGAGTTTGGAAAGCTGCTTTTATATATATATATATATATTTTTTTTAATTTCATTTTATTTTTTTTTTAGAGAGTGTTAATTCTGGTGTTCAGAGGTCCATCTCCCCATCCAATGTTTTCTTCAAACCTTCTCCCAAAGGACTAAAAGAGTCTTCAAAACAAAAAACCAAAAACCGCCCAAAACCAAAAGAGGATTCAAACGTACAGATTAGGATCCCCTCTTGTTACAGTTGAAGCTGTCTGGCTTATACGTAGTGATTAAGAAAATGTGTGTGCATGTATATTACAAATAATCCCACAACCTGCAATATGGGTCACTCATTTACCTAAAGCCAATGACAATGCAAGGTGTTACGACATTTCCGGACTATATCCTGGTGTGAAGAATACTTAGAAGAAAGATTAGTCTCACTAAATTGTCTGTACTTGCTTGTAGTGGTTTACAATGTACACATGTATTTGGAATTTAAAAATTCATTTTGCCCTCATTTTCTATTTCTCGATGCCATTGAATCATTCATTTATTCATTCAGTAAACAGGTGTTGAGCAATTTGCTGCATAATTGCACCATGCTCTGTGCTACAGACATCATAGTGAACCAGGCAGGCATGAACTTGACCTCACAGCCTTGTAGGCTAGTGACTGTAGATCACATTAATAGTTAACTTCATTATAACTGCCCATCTCAACTTAGGAATGATTATCTTGTTAAGGAGCAGCACTTCGGGTTACTTTCAAGGTGAGAACAAATATAATCTTAAAACACAGTGGTCAAACAATTCAGAGAGATGCTGGGAAATGTGACCATTTGACAAATGTTAGTTTGTAGTATGTTCCCATATTTGGCACTATACCATGAGAATTATCAAGAACTGTGTCTGCTTATTAAGGCACAATAGCAACTTATAAATATAATGTGCTTGTTTTGTATAAAATGCAAATGAAATGTCAACAGTACTTTTGGTCTTTTTGAGAAGTCAACGTAAAGCGTAGAATGCTATAGGGACCTAGGCGATGTCTTATTTCAGTCCCCCATTTCATAGAGATTTGAACAGAGAGGGGAGGCAGCCCTGGGTCACCCCTACCGCCTGCTTCAAGCACAGGGTTTAACTGACATCAGCTGGGGCAGACCGGCCTCACCACTGGCTCCAGCTATAAAAAGAGAACTGCAGACGAAAACAAAAACTTCAAAGAGGAGGCTAGGTTGTCTCCGGAGAATTGGTCTAGTGCAAAGCCTTGTCCTCCAGGACAGCTTAGAGGCAGAAGCCTGATAAAGAGATGCTGCTTTAGGAAGTGGTCTGCTTGAGATTTCCAGTGAGAGGAGACAAATGCCTTTGAACCCCTTGAGTAAGGTAACCAAGGGCAGGTCTCAACATTCACTCTAAAGGTAGTATTTCCTTGGAAATTTTGGCCATTTAAGAATAAAATGCAAAATGTGTTAGAAAGAATTGGCAAATAATTTATTAAAAGGCAGTTATCCATTTCATTAATTCTAAGTCACAATTGATTTTAAATGGCCTGTTATTTTATATACCACTAAGAGGGAAAAATCACTGCCCATTAAACTATGATACAGTGCTTTCTTATCACTTAGAATTTATTTAATACTCATTTACAGAGCTCTTGGAACGTAGACATAGGATTTTATCACCTATCACTCTTTACCTACAGAAAAAAGGACAACATAAGGGGTGTGAGTGGATTGGGGCATTCCTAAGACTTCTTCACATCCACAATTCTGGTCTTCTGTGTCGTTTCTCATTTATTGTCATTGCTGTCCATGTTTGTGTACATACCTGTGCCTCTGAAGATGCCGATGGCTCATCGTTTCTTACAGAATCGGTGAAATAACTAAAAGCCATTAGTGCAGAGCTCCTTACCCGGCTCCGCTATTAAATGGTACGAGCCTGCTTTAACTCCAGGTCAGAAATGCTGCTGACCATTCAGCACCGTGGCAGAACTGGTCCCTGCAAACATTTGACTGCGAGCTCTTTTTACAAAAGGGCATTTCTAATTTTCCAAGATTTTTGTTTTCCCCAAGTTGCTGATATTCGGTGATGCCAGGACAATGAGAACTCTGTCATGATTGTCACAGGTCACACAAAGACTGTTAGACACTAGATCTGAGACCCATTCTGATTTCCAATTTCAGAGATAAATAAATGTAAAAAGAAATATGACTCTCAGAGCTAATGAAATAACAACACTAAAAGATTCCTTGCCTTTAATGCTTTTCTCCCTTTGGTATTTGACCTATTATGCTGCACACAAAGTAAATTAGCTGCTTTGTTTTGTTATTACAAGTAATTGAGTTTGGGGTTCTGTGTGGAACCTGCCCGGTGCTCCTGGGTCAGCATTCCTTACACTACCTTTCTGGAACATACATGATCTTGGAGTTGTTAGGCGTGTTCCATATGGAAAGAATTCTGTGCTTACAGAAGTTTGGAAGATGCCATCCACCACATTTCTCTCTGGGGGAAGCACAATTACAAGAGCATATTAAAGCCTCTGAGAAGTCCTGTAGTGAAGAATCCCATTTAAATGCTTGCTTCTGTGTTCTCAAATTTATGTGGCTATAAAAGCCTTCTCCCCCATTTTTTATGGGTGTGCTGTAGCAGAGTTTGAGAGATTCTCCTCTAGGGTATTTTACTGCTCAATCAAAATAGCTAAGCCTGAAACACCACCACAGGCCTTCGGTAAGGTCCTAGCGTTTATTGCTAAGTTATTGATGATGGCTGCACCCCAGGGGAAGGGCATGTCCACGGAAGAACTAACAGGTCCCTGGGGATTATCCCAGTCCTCCTGCAGCATGGGACTGTCAGAGACAAGCCTTTATCTCCAAGGCTCTTTTCCAGAGACTCTTCTCCTCATGCATACCTTGTATCTTAGACTCCGTGGCTCATGCCTCCTGTAGTCTTCCCCACACGTCTGTCCTCACCTGTCCCCAACTTTGCTGGATGATTTCCATGCCCAACTCTTCACTGCCATATCCATATGTTCTCCATCCTGGAAGTAATTTGGAACTCTCAATTTGGTGATCGATCATACCCATGCCAGCGTTTTGTATGCCCTTAGACCTCAATGCGTATTGAAAAAAATGAATAAGATCCACATTCCCCCCAAACAGTTCTTACATTCGATATATTGATTAATAAGCACCCAGGAGATAAAGCCCCCATCAAAGCATGACCTTGCCTTAGTCCCCCACTGTCAGACTCCAAGTCCTATAAATTCACGCTCCTGGGTCCCCAGGCTGGGACCTTCCCTGTCTGCCTTAATTCAGGCCCTCTTTGACTCCAACTGGACTATTGGTGCCCTTGGAATTTTTTTTTGCTGAGATCCATCTTCCATGCTACTTGGTTGTTTTTTCACAATCACATCGAGCTATTCCTCCTGTTAAACAAATCTAGTTCCCACCAAATGAGAGTGTCCAGCATAACTCATCTGGAAGTCATGAGAGGGTTTGGTTAAAAAGAAAATTACATATACATTTATAGTAGAATACTAAGCAGGCATTTAAAAAGTTGTACTTTATTTTTTATATGTTTTGATATGGAAAATACTCATGCTATATTTTTAAGTGAAAAAAAAAGATTACAAGATAGTATGTGTCCCCGGGAATATGTATGTAGTTTTCATATTTCTATAAAAATTATGGAATGATATAAATGCTAAATGTCGCTTATCTCTTGGTACTGAGGTTCTAATTAATTTTTTCTCTTTTTGCCTATGTGTTTTTAATTTTATAATAGTGAAGTTGTATATTTTTAAAATAAAAAAATATAAAAAAGATGTTATTTGAAAGATGTAGTTCTAATAATGCTCTCCTCCATGAAAGCTTCTCTGCTGCTACTCTCTCCAGCATTCAATACCCACATGCTTTGTTACTCAGAGAGCTCTCTGAGAACAAATGATCTGCTTACCTGTATTCCCTGAACTGGACTATAAACAACTTGAGGACAGAGGCCACGTCTTATTTATCTTGTATTTGGATATTTAGCCCAGTCTGGCCCTTAGTGAGTGTTCAGTAAATATTTAATGTGATTGAGACTGGTTTTGTATTAGGAAAACTGGAATTATGACTTGTTTTTTGCTGATACATAAATTGGCATGTGTATATATGCTGCATGTGCTCACTGTATGCTGGACCCTGTTCTAGGCATATTGCGTGCATTACCTGGGAAATAAAGAATGCAATTATTACTGCTATTATGGGGGGTAAATGGCAGCTTGGAGGTAAGAGTTGTCTGTGGGTTTGCTCTGGGCTACATATGCCTCACTTCAACATTTGCTCTTAAGAGCTATGCAACGGCCTCCTAGGAATCTACTATCACCGCACAACGACTTTGGAAACAAATGCACTTCTCCGCAGCTAAGACCACTGGAGAGTCACTGGGCTCCTGATGGTGGGAGGAGTGGTTCTCACCAGAGTGGAGACTCAGCATCATGTTTCTCCTGCAGACTTTTGCTCAGAGCTGGCTCCATGGGTGGAAACTGGTACAGGGACTAGAGTCAACATGCTGACCTGAAGCCACATCTGTGTCTTTCAGTTGGCTCTTAAAGGGGTGCTCCTGGCATTTCTGAGTTCCTGAGACCTGAGTAGCAAGAAAAAAATGCAGAGCAAGTAAGTCTAGAATTTTCTGTTCTGATTCAATCTCCAAATGCCTTTATTACCTTGACCTGAGTGAGCGACATGGCCTTATAGATGAAAAAGAGAACATGGCTCTAGCACAGAGTTGCTCTTACCTTTCCATGTATTAGGGTGTTGTTTTGATTCTCCAAATTTAAGGACCCAGAGCAGCTCATCCATCAGACAGAGGTAAGTGGTTTCCAGTTGGTAGGTAAAATAATGGCTCTTGTATTCCTCCCACTCTTGGCTGTCCATAGGCAGCACCTATGATGTCCCCTCACCTGTTTTCCTCTATGGTGACCAACCATCCAGGTTTGCTTGGGACTGAGGGATTTTCTGCAATTCAGGTCTTACAGGGTGAAAACTGGGATGATTGGTCACCCACCACCTCACTCCCATTTAACCCCAATGGGCAGCTCCTCCTTGCCCCTTCCAACACACATACACCCACATACACACACAATTTTTTCTTTTTTAGTTAAAAACTAATAAATAATGAAAGGCTTGGAGAATACAGAAAAGTGTAACGGAAGATAAAACACACATGCACATAATCCTACCATCATCCAGGGCTAGTTGCTAGTAACTTTGTGATATACTTCCTTTCAGTCTTATTTTTCTATATAGACAACCTTTCTGTGACTTGTTTTCACATTTCATAGCTGCCCTCAATACTCATTCCAACTGAATTATCTTCGTAAAATTATTTGTAGGGGTGAGGAAAGGCTAGCTGGCATGACTGATGTCATCCTATATTCCTGAGATATGGTCCTGGACAGATGTCCAAGGTGTAACCTGTAAGAACTACCACGGACTTCAGTATCAGGTAATTAAATCCTTCACAGAGGTCAGCAAACATCTTTGAGGTTTATAGATAAAGGCAGGCAGGAGAAGTTGCAGAACATTTAACAGAGATCCACCATTAGACTTGGAATATTTCACTATGAGATCGCAGAGTTGATCCTATAATTATTATCAGTATATGAGTATTTCTTATAGGAAAGAGAGTGATAAATTCCCCTCCCCCTGACCTCTAGTGAATAGTTAGACAAGAACAAATGAGTCTTAAGCATAGTGTGAAGGATTTAGGCTAGATAATAAGAAAAGTTATTAACTACCTTAGTGGGTTGGAGAGACTGGAAGAAATCTCCTTCTCTGCAAGTCTTCAGAAATGATAGAGATTTTCCTATCAAGGAAGGATTAAGTGTGGGCCTGCCTAATGCCAAAGAATAAACAAAAGAGCCTGTCAGGGTCTCAGCCAGGCCTCAGGTTCTACGATTCTATGTGTAATAAAGAACACATAAAATACATGTAAAATTGATTTTAATTTTACATTTTCCTTTGAGAAACAAAGAAAAATTGATAGTGATATTTTTGAAGTTTGAGTTAAATTTTCAGGCCTTACGGAGCACCATGTTGCTACGGGGTCCGATGGTAGCATCACAGAGGGAAGCACTGGAGTGTGACGAAGTTGACTTTCATTATTTTCCCAAATTGCGTTCTTGTTGCTTTTCCCTGAAACTTTAAAATAGGTTCATTTAGTTTAGTAAATGTCTTAGCTGGGATTTTAAGCCCTATTTGTATTTCGAGGGATTAAACCAAATCTACATGGCTTGCAACACCACGGGTAACTTCCGGCCTTTGCTCCTTCACGCTGGTTATGTTGATCATTCTTAATTTTTAACAATGTTCAGTTCAACACTCTTTGTATTTTCTGCTGGTCTTTTTTTCTCTTGCACATTCATGCGAATAGTGTATTCATTATAAATATGGTCCATAGAGAAAGCATCCCTTTCTATGCAAATTGGCAGCTCAGGGAAGGGTTGGGAGCTTACAATGTCACTGAAAGTCACACAAATCAATTGGCAAAAATTACTTTCTGTGATTATCTTGTTTTTGCAGTTACATTTTTAATTTTGACAGTTTAAGTGTGTTTAGGGTTTACAGTAGTGAAAGGCCAAGTGGAATGTGGGGCAGGTCACTGCTGAGCTCCCCATTGCTTGGCTAATGAGGTTTTCTTTGGATTTCTGGTGTCATTTAATTTCATTAAGATTGAAGAGAGATACTTTAGAACAAAACAAATGAACAAATATTTATTGGGGGCCTATGATGTGCAAGGGTTGTGTTAGGTAAAGTGGGGCATAAAAATTAGGAATGCTTGCTTTCAAGAGCCTTACTATCTAATTAAGAAGGAAATAAGTAGTAATAAAATAAAAATATAGACCATATAAGAAAAGGTGCCACAAAGCAGGGCATGATTGTCAATTGAATTATACAGGTGAAGATTATTTGATTTTGGAGAGAAAATTGTGTCAGGCTCCTTCCCTTCAGGTGATAAGCTATGAGTTGGTCTCAAAGGCCTTGGCTAACCAGCAAAGCAGCCTTCTAGCATGGCAAATAAATATGTGTAAAGGCTGAGTGGGGGAAAGCAAAAGGTATGTTTAAGAACCAATAAATACATTTTAGTTGGAAAGGAGACTAGGAGCAGAAGAGTAGGGAAAAAAGCTTGGGGACCTGTTCTCAGTATGGTGTTCATTTCCTATTGCTTCGTAATAAATCACCACAAATATAAGAAGTTTGAACAACACCCATTTATTATTTCATAGTTCTGTGGGTCAGTTACAACTGGGTTTTCTGCTTAGGATCTCACAGGACAAAAATCAGGGGGTCAGTTGGGCTAAGTCGGAGGTTCTGGAAAGAATGCTTCCATGTTCATTCAGACTGTTGGCAGAATTCAGGCTCCTGTGGTTACCGGAGTGAAGTCCTTGTTTTCTTGCCCCCTGCTGGCCAGGCACACTCTCTGCTCCTACAGGACACACTCAGGTCTTTGCTCCATGGTTCCTTCCATCTCAGCTATAAAGAGCTTCCCTCACGTTCCCTCTCCTTTTAATCTCTCTTCCTTTTCTGCCACCAGCTGGAGAAAACACTGTGCTTAAAGGTCCCAGATGATTAGCTGAGGCTCTCCCACACAATCTTTCTTTTGATTAATTCAAGGTCAGCTGATTAGTAACCTTAATAACACTTACAAACTCTCTTTCTCCATGTAATGCAACATAATCATGGGTGTCACACAAGGGGATGAAAATCATGGGGTCTGCCTACCACACCAAGCTGTACAATGATGCTCCATGTTCCTTTCTATTGCGCAGAGTACTGACCTCAGGGTGTGTGAAGGAGATGTGCCTAGTTTAAATTGTGGCAGAAATGTGGTGGAATTTGGCACTTTTGTCAACTCTGTTTTATTTTCAATCAAATAACCTTTTCATGGAGGAAAAATGAACAAGTAAGGAAAGTTCTTAGATAGTTTTCCATTCATCTTTTAAGGTTATAAGCATGTGAAGGACTTTCTTATACCCATAAAGATTTGGCAGCATTAGACTTGACCTGGATGGGAAGACAAACTTGAAAAGTGTAAGAAAAATTCCTCTGAGGGTGTATATACTATGCATAAATCCTTTTTTTCTTTCCATGGACCAAGTATTCTTATATTTGCTACATTTTAAAAGAGTCATGTTATTCCACAAAAAGTACAAAATCCTATTTGAAGGGATAGGCCTTAGAGATGGTATCAGAATGTAGTTTGGAAACAATAACTCAAATATTTATAAGTGAAATTTACTGTACTAATGGTATTCGCTTTTCCAACATGGCTGCAACGTTGATTCATTGAGGAAAGAAATGGTGTTTATTTGTATTCTCTCTCACTGAGTCATTGCATTCACTCTGAAATTGGACAGTCATGTGAATGGGCAGCAGGAAAAGGGAAGGCTGAGTACAGAGTGCAGCAACAGGACAAGGAAATAGTTTCTTGTACAGTATGCTTGGAATCAGTTGCTGATACGGGATAGCCAGGTGCATGCAAGCAGGATTAATACTGGAGTGAACACATTCATAATGCTTTGGGCAGAGCTTTGGGCTCTAGCTTTGGGCAGAGCACTGCATAAGGTGTTGCTGGGGTTTTTCAAAATTATTTTAGTTCTTTCAGACTATGAAAGGAGCTCTTTCCTTTCACTGGGGTTGCTTCACTTCATTTAGGAAGAGTGTTAAAACCTTTCTCATAATCTGTGAATCCTAGCTAATGGATGAATGCAAATATTGTTATCATTTCCCATTGACAGAAGACTCCATTGTTACAATGGAGAGAAGTGTTAATCCTTTAGTAATTAATGCCTTATTGGGGTCTTCATAGGTCAAGGATGTAGTTGGATTTTGGTAAATTAACTTTGAAGTCCTTTCCTTAACTCTCATTTCTTTTTCTTTTTTCTTTTTTTTTTTTTAAATAAGTATTGCATATCACTTTGTTCTTTTTCATTTACCCATGATATAAGATCTAGTTTATATGCTGAAATGAAACTAAACTGGACAAAAGGTGACTATGAAGGACACCTGGCTCTTTCTGTATACTTCATAACAAATCATGTAGAAAATCCAACAAAGAGAAATTACTATGGTCATGTGGTAAAGATTAACCACCAGTATAATAATTTGCAATTATTATATTGGTCTCTCCAAGAGTATCAGGAAGAACGTTTCTTCTAAATTCTGTCACTGACAATGTGCATCTTAAATCCAAACAGAAGCTGGAGACTAATGTGTTGCATTAACTAATGAGCTCATCGATTCATGAGTATTTGTTCTGTTAAAAATTGTGTAACATAGAAGAAAAACAGAAAATATATTTTTCTGTCTCGGTTGCAATGCACAGTTGGGGAGGTGTGAAACCAGTGAGGAACCTGATGGTGTGTTTCAGTCCCTGAGTGCTAAGTGTGGCTCAGAGATGTGAGATCGGTGTCTGGAAAGATGCCCAGGGTGAGTGGACATGAAGCAAGCTCACTGAGGAGTGGAATCTGGGTGGGTGGGGAGTCTGGGTAGGCTGAGGAGGCCGGGGAATGGCAAATGTGAAGGCAAGGTCACGATAGCATCGTTTCGATGAATAACTGTATGTGTGTATTTGTGGCATGCAAAATAGTGATGAGAAACATGGGCTTTGCACACAGGCAGAGCTCGGTTTAAATCCACACCACCCTTATGAAATGCCCTTGGGCACATTATTTAACCACCTTGGGCTTCAGTTTCCCCATCTGTAAAATGAAAATAAAAATAGTAATTACCTAGACGTTGTGAGGAGGATTGAGTGAGAACATATCTAGAAAGCACTTAGAATGTCTGGCATGTGGTAAATATTTGATGTCATTTACCATATATTATTATTATCATGACGATGATTTAAAAACAGTCATGGGAATAAGCAACCAAGAATTCCATTTAGCACATGAATAGAATAAAAATATCCAACCACTACTGAATGTTTACTACGTGCTAGACATTCTCTGGGAGTACCTGGCATGTATTACCTTCTTTACCACTCACACTGATACTATGGGGGTAGGTAGCATTATTATCCCCATTTTATATATGGGACAAGGAGAAGTGTGGGAATTTGTGAAAATCAAATAGTTTGTAAGAGACAGGGCTGGGATTTCAACCCAGGCAGTCAGGTGCTGGAATCTGGCTTTTGTTCACTATTCTGTACCACCCAGGATTCTCACTCCATGATTGGGATCCTTCTTCTTCTTTTTTTTTTTTTTTAATAATTGGGACTCTTGACCAGTAAATTCTCCTGCTTCTTAGAGAGCAGGAGGGCAATCAGCCATCAACCTGTTGCCATCAGTGGGTGCATTGAGCATCTCCCAGATTGTGGGCACCAACCTCGACCTCAACCCTTACCAAACATGTCTATCCTTTATTAACTATACTCATGAGTGGTCATAGCTTCAAACATCTTTAAGAATTAGGAACTTTGTTTCGGAACAAGAATTACTTTAGGAGACACAGAATTTTCTTCGATAAAATTGTTAAAGAATTTTAAGAAAGGGCGGTGAAGGAAATAGAGTCCTAGACACTAATTCTGCAATGCTCATGAATCTGTAGAAAGTCTGTGGCTTTATTGCTTGTGTTAGAAAGCTTCAGCACACCCAATTAATGAAAATTAATGAACGTATATGCCAAGCATATACTGTGTGCCAGCCGCTGAGAAAGGCAAGGCAGTCTGTGATTCTCAAGGAGCGGCTGATCTAGTTGGAGGTACAGAATAGTAGAAGGGAGTTTGAGCTTATATAGACCCTGAACGGAAGCACAGGTTCACGACTTAGGAGCTCTGTTCTCCAGGCTTTGCTGTTTCTGAGTTTTGGTTTCTTTAGAGGGAAGACGGGGATAATACCACCTACCTCTCAGGGTTGTTAGAAGTAAATACACTGAAGGAATATTTGCAAAGCATCTGGTACCATTCTTGGAATGCAGTGGTTCTTGTTAAACATTATCTATTATGATTATGATTACTGTCATGTTGACACACATACAGACAGACATAAGAGAAACCAGCCAGGGGAGCCTGAGTGGCTCAGTCCATTAAGCATCTGACTCTTCATTTCAGCTCAGGTCATGGTCTCAGGGTTGTGAGATAGAGTCCCACATTGGGCTCCGTGGTGGTCACCGGGGAGCCTGCTGGAGATTCTTTCCCCCCCGCCCCTCCCCCTGCTCTTACACTCTCTGTCTCTATCTCTCAAATAAGTAAATAAATAAATCTAGAAAAAAAAGAATGAAGAGTAACCAGGCATGACAAGTACATCAAACTAGAGGTTTAAACAATAACTAGGCATTCAGGTCACAGGGGCAAGAGCCATGGAACAGAATGTTCAGAGATGATTTTCTGAAAGAGGTGGAATTTGATACTTTCCTGAACGGTTTCTAAAAACTCCTAATTTGTTGGAATTAAAAGGGTCCTGATATCAAATAGATTTAGGCACCACTGGCTAAAAAAGGTTAAACAGGTTTCTTCCCTGTGTGACTTCTCAGAGCCTTTTTATGACAATTACATAGTAACTCTCCAAATGGAAGATTCAGTATGCAGTGTCCCACACTTACTTATCTTTTTGTTCTTTCATGGAACCCCCCATGGGCTGCAGTGGTGGAATAAACTCGGGGAACGTGAAGTGAGGCCATGTCTGGAAGGATGGAATGGCAGGTAGCAGACAGAGATGAAGCAAAGGGCATGGAAGGAGGAGAGACGGGAGTGTGATAAGCCACTGGAGACCAGGCTGAAAGGGTTGACTGGGGACACACTAGGGAAAGAACTATTTTGTAGAAATGGGAAATGGGTGGAAGGTTTATTTCATTTTTAGAAGTTTTGTTTTCTTAAGAAAGATGAATCAGTCTGATGGTCCAGAATGGTCTGGATGGGCTAAGCCTGCAGGAGGAAAGAAAGCCCGTCAGGTTTTTGTGTTAACCCAAGCATGAGATGACCAGGTTCTTCCCAACCTTGTCTTTCTATTATGATCTCTAAGGTGATGACTGCGTGGTGATGGATTTGCCTGGGCTCCACCATTGCCAAGGGGCTGACTTTATGACAGGCACCCAGCATTTGTACCAGGTCTCCAAGGCAACACCTTCATTAACTCATGGATGTGCCTTAGAACATTTCTAGTTCTGTAAGCCTGCCTTTGTTTCAAAATCATCAGGAAAAAAAGCATTTTAACACGTGGAGACATTCAACGTTAGGTAGGGCTCCTTTCATGGCCAGCCAATGCAAAACGTGCAGAAACCACACCCCTTTATGGTGCATTTCACATTTGCACGTCTGTCATTTGAAATGCCTCCCACACTCTATTGGCAATAGACGAAGCCCAGTGCAGAAATAGGATGGCCTACCAGCCTTCGTGGCCCATTGAGTTATCAAAGAAACAAAATCCGAGTTTTTAAAGTGTGAATGAGAATTTAAAAGATAACGAGAGAAAGTGCTGATAAATCACAATTTACAATTGCTGGAAATCCCGGTGAAGAAGGATTCAAGGAGTGTCTGGTGATCTCCATGGAAAGAATAATCATTGCTTTTGTCGACTTCTCTCACCCTTTCTCTGCTCCTCTCTGCTCCTCTCCCTCTCCATCCTTATCTTACCGGGATTAGCAGGCTTGGATCTGGTGAGCCACAGGCGCTGGATGCACTTCCTGTCTTCTTTGCTTCCCTCTCTTTGACCTTGACCTGGAAGATATCCTTCTACCACGCAGGAATTTGCAGCAATACTTTCGCACTGTTTGATTGCTTGGCCATTTGGTGTGTGAATTGCTTTTTAAAAAAATATACAGAGAACTATCTGTTTCCTTGTTTAACAAGTGAGGGGTGAAGTAAAGGAGTTCTTCACAGATCTAGAGACTACAAACAGAACAACAACAAATTCTAACCACCTTACAGCCAACAGCTGCCCAATTAATGTCATGAGCGTTTACAGCAAAAGTGGTCAGTGACAACATAGCAGAAGGCAGTTCAGGTCACAAATCCAGAACAGGAAATATATTTTCATCTTGTTATTTATGACCCTGCCTTAAAGGAAAACAGATGGTACTACTTTCAGCACTGTTTTGCTCTTGTTTCAAATGGCTAATTCAAATCGAACACGGGATTCTATTCTTAGTCAAGGCAGCTGCTGCATTGTCTGAGCTGCGTTGTTTTTACCCAACAACATCCCCTCCTCTGAACAGAGCAGCCAGAGGAGACCACAGCTACGTCACCATCACGGAGCAGACCTGAGAGAATTGCGTCTGCTGGCAGCAGCGCCTCGTACCGCGGGGGGGACAGCACTTAAGGCAAACTGTGGCCCCCTTTTGAGTATAATCCACAACTTCCACTCTCTCCACTCGTGCATTTAATCCTGTCAAAAGCATGGCTTTCTCTTTGAAAGCAGTCGTTTATTCCAATTTTAGAGCACAGTGACCTCTCAGGGACCCTGTTAGGGTGGGGAAGATTGCAAAGACGGGAACAGAAGTCAGAGAGGGCTAAGAGGAAATGGAATGTGAGAGATGTTCCTACAAGACAAAGGAAAAGGCAGCTATAGCTGAAGTGCTTCTCCCTGGGTGGCCATATTGCCCTGCTGGTTTTCTTTAGCCAAGGGCTCTATTCAGGAAGACTCACTGACAAGAAGTTGAAAAGTAAACACTTGGATGAACCATTCTCTTAAAAAAAAATCCATTTTTGCCAACAATCAAAATAATGTATGTACATAATTTTAAAAATAAAACACTTTCCATATCTTTGAGGCAGTTCCTCAGCTTAATTCTCCTACTAGACATCCCCTCCCTACCATCCTACACCCCAGAAAAAATCACCTCAGATTCTGCTAATGTTAGCTTCAGGTATTTACCTCCGTATTTCTGAGAAATATGCTTATAGTGTTGGTGCTTTAATTTTAGGCAATATGTCTCAATGTTCTTTAGTGGTATTTGAGGACTTAGCTTGCCTACAACTCCTTGCCTGCAACCTACTCATTCTTCCAATTGAATTATAGTACATTTTTGGTTATCTGACAGCTTTTATGTTATTATGAATAAGTAAATATGTTCTGTTGCCAAAACATAATAGCGTAGTATTATTAGACTTCCGTTCTTGTACAACCTTTTGGTTTCCTGGAGTTAATTATTATGTAATTTTAAAATTTACTCATTTTAATGTTGTTTTTTAACTTTTTTCCCCCTTTTGGTTAAAAAATTTGTCAAATACATGACCATAATTTTTTTCAAATAATCAAACACATTCAATAATCTACTAGCTTTCCTCCTTCTCCATACCCCTTCTCTCCTGGAAACCTCCCTTCTTCATTCTTCTTGCTCTGATCTATTTGTTGGCTAGGTCTTTTGAAAAAGGCTTAATCTAGGACTTCCTGTTACATTTTCTTTTTGTTGGCTACTTTTCCCAAGATTCCATGTCCTATGAAAGCATACTAAACACAGATGCATGGGAAGTAAAATTGTGATTCCTTGCATTCCCAGAATTACTGATATGTTACTTTCACGTTATACTATAGTAGTTTGACATAGGAGAGACAATGAGAAATCAAGATTAGTGAAGTTGAACACATACCAATAGAAACTCTTCAAAATAAAACATAGACTTAAATGAAAAACTTAAAATTATAAACTTTTATATGAAAACATAAGAGGAAATCTTTCTGATCTTGGGGTTAGTAAAAAATTTCTTAAATATATCACAGGAGGCATGATCCTTTAAAAAACTAAATTTTACAAATATAAAAAACTTTGACTCTTTCAGCAGAGTGCAAAAAGGCAAGAAGTAAATATTTGCAAAGCACATATTTAATAAAGAACCTATAAGCAGAATATATTGTTAAATTAATTAAACAGGAGGCCATTAGACAGAGGTTGTTCTAATGCCTTCGCAGCCTATGTGAGCAAACCAAAACTTAAATGTGTAAATGTTTCTAGGTTAAGAAATCAAAGCCTAAGGACAATCACCCACAAAGAAGCAACCAGCCTTTTTCTAATAAGGCAGATGCTTAAGTTACAACCAACCAAATAATATTGCTTCTGCCATTTCTCTAAACAAGACTTTTCTCTAGCTCCTCTTGGTAGAGCGCCCCTCATCACTTCTGGTTTGGTGCTGCCCAGTTGGAATTGATTTTTGCTCAAATAAACCCTTGGAATTTTTTATATGCCTCAATTTACCTTTTAATGGTTCTGATGTCTGAAGCGGAGCCTCCTGATGGCCCCAGGGGCAATGACTGATGAGCAGGTGTAAGGTATCCACTGAGTCTGTTGTGTTCTTGGATAGTCGAGCTCAACAGCCTTTGTGTTATAAACTCTCAGAATTTGTATGAGCATTTCTTTTTCTGGACTACATCTGGGGTCAAACTGGGTTTGACCCTGGGTCCAGTGTGAGACCTCAGGTTACTAAAATTTTGTTTTGAGGAAAAAAAGAGGAGGAAGGGAGGGAGGGAAGGAGGGGGAAGAGAGAGAGAGAGAGAGAGAAAACTTACTTCCTCTGAGTCCAAAGAATCCCCCATCTAGGACTCTGGCTAGCTGTTTGTAGAAAAATTATGGCCCAGACCTGTGCTTGTCTGAACAAATGGGTTAACTTTACCAAAGATAATTTTGAATTACAGTGGTCACAATGGGAAACTGTAAGCCTAGATAAGCATATTCATTTACTAGGTGCCCTAGAGAAAAAGGGGTCTCAGCCAAGAACTCACTGTAAAGGGCAGAGAAAAAATTTTTTTTCCTTCTCTACGTTTTCAGGTGTTGAGGTTGGGACATGTCGAGACACGACACTCACTCTGGAGCCTGCAGATGAGATACTTTGAAAACTGGCAGAAGCCAGAAAAGGGTGAAAATTCTTACCAAACTCAGCTCTCTTGAATCTTGGTCTGTAGTGCTTGATTGAGAAAGAAAGATAAAAGTTCATGTTGTCCCTTACTTTTCAAATTCAGACTCTTGTGAATTTGATTTTGGGGGTACCCATTGGTTATGGATCCTTTCTCTTCCAGGAACAGCTATCACTTTCTTATTTATATTATATTGTGTTCTGAGAACTTGGCTTGACTTTCTGCCTGCAATGGACACACTCCATTTGTGGCTAGTGTCCTATGGGCTGTTGCCAGGTTTCAGGGAACTTGGTTAAGTCCTACTTTTGGTTATCATTTGTTATCCAGACAGCTTGGTTATCCCAAAGATAACCAAAAGATAACCAAGAATTCAGTGGTTCTGGATCTTGGGAGGACTATATATTTGCACCCTCTCTGGGGAAAACCTCTTGAGTCCATGGGTAAGCCATAAAAGACTTACTGGTTTTGTTTTTGAGTCACTTGATAGATATACTGTTGGTTTAAAAGAACAAGGAAGTAAAAAGGAGTTCAATACTGCCAGGAATATGTATTGTTTGTCCCAGCTAAAACTTGATGATAAGATATTTTAAAGGATTTTTAAAAAAAATGAATTCTGTGGTCAGAAGTTGGCCAAAATAGAAGCTGATATTAAAAGCCCGATAGAAATATTTTTAGGCCTTTTCCTCTAAGCTAAAATGGAACTATATGCCCACAGGGAAAGAAAACATTCTGAAGCCATTGTGGAAGGATTTACTAAAACATTCCAAAGACACATAGCTCTGAATCTAGGACACAGGAACCTTCTGATTCCCACCTTAAGTGGAAGTCTTCTCCTTAATAAGCAAATTGAAAATACAGTAGTTGGATGGGTGGGTCGAATTCTTTGATATCATTCAGGTTGCAACTTAATTCTTTGAAGAATTAAAAACCACTTGTTTTATAAATCAAGTGTTTATAAGAACAGAATGTGGCTCTAGGAGCAATTCAAGCCCACTTATCCTTTTTACTAATCCCTCCCCCCAATTTGGAGAAACTTACAGTCTTTCTCTGCCTTTGAGATGTAAGTGTTCTACTAGGTCTTCCCCAGGAACCAAAAGCCATCTCTCTGAAATGCAAACATCAGTGAAGTAACTCTTATGGGAACAACAACAATAACAACAAGTTATTTGGAAACTAGGTGAAAGGAAATGTTAGGGAAGCTGAAGACAAAGCATAAGCTGACACCCTGCAACCTCCCCACACCCCCACAGCTGGGTGGGACATGTGATGCTCCTCCAGGAAGCCCCCAACTATCTTCATGTTAATGTCTTGCTGGAGGCAAAAACAACCTTAACTTGACAATGGCAAGGCCTCTGGTATCCTGTGAGTCTTCTTTAACATATGAAAATCCTTTTGAAACCTCCCTTTTTCCTTACCTCCCCCAACCCCATAGTATATAATCAGCCACCCCTCACAATGCAGGGCAGCAGCTTTTTCTGCCCACGGGTCCTGTCCCCGTGCTTTAATAAACCACCATTTTGCATCAAAGAAGGCTCAAGAATTCTTTCTTGGTCCTCGGCTCTGGACTCCGCCCCACTGAACCTCACCTATATTCCAAGATCATTTACAAAGACAGAATGTGGCTCTAGGAGCAATTCAAGACCACTTATCCTTTTTACTAATCCCATCCCCCCTCCCCAACTTGGAGAATCTCACAGTCTTTCTATGGCTTTGAGATGTGAATGTTCCACCAGGTCTTCTCCAGGAACCAAAAACCATCTCTCTGAAATGCAAACATCAGTGAGGTAACTCTTATGGGAACAAGGACGACAACAACAACAAGCTATTTGGAAACTAGGTGAATGGAAATGTTAAAAGTCTCTGCAAATATTAGTAAAAACTTTAGCCATCTAGGCAGGAAAACTTAACTTACTCCACCTGCCAGAAACACAATTTGGATCCAGCTGTTCTTTTATAAACTAGTGACTTTTGCATTATCCTACCTGTCTCATAGCTAAAATTTTTTTTTAAAGATTTTTTTTATTTATTTGACAGAGAGACAGGCAGCGAGAGAGGGAACACAAGCAGGGGGAGTGGGAGAGGAAGAAGCAGACTCACAGCGGAGGAGCCTGGTGTGGGGCTTGATCCCGTAACGCTGGGATCACGCCCTGAGCCGAAGGCAGACGCTTAACCGCTGTGCCACTCAGGCGCCCCTCATAGCTAAAATTTTAAAGTGAAGCTCTAAGATTTTTGTTTCTGTCTGTCTGTTTATGTCTACATACGTACGTTGTGTATATGTTATAGATGGGTGCTTTTTCCCCTTTGGATGGTATTGCCAAAATTTGTAAAAGATCTCTATTTAACTGGCTTAAAAACAAATAAGCAATTATGTAAATTAAATAGACTCTCAGAAATATAGAAACTAACCCAAATGTTTTTCAAGTTCACATGACCTGGGATAATCTTTGGTAAATATAAGCTAATTTAAGTTTGTTGCTTTAATCAGAATAGGCATATCTTCAGAGTTATCAAGATTAAAAATAATGCAGTAATGTGACTTTAATCTACCTGGCTTTATTAAAAGTCAAATAAGCTCATGTTATCTTTGTTACAAAACTTGTCAGCAAGAAAAATAACTAAAGATGACGGTTAGCTGTTTAATGTCTTGTCCGATTTTCATGAGTAAGCGAAACATAATTGTTAAGAACAAGTAATTAAATAGATATAAGTAAGATAAAAGTTTATAAATGAACTTTTCAACAATAATTGCTTTATGGTATGTCAATTTAAATTTAAAAATAAATTTTAAATTTAAAAACAGTTTCCAAACTTGAAAACTTTAAGTTATACTAAGTTAATTAAATGAAGAGTATTTGTTGAATATCTGGAAAAGATAAAATTCTTAAACACTAGCCACAAATGGAGTTAATTTCTGGATATAGATTTATCTACTTCTGGCTTCTTATTAGAATAACTTAACATATTTGCATTTATTTGTAAACTTGTTTTGTGCCAAGTTGAAAAATTTGCTATAAGGAAAAAATATACTTCTAGAAATTATAAAATGTACTTATAACTTTGCCAATCCACAGAAAGCTAGTGTAAGAGTCCACAATTGCTTACTGTGGTATCTCAAATGTAGGGTGACCCCATTGAGTAGGAGCTGGCAGGGCAGACCGTGAAAGAATTCACCCAAAGCAGAATAAAGGAGATAGAAGTTTATTGAATACTCAGCAAGGGAGGAAGGGGCAGGACAGCAAAACAGAGACAGGAGGCAGTGGGTTGGGATATGTTTAAAAGGGTGAGGACATAGGGGAACATAGGGAATTTTCCTTTTTTGGTAACTACCTGGTTTTGAGTAGCCCATCGGTCAGTTTGGGCCCATGGATATTTTGAGGTGGGTTGCCTAATGGGCCTGTTTATATTCAGCCAAGGGGTCAATGTAGGTCCCTCTACCTTACCAGGTTGTCACTGCTCAAGCCTGTCGTCTAAAATCAGCCTCTACACTTACTTCTTATTTTTTTTTTTATTAAAGATTAAGTCTTCTAAGGGTTAAGAATTCTAATCAATATATGTAAATAAAACTTCTAGAAATAATAAGGGTGAAAGGAAACAATTGTGTATGAAAAGCAGGTGTTTATTTGGATAAAGAAAAGTATTAAAGGCATATTTGTTGTTAGTGTTAAGGGTAAAAGGGTAATTTTGTCCTAATTTTGTTGTTCTAGAATGAGAAAGAGGAAACGTATAAGATAATGGATATGAAAACTTACAGAAGATTTGTGGAAAAAGACTCTTAGGAAAGGAATTTTATGTTTGGTCAAGCTGGTTAAGATTAGAATAGATTTATTTCAAGAGTAGGTCTTAATATCAAAAGTATCCTGGTACAAAATCAGAATCTGGTTTTCTCTTTGTTAAAAGGGCAAAATTTTCTTGGACTATTGGTCTGCTCTTGATAAGAGATTGTAAAGTGATTTTCTTTACTTTTTTGGTAGTTTACTTAAAAAGCAAGGATTTTATCTTACCAAAATAGTTTCCTGTTTTAATGCTGTTTTTATCAGGTCTTTAATTTCCCCCCCTCCTCCTTAACTATGTCACCTTCTGCGTTTGCCTTTAAAATCTTCTATTGTCACTTTGGTTAAAAAGATGATTAAGTGTTATTCCATCATGATCTATGATCCCATTTGATCAAATGTTCAAATCTTTTTCCATTTTGACAGCTTACTGAAATCAAATTCCAAATGGCCATAAACTAGGTTTGAGATTTTCTAGATGGTCCCTGGAAAATCTCAAAGGATTTGTCTCTCACTTTGTAAAAGAGAGATGTTAAATGAATTGTTTGTTTTGTATGTTAAGGTACATGGAAATCATAGTCAGAGAAATGATGATAAACTTTCTTAAGTTACATATGTATGAATGTATGTTACTAATATAGGTATTCCAGAAATTTTTTACAGTTCGTAGAAATTTGTTAATATTCTGTTCAATTATTATGTTAATTATTGAATACCATAGAAATAACTAAATCTCCTTATAATATAAACTCTCATCATATGTTTAAACATGGCTGTTTGTAAAAAGGTTTTTTTTTGTCATTTATAGACAGTTACTGTTTTACTTTGATGCTTTTGCAAATGTGCCTTTTCTTCAGAGGAAGCCATTAAGTACTCCAGAATACAGGTTTCTGATAACTTAAAGATCATACCATTGATCAGGGTGAGAATTTGTAGAACTTTAACGGAAAAACAAGGTTCAAGTAGAATAGAAGTTACTAACATGGATTGACAGAACATATGAGGACAGATATAATTTTCCATAACTTTTTGTTTTAAACATTGCTGGTTCTTTAATGTTTTGGTTTTCCAGGTTTAAGAAAAACTTTTGTTCTTTTCTTTTAATCTATCTGTGCCTTACAGCAGTTTGGCAAAGTACGGTTTCTTAAACAGAATTGAGACATTAATTTTTTCTCTCTACCTAATCCCTCCAGAATCCAGAAACTTATTGGATATTCTTATTTTCAGGGCAATATAGTCATTTGCATAAGTTTAGTAAGAATCTATTTTCTTTTTGGAAGCCACAGTTGGAAACTTTGGTTATATTCTACCAAGGCTTTAACTGAAATTCGTCTTTGAGAATGATGTGTATAAAATCAGATATGGCCAGACAGTTTTAAGGAAATAAGGTCAAGGGGCACCTGGGTGGCTCAGTCGTTAAGCGTCTGCCTTAGGCTCAGGGCGTGATCCCAGAGTTCTGGGATCGAGCCCCACATCAGGCTCCTCCACTAGGAGCCTGCTTCTTCCTCTCCCCACTCCCCCTGCGTGTTCCCTCTCTCGCTGGCTGTCTCTCTCTCTGTTAAATAAATAAATAAAATCTTAAAAAAAAAAAGGAAATAAGGTCGATATTATGGAACCAATGAAGCTCTTTGGAAAACCCACCTGCTGTCTTGCATACAGGGTTCTAAACTTTACCAAGTGAGGAAAAAAGGTCACTTCCTGGCAGCCCTAGGAAACTCAGGATATTTGGGGATTCTCAAAAAGAAAGGAATTAACCCAAATCTATAGATATTGCAGGTAAAGTTTGATGCTGAGTACTTGGCTTGGCTTCTTAGCTTTGAGAGGCTTTTAAAAGTCCAATCTGATTTTATTTATGAAAAATTCCAACAAAGATGACTTATACAGAGCTGATATGGTCAATCACTATTCTTGCTGCACTTACAGAAATAATCAGGCCAACTTTAATGAGACTAGAATTATTTTGCAAACAAATTAGTCTTACTGTGATTATCTTTGATAGAAATGAGGATGATGGTAGAGAGAAAAAATTGTTTCAGTAGGAAACTATAACACAATCTTGTGGATACTATATTCCTATAAACCAGACTGGATCCTGGATTCTTCTAGTTTCCTTAAATATCTGGCTATGTCTCTCCAAACTAATGTTTCTTATTTTTTCTTACTTTTCTGATTTGAAATCACTAAGAACAAATATTTCCCTTGAGCCTTGTTGGAAGGGACCATACCAGATCCTCCTCATTATTGTGATAGTAATAAAACTTCAGGGTCTTGAAGCTTGGGTCCACACCTTCCAATTATAAGGAGCTCCTCCAGACTCTTGGACCTTCCACCAGCTGAAGATCTAATATTAAAATACACTAGGGAGGTTCCTCTCTGGAAGCAGATGACATCTTGAGGTGGACAGATCTCCCAAGATCATGGATCAAGATCTACATCTCCAATATGCAACTTTTATTCCCTTTGCCTTTTCATGACTTGTCTTTTCTCTTTGTTACTGCACGGGAAGACGATACTCCTTAACTCTGGTGGTTGTCGCTGAATCTGTTAAGGCTATATCTGTACAACAAAGTTCCCTAGGCTTTCTTGCTAAGGTGGTTTTAGATAATGGAATTGGTTTAGATTACTTATTGGCTGATCAAGGAGGAGTCTGTGCCATGGCAATACCAGGATCAATAACTCTGGTTTTGTGGCAAATACAGGAAATCAACAAACACTCCACTTGGCTAAATCAGGTTAATGTCCCTTCAGGTACATTCTTTGATTTATTTGATAACCAACTGGTTTGGTTCCTAGGAGCCCTGACTAAGGAACATAATTCAGTCCTTTGGTTTTATCCTCCTGATAATCATCATTGTAGTCTCCCTGGTGTGCTGTGTTCTCTTGAGGGTCTTAAATATGTGTTTGCAGCCATTAGCAATGCATCAGATGGTCTCACTGTGCTTAGAGAAACAGAAACAAATGAACAACCACAGGACAACAATTCTTCCATGGACCTGACATTATAACCTCTGAGTTTCCTAATGAAACAATAACAACTTAACCCTGATGGTGAGTGAGAGTAGCATTAGTACCACATTTTTGGTCAATTTCTCAGGTATGGGAGAAAAACCAAAAGGGGGAATTGTTAAATTAATTAAACAAGGAGGCCATTAGACTGAGGTGGTTCTAATACCTTAGCAGTTTATGTAAGCAAACCCAAACCTAAGCCTATAAATTCCTCAAGGAGAAGAAATCAAAACCTAAGGACAACCAACCAAGCTTCTCCAAATCGAGCACACCTGAGCTATAGCCAATCAAAAGTTTCCTTGCTTTGTTTCCACATCTTCTCTATCAAAGTCTCTCCCCTAGTTCCTGTTGGTGGAGCACTTCTAACCACTTCTGATTTAGCCCTGCCTGATTTCAACTGATTTTTGCTGAAATAATCTCTTAAAAATTTTAACATGCCTCATATCTTTTAACAATACAAAGAACTCTAAAATTCAACAGTAAGAAAATAACTCAATAAAAATATTGGCCAAAGATTTGAACAATCTACCGAAGATCTATGGGTGGCAAATATACACATGAAAAGATGCTCAACATTATTCAGTAGGAAAATGGAAACAAAAGTCACAGTGAGATACCACTTCACACCTATTAGAATGAAAAATTAAATAGACTGATCATAGGATGTATTAGTAGGGATATGGGAGAACTGGAACTCTCGTATATTGCTGGTGGGAATGTAAAATGTTCCAACCACCTTGGAAAGCAATCTGTTAAAAAGTTACATTGATGTGGTCAGCCATTTCATTAATAGATATTTACTCAAAAGAAAAGAAAGTACATGTCCAGGGGCGCCTGGGTGGCTCAGTCGTTAGGTGTCTGCCTTCGGCTCAGGGCGCTATCCCGGCATTCTGGGATTGAGCCCCACATCAGGCTCCTCTGCTGGAAGCCTGCTTCTTCCTCTCCCACTCCCCCGCTTGTGTTCCCTCTCTCGTTGGCTATCTCTATCTCTGTCAAATGAATAAATAAAATCTTTAAAAAAAAAAAAAAAGAAAGTACATGTCCAATGTTTCCATAGCTCTTTTGTAAGAGCTCAATTCTAGAAAGAACCCAATGTCTATCAACAAGTAAATGGATAAACAACTCATGATGTAGCCATACAAAATGATACTACTAAGCAATAAAAATGGTCAGAATACTGATATACACAACACAAATGACTAACTATGCTGAGTGAAAGAAGCAAACAACAGTGAGTACTAGTGTATCAGTCCATTGATGTAAAACTCCGGAAAAGGCAAATTAATCCATAGTCATAGGAAGCCAATCAGCCTTTGTGGGGGGAGATGGGGAGGACTTCAGGGAGGATTCTAAAGGGTTTACTATCTTGGTGTGGTCATGGTTTCATGGATATAGTGACATATGTCGAAGTTTGTCAAATTGTACATTTTAAGTATGTGCCGTTTTTATATGTCAATTAGAACTCAGTAATTTTACAAAATTTTTAAAAAGAAAGCATCGTACAGATATATCTGGAATCATCCATTTTCTTAATTCTAAGAATACTTTCAAATCACTGGTATTTATTCGTCCATCAATATCCATTCAGCCAAGCACGGAGCAAAACAGTCCCTGACTTGACTGGCTTTCAGTCTAATGGGGGAGAGTCAATGGTATATACAAAATAATAAAAATATGTTATGCTTACGAGCCCTTTCTATTTGCGAGGCATTAAAAAAAATGTACTTTACATATATAATTCGTTATTTTACTGAAGAGGAAACAAGGCAGAGAAGGGTAAGTACCTCACCGATGGTTGCTCAGTAAATAGCAGAGTGAGATCCAAACCTGGGGAAGCGTGGCTGCAAGGGTTGTGATCCTACCCAGCTTACTGCTTTACCTCCATGGCGGAATACAGAAGTGCTGTGAGGGGCTGAGCGCACAGTGCTGAGATGACACGTCACCGAAGCACTCCACCTAGTGCAGGCAGGACGAGAAGGAAAGGCGGCCTAGGGGAAGCCACACTTGAGTTGGGAAGTGAAGGCAAGTGGGAGCCATGCAGGTGAAAGAGGCAGCCTCCCATTAGACTTGCTTCTTGGTCCACGTTTACTTAATCTGCTCACACTCTGTTCCTCTCGCTGACTCTCATTCTCTTTCTCTGAAATGGGTAGGGATGGGGAAAGCATATAAGCCTGTTGCTCTTGACAACCACAGAAAACAGAACCGGGTCCCAGGGGCTTGGAGGAGTCTCGGAAGGCTTGACAAGTGTGGGTGGAGAGCTGTGAACATTGGCTAAAGACTTTGTTGTACTTTCAACAGGCAGAGGCGTTCATACCTTTTTAGATACTCTCCTTCAGCCTTTTGAGAGAGTCCTGCAGCTACTGAGAGCTACGCCAAGACCCCAAATCCCATTTTTTTGGAGAAAAATATGTAAATGATTATGATATTATAATAGTGTCATTCAAAGTACTGGTCTGGACTTGTGTTTATTCACATCAAGAGGGGAGATAAACTCAGATTTGCAATCGCTAAGGGCCAAAGGTGATTACAACAGTAATTGTAAAGTCTCTGTAAACTACTGATATTATTATGATTGTTTTCAAGGAAAAACTGGTTAGAGATGAGGCAAGGCAATGCGAAGGGTGTTCAGCATTTGGCGGGTTGAGGCAGGCAGCTCAGGGGCCCCACTCATCCTTAAGTCCCTGAAAGGTAGATTATTAATACTACGTGACAGATAAATCACATCGTGAACCCCAAGAAATGCCTAGAGGGAAATAAAAAAAATGCCGTTAGCAGACAGACTTTTTATGATTTTCCCGGGATACTGTTATGTTTCCAGAAACTCTGCTTGCCGCCTTACTGAATCACATACGTCACATTACCAGAAATGGTTGCTGACGAATACTTCATTTAAATGCTATTGAGATAAAGGCAGGAAGGCTGTGAGCAGTTAGAGGCGGAAAAGTAACATATGTGTCCATTGGTATATTGTCCCAAATGGGGAGCACTTTTATCATTTTTTTAATTCGGTGCTGTTCTGCCAGGGGACTTGAAGACATATGTCACTTTTCCACCTTAACGGGGCATTTTCTACTTTGTTTGGATTTATGTCACAAGCTTAATGAGATTTAAATGGAATTTTTGTATGTGAATAATACGAAGCATTAATGCAAAAACTTTAGTTTGCTGTGCTGCTGGCAGAATTTGCATAAGGGTTTTTAAATATGAAAGAAGAATATTGAAGCCCTTATAAATCACGAGGCATGAGCAATACTAGAGCAATAGAGGAAGCAGATCAAATTATCTAAGTAAGTATAGCTTCAGAAACAAGGTGACATCTCCAGATTTATGAAACTGGCCTCTGTTGGAGAACAGCCTGCCCTGGAGACGAGGCACGGTCGGAGCTCTGCATCCTTGAGAGGACTTTCAAATTCTCACCTTCATCCCGACTAGCCTCCAACACGTAAATGCATGGTCACGGGCTCCTGTTTTGTACTGTGCTGGGTAGACAGTGTTTTAAGGAGAGTACCTCAGGGAGAAAGAGAGCGCGGGCCACTAACTTCCTTGGGAAAGGGATACAGCCTGTTCTATGTCTGCAAATAACTCAGCATTTCCAGATCTGAGCCCCCTTGCACTTACAGGAGCGTGAAGTTCATTTTATGGCTCCGTGGCCAGCCTCGAGGGATTCTAAGACCCCTTACCACCTTCTCACACCCTCTGGGGCTTGGGAGATCTCTAGGGAGTTGCTTTATTTGCGTTAGTCTTGTCACAGAGGTCCCTATCCTGGCATTTGATACTCCCCTTTCTCCTGGCAGGGCTCAGGAACAAAAGGAGACCTTTGATCTACTCTTGGGGGATCAGAAACTTTGCCATCAAAGGTCAGGACTTGCTTTTGCTTCATTCCCCTCCCATGCGGTGTCACCCTTTGCAGAGCAGCGAGTGGGAATGCCCTGCTGAGGCTGGATGGGCAAGGGTAGGGAACACGTAGGGTAGGGAGAGGACAGCCTTCTAGAATTTTTGAAAGCATCCCCCATGCGTTCTTCAGTCTGAAGCTGAAGCTTAATCAAGTCAGTGCAAGTCAGGGTGCAGGGTGGCGCCCCGAGGCAGCTTGCTGGAAGTCTGTGCCTTCCCAAAGCTCTTAGGGAAATGAGATTATGATTTCAATCTTGATCACACCGCAGAGTCCTGATGTGAAGCCACATGAAGTCACTGTCTCCCTGGAACAACGGGAGGAGAATTAGAAGGAAGGCGCCAGTCACTCTCACCGTTTGCCCTGAAATGCTCCTAAGGGGCTATACTGGCTGAACCTCCCTGTCCTGGTCTCAGGGGCCGGAAGGTAGCCATGTCCCTGCAGAGACTGGAAGCCCAATCACAGAATGTTCGAGGTAGGTGGAGTTTAGAGAGGATCTGGTCAGGAACAGAGCTGTGTCAACACCAGGAAAATCAGTAACATTCAGCCTGTTTTTATTTAAGCATTTGATACTTTGTTCCTCGTGAATTTTTTGCATAAATTTTAATTTTTGGCACATTTTCCATGCACCGTGAGTGCCCAGTTCTGGACCTGTCTCACATCAACCTCTTTTGATTTTCAGAGGAGAAGACAGAGTCACAGAACACAAAGTGGCTTCTCCAGTGTGACATAGATAATTAAGGGGAATATGAATTCAAGTGTATTTTCAGTCTGCGTCTTTTCGAATTTTCTTTCTACTTCACCATGGTGTTCCTTCACTTGCTTTTTATTTTATTATTATTATTATTTTAATGGAAGGCAAAATTTCCAGAAGTCTAGAGAAAGTTTCCATCTCATAACGTTTAAGGTCTACTGTTTGGGGTGAGGAGGGAGCAAAGAGAAATGACAGATGTACTCCAGGAGGGAGAAACCTGGGAACTCAAAGCTGGTTTTGCAGAGCAGGTCCCAGTAGAACTTACTTTTTCTATAGCTACAGGTTATTTCTTCTAAGTTAGGTCAAGTAGAATCTTTAAATGGCTGCTTCTTCAGATTTATAGCTATTTTAATTTAACTCCAAGTGCTCAGAGGAACGCTTTTATTTAACTTCAACAGAGTATAACTTTATTAAAGTCAAATAAGAAACAGGGGAAAAAATGTACCCAGAGAAAATATGCCAATGGAAATTCTTATTTGAGAAATGTCCAGATATTACATGTCTTTCATTTTAATTTATTTCTTAAGCATTGAATGAAATTTTAGGCCCACCTGAGAAGCAAAATAAGATTAGTCTACTGAACAATAGGTAACCAGATTAAAAAAAAAAAAAGACAGCAAAATTTGCAGAGATAAAAGTTTAATTATGTCCTAGTTTCTTGCTGAGATCTGGAAATCAATGTAGTTATTTCAATATAATTCTTGGTGGGCTATCAAATGACATGAGGGATCTTTGTACCCCTTCTGTTAAAATATAGCCACCATAAAATAATTAACAATAATGGAGTTGACATTAGATTAATGTAGCTAACCTCAGGTTGGTAGTGGAATTGCTTTTTGAATGAAACAGAAAAAAAAATTAAGAGCAGACCTCTGTGTGAGTGAAATAGCAAGGAACGTGCTTAGAACTCTGAAGACATTTCATCCTTTGTCTCAGTGTGGAATAAAATTCTATACTCTGCTTAAAGACTTCTTCCAGGAAATTTTTATGAAAAATATCTTAAATGGAAAATGCTGGGTGTTGTGAAATTGATCACTTTTATACATCTTAGATTAGGTCTAAAATATTTAATATACCATATCTGAAAACCTGATCGGCACCTTTTTTCCCCTTTCTCATGGAGAGGTGGGGATGGTGGTGGTCATGGGAAATTGACATAAATTTGAATCCTGTTCAAACCACTTAGCAGCTAGACAGCTGAAACTTTGGTTTTCTCGTGTGTATAATTGTAATAATGATACCAACTTATTTATCTTTCAAAGTTGTTGTACAAAGAAAACTCCCAAATCCTCTGTATGTGTGTGTATACATATATATGTTAACCTTTATTATTTATTAAATATTTATTAAAAGTAAATATTTTGGTGGATTTTTGGAAGTTAAAGATACTGCAGAGGTACTTGCTAATGGATCAAAATAGTCTGGTGAACAACACGTGGTTGGAATTAGGACAGGAAGAAAGGACATTTTATTAAAAAGAAGAGAAAAAATAAAAACCTTCGGAAACTTTCTGTGCACGTGAGCATACAGCGGGTTAGCTGGGTCTCAGTAATGAGTTTTCTTGTTATAAATCCATGAAAATACCAGTTGTTTCCATTGGTACCCCGCTATCTGACTTGTAATGCCACACTTGGTTTTCTGAACTCGATGAAATCAGATTCCATGATAGACATTTCAGAACAAGCTGCTTCAGTCTAATACTCAAGAAGCTTCCTAGGTACCCAGAAATGTTACAGATGTGTTATTGTAAGTTCCTTAATCTCACCTTTTTGCTAGGGAATGCTTTGGACTTCTGGTTCCAATGAATGTCTGGACCTGTGTTTTTGTACATCATTACTAACTTGGTGAAATTATTTACATATGCATTGGTCAGACAAGTAAGAGGAAACCTTCCATGGTTTACAAACAACAACTACAACAGCCCTGGGGCTAGGGATGTGGAACCAACAGATAGAGGGGATACTCTTGAATCATTAGTCCCCTAATTAATTTATGGATTTAATAAATATTTATTGAGAACTTTGCTAGATGATGGGGATACATTGGCGAATGCAACTCAAAGACAGAATCCTTGCCTTCACAGAGCATTCACCATAGTAAAGAAGATAAATCTTAATTGAAGAATCATATACGTTGAACATAAAATAATGACTCTCACAAGTGCTGTAAGGAAGAGTTCCATGGTGATTGGAGACCGAGTGGTAGAGGATGTGATCTAGACACAGATGCTGACAAAGTCTTCCTTCGGAAGACATATGTGAGCTGAGATCTGAAAGCATTGTTATTAGGAAAAAAATGGAAGGCAAAGGAAGGGTGGAGGGGAATAAGCATTCCAAGTAGGGGGTACAGCAAGTGCCAAAGCCCTGTGTTGGAGGGCATGGCATATTAGAGGAACCGAGGGGAATCTGGACGACCAGAGCATGCTGTGGGATGACTATGTGCAGATGGATGGGAGCCAGACCATCTTGGTAGCCACATTAAGAATTTTCTTCTTGATTCTAAGACCAACGAGAATCATCGAAATGGTTTAATCTAGCTTTTGCGGTGTGTGTGTATGATTTACATTTCAAAAGATGACTGTGATTGAAATATGAGCAGAAGATTGAAGATGGGCTCACGTCAGTGCAGGGAATGCACTTAAAAGTTTCTCATAGTCATCTAGGAAAGAGCTGATGGTGGTTGAGATTAAGGTCAGTGGGCAGAGGTGGGGAAAAGGTAGAAAATTTTGAGATACTTCAGGAAGCAACTTGATAAGACTCAGTGGGAAGATAGGTTACACCTTGGAATTTCTTTTGATAGTTTTAGGAAAACCCATTTTATTTGTACCAATTTTCATTTTCTATCATTTCAAATTGTATGTATGTGTGTGAAGGAGTGTACAAGGCACTGGGGATTCCATGAAGAGCGAAAATAGATGTGCCTGCCCTCATGTACTTACAGCTGGATGACATCCTTTCTTTCTTTCTTTCTCTCTTTCTTTCTCTCTTTTTCTTTCTTTCTTTCTCTCTCCTTTTTTCTTTCTTTTTTTTTTTGGATCACTTTCATATGGGTACCGTATACTCATTAATTTTAAAGATTTATGTATTTATTTTATAGAAAGAAAAAGAGCACAAACAGGAGAAGGGCCACAGGGAGACAGAATCTCAGACTCCACAGTGAGCGTGGAGCCTGACACTGAGCTTGATCTCAGGACCATGAGATCATGACCTGAGCTGAAACCAAGACTCGGACATTCAACTGACTGAGCCATCCAGGTGCTCCACTGAATGCTTATTTCTGTACTAATGCATTTTATGTTTCTCTCAACTGCACCTTAGAATGTCATAGAGACAGTTTGGCATTGTGACAGTTGTCATCATGAACTGTGTTGAGCTGCTGAAATCTGTTCCATGTACAGATAACCAAGTTTCCTACAGTATTTTCATTTGTGGGTTTCTGCCTTGCACTTAGGCTTAACACTCTTATTCGGATGTATTGAAACTTCCCTGTGGTCTAAAAAGTGCAAGGCAGCTCATCTTTTTCCTTTGAAAATGTGGTTTTCATTGCTTAAGTGACATCTATTTCCAGTGGCACTTGGCACCGGATTTTGAACAATGATGGAAGGATTGGGTACCCAGTACCTTGAATGCAGTAGATTGGACTCCAAGCTATAAATGGAAAGTTGTAATATTAAATCTTGACCAAATAGCTCTACAGAATTTAACCTCCCACTGAGCAGTTCTGATATGTGAAGAATGAATTGTGCTGGCTGTTTTTTGGGAAAACCTGTCTCTCTAATAGCTACTTCAAAACCTTTCCCCTCTGACTGGTATGGAGTCTTTGTTGTTAAAAACAGAAGGAAGCTCACAGTGGGAAGAATATAAAATAAAGAATAAAGGTATTCTCTTAAGCTGTTTGCTAATCGCAGTGGGGACTGTAATATCTGTCTATCTCTCTAGTTATTATCTATATAAATTTTAAGATCTTTATTTCTTAGTAGAGTAAAAAAGTTGAACATCAAATTCATTTCTATTGGAAGCAGAATGATTTTCTCATAATACTCTTGCATCTATCTCTGTTTTATTTAGATAGACACATTTAATGACTTTCTATTTATTCTGATCTTGAAAATCTCAATTTTTAAAAAATATCACTTCTTTTGGAGTTTAATTTCTCTGGGTTCTCGTGTGGGAAAATGCTTTCTGTCTGTGATGCATTATGCTGCTTCTAGTTGATCTCTTACAAGTGATCTGTCTTTACCAGGGGTTCTCAGAGTCACCTGGCGATTGTTAAAATCTTTTGTGCCAAAGCCCTATTAGATCCGGGGTGAGGCTAAGGAATCTGATTTTTATGTAACACCCAAGGCAACTCTATTTTATAGCATTCTTGGAGCACTCTTTGAGAAAGGACCTTTTTAACCAAAGCACCATGCTTTTTTTTAAAATTAGATTTATTTAGAGAAGCATATTTTCTTTTCTTTTCCTATAGAGAGAATTGAGAGAGAGCATGCAAGCTCAAGGAGAGGGGCAGATGGAGAGGGAGAGAATACTAAGCCGGATCCACGCCCAGCATGGTGTGCAATGCTGGGCTCAGTCTCACGACCCTGAGATCATGACCTGAGCTGAAACCAAGAGTCAGACACTTAATCTACTGAGCCGCTCAGGTGACCCCCTCGCCCCCAAAGTACCACCATTTAAACAGGAAAATTCTGCATATAAGTAAACTTACTGCCTATTTTTAAAAGTTCCTGAAATGAGGTGTCACTGGAGCAGTGCCAGCTGTATACACAATTTTGTTCTCCCAGTTGCTGGCATATTTCTACATGTACAACTCATCCAGGTTGAAATGTCATTCTTTATTTTCAAGTACTCTTATTGGAAGGCTTTTTCTCCCTCTCTCTCTGGGTACCTTATTATAAAAGAAAAAAGTAAATCTCAATATTCACTCAATAACTTAAAAATATGGGAACATTAAACCCTGAATTGAGTCTTCAGATCATTCAGCCCATTGCTAATTTTTGTGCCATAAGTGATGTAGGGTTTCTAGTGTTATCTTTTTATTTGATAGATCTGTCATCGAGCTGTCACATCCCAGCCTTGCATTTTGCCAAACTTTCTTTAAAAATATTTCAAGTGGATGAACATCTGTATGACAAATTGATCCTGTGAGTGTGGAATATCTTCAGCCATCATCCAGAGTGAATCTTAGCCTCACTGACCGCCATGCTCTGGTAATCCGACTTTTATACGGTGATCACTAGGATGAAGAGAACAACAACAACAAAAAAAATCATTTATTTGCTTTTGGAACGTGCTACTGGCCTTGCTGTGGGACATCTGAGAACCTGAGGTGATACACGGTGAACGTGCCATTTGCAACAGTCCAGTAACCCTTTCGACAGTCTTGCTATTGTTACCTACCAGAGGTAATTATTTCCAGGTGCCTCTGGAAGCACTGATTAAAACAGCCCCATATGGGTTGTAATTGATTACCTGGAACAGCATCTTCATCCTCTGTCTCCCGTGAGCTGTTGAAATAAACGGGCATGACTCACCCACTCACACATGTGGTGGTTTTAGGAACATTTTAAAAGGGGATTTTCTAAAATGATTCTCTAGGATAGAACTCAAAGTAGCCAGGTAAGATCACATGACATGAATAAGCCGATTATTTTAGAAATAATCCAGAAGAAACAGTTTATTAGGGGTGAGGGTCCTTGTATATATTGTGAGTTTTTGTCAGATTGTTCGTTTTGGCTTGTTAACGGAGACTCTTGGCTCAGTGGTTGTTAAACTTATACATCTTGGTGAGGCCGAGATTTGAAATATTTGTGCCGAATTTGAGAAATTGAACTATAAGTAAGTTACTCATGGGTTTTTCCCTATTATTGCCACAGGAGTCTATATTTATCATGATAAGGAACACAGGCTGCTCAAAGAGCAACCTCGAAATCTTAGTGGCTTAACAAAATCAAAATTTATTCCTTGTTCCTGTCACAGGTTGGTACAGTTTGGGCATGGTCCTGGGAAGCTCCTCTAAGAGATAGTTGGGCAATCCTGCCCCTCTGACCCCAGATGCCACCATCTTGAATATGTGGCCTCCTTGGCTGCAGGGGAAGGGGCAGAACTAGTGTAGACAAGACCGCAAGGTGTTTTCTGGCCAAGCCTGGAATAGGGCTCACGGTCCAGTGGCCAGAACCTAGTCTCATAGGCCCAGCCTTTGTTTGGGGGGTCCAGGAGTTTCCCCATGTCCTTGCTCAGAGGTAAGATAGGTAAGCATCAGGCCAGTTCTGCTGAGAGAATAGGGCACACTTTTCTAGTGTGATACCTCTCCTGGGTGTGGCTGTGTTTCAACAGAACACAAAGAAATTACGCATAAAATAAGGAGTTTGGATTCTGTTTCGGGAAAGAAGGCCTTTAGAGTTTGATGAACTCCGCTTCCAGTTCTTGTTCTGCCATTTACTCCTATGGGGTGTGGGTTATGTTTATAAAATGAGAATAATACCAGTATTTAGTTCATAGGATTGCTATGAGAATTAGATGAGTTTAGTGCTCAGAAGTTGCTCGTATATGCTCAATAATAATAGTAAATATTTCATATGATCTATAATGTTGTATAATAATGTAATAAACAACTAATGATTATAATTAGTTTCCCTAGTGATCGAATAGGAAAGAGGTTTATGCAACCATGGTTTTCAACCCTGCCCAATGGGGGAGTCATGAGTGAGGTGTTTTGGGGGTGTGCAGCACCCAATTTTGTTGAATTTGAGCCTCCTTCTGTCAGTGCCTTGAGAGAGCCGGGCGAGCTGAGCTGCTGCACAGCGAGGACTCAGCAGTGTGGGTCTGTATCTGGCAAAAGATGACTGAGGGGATTCAAAAGCCTGGAAGCACAGGTGGATTTGAGGAAAAGCCTGTCCAGCGTCAGTGTCTATGGGGAGTTGGAAGACAGAAGGAGGGAAATTGGAGACTTTCATAGTGGAAAGCAGGTCCAGTATCCAGCACTACTAGAAACAATCAACCTAAAGGTTAACAGGAAATATAGGTTGGGAGCTGACCCATCCATCATACCTGGTGCTGGGTCCTCAGAACCTGAATGCACTCCTTTGTGTTCCTCTTTCCAGGCCTATCGCATGATTCAACCTCATCCAGTCTGAGCCATCTGCCTAGAAGGGCTGTGTCGGTAGCTGAGAGAATTAACCACTTGAAGAAGGAAAAAAGAAAACCTTCCCTTTCCTTGTAGGATAATGGATATAACTCCATATGCTTTGGATCTGAGGAATCATCCCTCTTTGAAATGTAAAAAAAGTTCCCATCTGCAAAGGCTCCCAAACCTAGTGATGGCCTTCATTTTCTACTTCTCAAGTCTCCTCAGATAGAAAACCCAAGAGCATTTTGTTTTGTTTTGTTTTGTTTTAATTAATTAATTAATTTATTTATTTTTTAAATTTTATTTTATTATATTATGTTAATCACCATACAGTACATCCCCAGATTCCGATGTAAAAGTTTGATGCTTCATTAGTTGCGTATAACACCCAGTGCACCATGCAATACGTGCCCTCCTTACTACCCATCACCAGTCTATCCCATTCCCCCACCCCCTCCCCTCTGAAGTCTTCAGTTTGTTTCTCATAGTCCATAGTCTCTCATGTTTCATTCCCCCTTCTGATTACCCCCCTTTTCTTTATCCCTTTCTTCCCCTACCGATCATCCTAGTTCTTATGTTCCATAGATGAGAGAAATCATATGATAATTGTCTTTCTCTGCTTGACTTATTTCACTTAGCATTATCTCCTCCAGTGCCGTCCATGTTGCAGCAAATGTTGAGAATTCGTTCTTTCTGATAGCTGAGTAATATTCCATTGTATATATGGACCACAGCTTCTTAATCCAGTCATCTGTTGAAGGGCATCTCGGCTCCTTCCATGATTTGGCTATTGTGGACAATGCAGCTATGAACATTGGGGTGCATATGGCCCTTCTCTTTACTACGTCTGTATCTTTGGGGTAAACACCCAGTAGTGCAATGGCTGGGTCATAGGGTAGTTCAATTTTTAACTTTTTAAGGGACCTCCACACTGTTTTCCAGAGTGGCTGTACCAACTTGCATTCCCACCAACAATGTAGGAGGGATCCCCTTTCTCCACATCCTCTCCAACAATTGTTGTTTCTTGCCTTGTCTATCTTTGCCATTCTAACTGGCGTAAGGTGGTATCTCAGTGTGGTTTTGATTTGAATTTCCCTGATGGCTAATGATTTTGAACATTTTTTCATGTGTCTGTTAGCCATTTGTATGTCTTCATTGGAAAAGTGTCTGTTCATATCTTCTGCCCATTTTATGATTTGTTTATTTGTTTCTCGTGTATTGAGTTTGAGAAGTTCTTTGTAGATCTTGGATACCAGTCCTTTATCTGTGGTGTCCTTTGCAAATATATTCTCCCATTCCGTGGGCTGTCTCTTAGTTTTTTTGACTGTTTCCTTGGCTGTGCAGAAGCTCTTTATCCTGATAAAGTCCCATAAGTTCATTTTATCTTTTATTTCTCTTGCCTTTGGAGATGTGTCGTGAAAAAGGTTGCTCTGGCCGATGTCATAGAAGTTGTTGCCTATGTTCTCCTCTAGAATTTTGATGGATTCCTGTCTCACATTGAGGTCTTTCATCCATTTGGAGTTTATTTTTGTGTATGGTGTGAGAGAGTGGTCAAGTTTCATTCTTTTGCATGTAGCTGTCCAATTTTCCCAGCACCATTTATTGAAGAGACTGTCTTTTTTCCACCGGATGTTTTTTCCTGCTTTATCAAAGATTAGTTGCCCAAAGAGCCGAGGGTCCATTTCTGGGTTCTCTATTCTGTTCCATTGGTCGATGTGTCTGTTTTTGTGCCAGTACCATGCTGTCTTTGTGATCACAGCTTTGTAGTACAGCTCGAAATCCGGCATTGTGATGCCCCCAGCTTTGTTTTTCCTTTTCAACAGTTCCTTGGAGATTCGGGGCCTTTTCTGGTTCCATACAAATTTAAGGACTATTTGTTCCAGTTCTTTGAAAAATGTCCTCGGTATTTTGATCGGGATAGCATTGAAAGTGTAGATTGCTCTGGGTAGTATGGACATTTTAACTATGTTAATTCTTCCAATCCATGAGCATGGAATATTTTTCCATCTTTTTATGTCTTCCTCAATATCTTTCAAAAGTGATCTATAGTTTCTAGCATATAGGTCCTTTACGTCTCTGGTTAAGTTAATTCCAAGGTAACGTATGGTTTTTGGTGTTATTGTAAATGGGATGGATTCCCTAATTTCTCTTTCTTCAGTCTCGTTATTCGTGTATAGAAATGCAACTGATTTCTGGGCATTGATTTTGTATCCTGCCACCTTACTGAATTGTTCTATAACTTCTAATAGTTTGGGAGTGGATTCCTTTGGGTTTTCCATATAGAGTATCATGTCATCTGCAAAGAGAGACAGTTTGACTTCTTCTTTGCCGATTTGGATACCTTTGATCCCTTTTTGTCTTCTGATTGCTGTTGCAAGGACTTCTAGTACTATGTTGAATAATAGTGGCGAGAGTGGGCATCCTTGTCGTGTTCCTGATGTTAAGGGAAAGGCTTCCAGCTTTTCCCCATTGAGAATAATGCTTGCAGTAGGCTTTTCATCCAAGAGCATTTTGAGAGTGAAGGTAAAAGAAGGTATACATCAGGAGAGGCTGAGTTATGCCATCGTAACAAGTAGCCCCAGAATTTCAGTGGCTTATTACGACAAAAGGTTATGTCTTGCAAGGTCAGGTGGGAGCTTTGCTCCATGCTGTTCTGCCTCCAGGACCCAAGCTGAAAGATCAGTCACTGAAGAGAGTCATTTTGAAAAGGGAATGCCGGGCATGTCTACCACAGTTACATGCTCCTGCATGGAGGTGTCACGACACTGTTCTGAACCAGGCATACACCCGCTTCCTCAGCACCCCATGAAGAGGTTGGGAATTTAGGTCATTTGTGTGCCCAGAATGACAGGAGAACTGGGTTTAGCTACTGCACTGATCCAAATGTCAAACTACATTTGAATTTCAAACACCTGCCAAAGAAAGCAAAAATATCTGATAAAAAAAAATGGCCATCCCAGGCAAATATATCAAGGAAAGACCTCTCATCTCAAACCAAATTGAAAAATTACTCAAACAGTAGTCTTTTAAAAGCAATTTCTTTTCTAAAGTTCATGAAATTTGGTAAAACAGAGATTACCGGTAACTTGGTCTTTGGCTAAGAGTTGAATTCTTCTGACGATTTTTGTTTCTCTATTATCTTTTATCTATTTAAGACTTATTGAGAGGTTTGGGGAGATCTTTCTTGTCTTTAAGAACAAATGAGTGGTGTTTGTTTCTCTGCACCATGCCTTGGTGACTCTTAGGAGTTTGTAATTCATGCGTCCTTATTGCCTACCCAACTGTGTCCAGCGTAGAATAGTCCATCTATCCATGTTGACTGAAATAAGCATTGAATGATGAGTGAGCATGAAAAGTGAATGAATGTTGGTTTTATCACATCTCAGCATATGTCCCAAGTATTCCTGAGCAAGTTGTGAAAATCTCAAAAGAAACTTAATTTCAATTGATTTTCATTTAAAAAAATCATGTGACACTCATGGTAATGTCACAATTGCGAAGAGTAAAACCATTCTGTTATGGGGTTTGGGGGTTGATCATATCAAGATTCCCTTCAACACCAAGGGAAGATTGTATTTGGTAAGAGATTCCTGGGTTCATGTGGGTATGTTACATAATAAAGTATAATATTAGGTTCTGATTAGGCAGTATTTTCCATGTTGTAACTTTTCTTCCTTGGAAATAATTTTGGAGATTGTCTGTTGGTGGCAATTTTGAGAAGTTCTATCTAAAATGAATACATTTCTCAAGGAGAAGAATGGAGTTTTCTTAAATCCTTCAGTATGAAAATCATGCCTCAAAATCAGGATACTTGAATATGGGTTAATTGTGACTAGGTTCAGCATTCAGCCTGTGAGCCTAATTAAACAAATGAAATAATTTTCATTCAGAAGTTTCGTTTTTGAATTCAATTCCTCTTGCCTTTCAACATGCTTTAGGAACTTCATTATTCTTATTATATGCCTTCTGCATTTCATAATATTTCTCTCTGTCTTCATATAAGATGCTGCTTTTGAAATGCATTCATGGTGCCCCCAGCTCCTACTCAGCCTAATGCTTCCTTTTTTCCCCCCTCTCAGCATTGGATTTGTCATGGCCATTGTTTAAGTATTAGGGACAATTACCCAGTGTCATTGAATGTGGCCGGTTCAGCGTTTGCTCTCTGCTTTGGCCCAGACAGTGCAGTCATGCCTGAATGGGAGCCCCATTAGTCCTTGTATCCATCGACACGGAGAGAATAGATCGCATGGAAGCCAATTCTTTCTTACCTTGTCATTTTCCCCTGACTGTAGGCTTTCTTGAGGTTAGAAATAACTAGTTTTTTAAAGAAGAGAATGCCTGAACTAACCATATATGCTGTAAAGATATGTAACAAATACTACATTTGTAACAATCGTAAAGCGGAAGAAAACCATAAAAATACTGCCACAATTAAGAAACGTTCATTACTTCTTTTGCTCTAGGAATGATATATTTTGTGCAACTACAGTTGGTGAGACTTAACAGTCTCAGACCCACTTTTTAGTTTCCAACTCCTAGAAGCAAATGGAAAATCACAGGCTTTGATGTGTAAAATAACTGAGAAAAAAGGTGTAGAGCCTTATAAAATACCTGAGTTTAATCTGGACCAGCCAGGAGCAAGACTTGAAATCCTCTTACTCAGGAAAATGAATGTAAGCACACTTGCCTTTTGAGGCACAAAATAAAAGAAACCTATAAAATTTGTGTGGTGCAGTGTCCCAGAAATCAATTATGTAATTTTGTACAATCATATCAGGTAAAGTATCAACCCATTACTGAAACTCAGAGCTTTCAAAGCTAATGGAGACTATTTGACATTCCTAGGCGAGCTGCCAAAGGCCCATTTCCAATTGCCAACATGACAATTATTGACACAGACATGTACAGGCAGGGAAGGGTTTTCAAGGAAATAATGTCAATAATTTTCTACTGTGTTTTAAGCTAAAAATCAGTAGAAGGTGAGTGACTAGAATCCTTATGGAATCCATACATATAAATCCCTTGTGTCTTGGAATAGTGATGGGTAGTAATGGGGGAAGTGGGTATCTACGTGAAATCCAATTAGGTTGGAAATGGAGAGTGGAGCTGTACATGCTGGAAGTGTTCAGCATTTTATTAATCTACTATCCCTAGGTGTCGAAGATTGCATCTTCAAGTTTCTCCTTGCTCCATCCACTGAGCAAATTATGGCCCGGCTGGTCAGACTCCAATTTCATCAAGCTCCTCTCTGCTTCTGGGCTCACAATGGCTGCCTCCTGTTAGCACCTCAGCCTGGACCCTGGTGATTCTGTCCCTTGTTTCTTTACCCGATCTTACCCGTCACTGTTCCCCCAAGAATCCCTCTCATGATTCACCCCCTTCTTCTGAATTCCTCCTACATCTGATACACTTAATCTTCCTTCTGTGCTGATTCTCATGCTGTCCCCTTGCCCTACATGAGCCTCTCCACTTAATTCACCATCTATTTGTGCTCATTCTTTGAGGTCACACTTGTATCTAGTCATCTTTATTCTTAATATTGGCTCCTGTTGACTGAGGGTCTACTAAGGCCTAGGACAGCAATAAGGATGATATATGTATTGTGTCTATGGTTTTGGTACCATACGCGCATCTTTCTTTCATAGGTGCATAAATAAATGGAAGCATGAATAAAAACAGAGTTGTTTCCTGCCTACAGAGTATACTTCTTGTTGGGCAGTTAAATAACTTTGATTTCCTTAGAGAAACACATAATAAACATACATAGGTGGTATTACCATTACCACTTCACAGGTGAAGAAACTGAGTTTCAGAGAAATTGAGTTTCTTATGTAAATTTGCTTCGGTAGTCAAATAGAGATTCAAATACAGGCCTCTCTGACTCAAGAACCCATGTGAAATTGTGAAGTTTTCTGTATTTCTGGCATCCAGTGATCTCTCTTTCCCTGAAATTTCCTAATACTTGCGTGAGAGTGATGGTGGCCACAAAACAATAATGCTAACACCTAAAATTTGCCAGCAGCTAACTCTTAATAACCAGGCCTTGGCTACATTTCTGACATATATAATCTCGGTCGGCTCTTCCCTGGGTCCCAGGAATGGCTTGCTATTTCTCAGATGAAGAAGCCGATGCAAAGAGATGTTAACTAACTGGCCCAAAGCCACGCAGCTAGTGTTGAAATAAATTTCTAGGCCCAAGATGGAGCCACTCCTGCCTGGGGTGCCATGGGTTATTTGTTTTTGTGTGTTGAGTTTTACACGTGAAACTAATATTATACTGTATATTAACTAACTGGAATTTAAATAAAAACTTTTTTTGAAAAAGAAAGTGAAAAAACAAAAAAACCAACTTGAATTTTACTTGTTCACATGAGGTGCTATTTTACCTACAATTTCCAGGAGATAGAAAATACCCAGAACGTTCTTGGAAAAGGTTTGTTGAACTATGCTCTTACTCCTGTTGCATAATTTATAAGGTTGAAGACAAGTCAAGTTAGATCTAGTGATATGTACATAGTGGGGGTTCTAGCTGATACCTAACCTGGCTTTAGATCTCTTCAAACCTGCCCCATAGCTTGGTGGGAGCTCCAGTAAAGCTGGTTTCCTGGCGACATTGTGAGCTGGTTTAGCTAAGAATACCCAGGCCAAGAGCGAGGGAGGATTTCTACGTCTGTGATTGGTTTCTATCATAGCCCAATGGATTTATTTTTCAGACTATGGTTTAAGGGGCTGTTTTTATCAGAGACTTTATGATGCACAAAGATGCAAACAATGTTAGTGCCTGACAGACAAATGATACCCGGAGGTAGAAGGAGAGGTCTTCCCAAGCATGAATCACAGTGTAACTTTTGTTCCTTGAAGACCGGGAATATCCAATTCAGACAAGGAAAACATCAACGGAGTTGGCGAGAGAGCTCTCCCTATGAGCAGCAACGCTGTGAGGGAGGGGCTGAGCAGCTGAGGTCATGAGAGAGAGCTAACTTCAAGTGACATCTGGGGTAGCGAGCACCAACAAGGGGTGGAGAGGGTTGAGACAGCCAGTAGGACTCCAGGGTAAGGCGGTGAAGACTTTGAGAGTGTGGGTGGTTCATGAACATGTGTGACCCAGACTAATATGTATGCATATGTTATCCATGTATTTTATGGACTTATACTTATTTTTCTTGACAATGTGACCCTATTAACACCTGCCGGCTGTTGAGGCTTAAGGAAACCAGGCTGACACCACGTTGTACCAAACCATGGATGGGTCGGTGTCTGCAAGGGGGGGAAGGAGCTCATCTTGTTTCTCATGCAATGTGTGCTCTCTGGAGCATGAGCAACTCTAGTGAGATGACCCCAGGTAAGTCGCTGAGCCAGTTCCCTCACTCATAAAATGAGAGGTCTGGGCTAGTTGGTCTCTAAAACAAATTCATCTCTAAAATTCCTTGGTTTCATGATTTGGTGCAAACAAGGGTGCTGGAAATATGCAGAGATGGGACAAAGGGAACAAGGGAAGGAGATGCAAAGTGAGGCCGCTGGAGTGTGGGGGGCACAAAATGGCCCCTACCTGTGCGCAATAGTTGGTCCTTGATTCACTGCCTGTTAACGTGGAGCAGGGCACCTGAGGGTTCTGCACCCAGATTTCTTTCCTGCAGATCTGGGATAGGCACCCTTCCCACAACACGGGCGGCGAGGATGGCATGAGCGTGCAGGTGCCCAGGGGCGGGTGACTGCCTCTGATGGCCTCCGCAGCCCCAGCTTTGCAAGCCACGCAGGCCTCTGTGACCCGGTGATGTGGGCTCCCCATGACTGCCAGGAAACAGCAAAGAGACGGGCCTTATTTTAGTCACAAGATCTGAGTCTGAGAATGACCTCTCCTTTTATTCAAGAAGTTATGGAATAATAGTCCAGGGGCTTATTTCTGCCTCTGTAAAAATAGAGCACTTGGATTGCATTAAACCTTCAAAATTTTCCCTAACTCTTCTAAGATCGATAACTAGCTAATCTCCTTGGAGACAGTTGTTTATTAAAAATTTAATCTGCATGCTTCCCGCTCCTTCTTGCACACAGTAGGTGCTGTAAATACCGCAGGAGTGACCCGCAAGATGACGCCAGTCATTTAATCCTGTCATCCCCAAGAGAGAAAGATTCCTCCCATAAAACCAAGGGATGCGAAACCTTAATTCTCTGAGTGCTAAAACATCTGAGTCATGCTGTTGCAAAGATTCAGGCTTGTGGCCTACACTGATAACAAATTCTTCCCATTAAGAAATTGCTCTCTCTGGCGAGCCTGCCTTTTGAAGCATCGCGGATGGTGCAGACCCAGGCAGGGTGACAGGCGCTGCTCAGAAAATGATAGCAGCCGGGTCAGGCCATCCGAGCAGAAGCACAGAACCCCCCAACGACAACAACAGAATCCAGCCAAGACCGACAGCCTGGCTGGAGGCTGGCCATGTGGACAGACAGACACTTCCGGACGCCCACCTCGGCTCCTCCAACCCAAAATTCACAAACTACATTTGCTCTATGATGATTTTTTTTTTTTTAATTTTGCAGTAAGTATTCACCCGTAAACACCTCACTGAAGCACGAGGGGCATCCCCCTGTGGAGAACATTCAGTCTAACTGCTCAAAGAGCTCCCAGACCAACGGCCACAGGACAGGCAGACCCTGGAAGGCCGCTCCGTGTCTCTGCCATGGAAGGACGAGGTGGGTGGGATAGAGGCCAAGGCCCTGGTGTTTGTTTTTCATCTGCTTTTGGGAAATGTGTCTGTCCTGCCCCAGTCAGAGAGTCAAAGCAGGAGCCGGATGGAGGGAAAGGGAGTCATGGGGGAAATGCGGAAAGAGAGGAGGGAGAAATGGCGTCTTTGTAGCATCTTCTCAAAGTCCTCTTTCTAGATGACTTCTGTCCATCTTTGCTCCTGCAGAGCGAGTTTTCCCGGCTGCTTGTGTCACATGTCCAGGATCTTCCTTCTCTGTTGAGATGGGAGAGTGGGAGGGGGCTTCTCTCCCCGTACCCAGGGCCTAGTTACTCATGGTTCTCCTGGTGCAGGGAGTTATAGGACGCTCCATCCAGCACGGAGCCTGGCAAGTGGTAGGGACCCTCTGGAATTCACTATTTCCCCTCACGTGGACACACAGATGCCAGAGAACTGGAAAGTCACCGGTCCCTGTTTGTTTTTATTTTATTTTTTTAATTTTGAAGATCACTGGGGGAAAGTGCACCTTCAAGTTTTCATCCAAAGCAAAGAATGGTTGCTATTGACTTTTACCCACTTCCTAAGCACTGCATTTCTTTCAGGCTTCATCAAAGGCATAATCCTTCATTCAGAATCTTTTTCATCACTTAAAATAGCCCTCCTGCCTTTGTTGAAGTTTTCTGCCTTTAGAGAGACGAGGTCAAATCTTCTCCAATGGAGGAAATAAAATGGGGGAGGAAAACGAGCTGTAACCTTTGTGCTCCAAACCTGGTAGATGGCACATGATTTTATTTTAGTTTGTTTTTTTTTTTTAAAGGGAGCTACTGCTTGGCTACCCTGATCTCTGAAAAAGCATCAGAAAGAAAAAAAAAAAAGTATTTTTTAAACAGAAAATGTTAAGAAAAAAAGTCTGTGCTAATATATATATTTCAACAAAGTTTCTAGAGAGAAAAACTGATCTCCGAATTGTTTGAGATAGTCAGCCTGGCTCTATTACATCTGGGTAGCAGTAGGGTACAACAAAGCGAAAGATTTAAGGCAATTTTGACACCTTAAAGCAGAACTAACTGCTAGCACTGCACCGGCTTTTAAACCCAAAGAGGATTCAGACTGCTCACTTATTACTTTCCACATCTTCAAAAGGACAATGTCTCTTTTTTAATCTCTTGGCTTTGCTGTGAAACCATGGGAAGTTATTGACTTTACAGGCACTTTAAGTATACAATCAGGCAGAAAAGGGACATTGGTGCACTCGGGGGCTGTGAGTTCAAATTCTCATCTCTTTGTGGCACTCTCCTTCCCGCTCAAACAGAATTGGAAAGGGCACAGCAAACAGCGAGGGGCTGCCACACGTTACGACTGGGCCCTCTCACTGAGTCACACGCACCTGAAGCCATTCAGTTCAAGACAGGCCCCTTTGTCCTGGCTGTTGTTTTTTTAATCTTGACAGCTCCCAGGGTTCTGTTGGATGGTGTGCGCAGAAATGCCATGCTTCCTTGTAGCCCCTGTGTGCTAAAATAATGAACAAGCAATTAAATCTCATGCTTGAGGGCCTGTGCTGATTGCTTGCAGGAGAGGGGCACGGCCCAGCCCTGTGCTCTGTGCGTGGGGCTCGGGGCCTGGCTCCTGGCTGTATTTCTCTTGGAGGAGAAGCCGTGGCAGCTGGTAGGCTGCAGGAGGGCTGGGGCTCCGGAGGAAAGGGACTCGGTGGGAAGCCAGTGTTCCCTGAGGTACCTGCACTGGAAATGGGTGCGAGCTGACGTTGTCCTCATGAGGCATTGGCGGATGTTATTTGCCAGCAAAACACAGTCGTCTGTGACTCCACTTTTTCTTTCTATTTTTAAAAAAATAATATCCTCTACAGTGAAATAATGTTTACTAAGGGCATTTGAGAAGAAGAGTATTCTTGGTATGTGATAGACTGGTTTTGTTTACCTAGTTGCTGCGAGGAGGCTGTCTTTTGTCTCGCTGAGTTTCTATGCAAGCTACCCAGTTTTGGGGCGGGGGTGTCGAGGATGGTGGCAACTTGACCAACCTCACGCAACGAGTAAGTGATAGAGCTAGAAATGGATTCTGGCTGTTTGCTTGGGGACGCAGGGCTCTTAACCCCTCTGCTGGTCTACCTCAATATTAATTAATTAAAGATGTAATTAATAATTTAATAAATAATTCCATTAATAATGCAATAGGTACATATTGAAATTGTAGTGCAGCTCGCCATTGGGAATTCAAGGGTAAGCCAGACATAACTTATTTCCTGTAGTACTGGATCATACGTTGTAGCGCGGGAGACTGACACTGATGAGAAGGAACACATGATTATACAACAGCCAGGGCCAAGCGCCATGCGATAAAATCATGAGATGAAATGGAACAGCTCAACGAAGTGTCTAAACTAGTGTGAGGGGTCAGAGGATACCTCCCTGAAGAATGAGCTTGAACTGAGATCTGATGGATGACGAAGGGGGTAAGGAGGCGGGTAGTATAGGGGAGGGAAAGCCGGGGAGAGGAGGCTGGCGAGGCAGCCAGGTCGGGTGGGATGGTACAGGTCTCATTAAGAATTTTATTTCTAATCCCAGGAGCAATGCAGAGCTGTGGGACGGCATAAGCAGGACAATGACACCGTGACATTTGCGTTGGGGGAAGGGGGCTCCAGCGGCAGCACAGGAATGTGTGGGAGGGGATGGTTGCGGAGACGGGTGATGGTAACGCCCACCTGCGTGGTGGAAGGAAGACGTCGGTCTAGAGGCACATTCGTGAGCTAGTTAGGAGACAGAATGGACAGGGCTTATGATGGTTGGATTTGGGGGGTGAGTGAGGCATCAGGGATGATTCCTTGGTTTCCGCCTTGCACGGCTGTGTGAATGGCAGGAACCGGTAGGCGAGAGATGGAGACCGCTGTGGGGAGGACTAGCACATTTGGGAGAGACTCTGGACTTGGTGAAGACCTATTGAGTGTGAGATATCCCCAAGTGGAGATACCGAGTAAATTCTTGCCCCCAAGTGTCTGAAATTCAAATGAGGACTTGGAGACAACTGAAAATTGAAGCCGCTGGTGTGGATGAGCTCTCTCTGAGAGATGCTATGAAATGGAAAGGGAAGAGTCTCAGAGCGAAACAGGAAATCTGGTGGGGAGAGGCGGGGGAGGCCTGCAAGTGCCGGGAGCAGCAGCAGGAGACCAGAGGAGTGTGCGCAGCTCAGGGTGCAGAGACTCTGGGAGAAGAGCCCCCGGTGGGATGCTGTGCTGAGCCCCTGAGAGGAGGCCCTTCCCTCATCCTCACAAACACCTTGCAAGGCAGGAATTCTGTTCTTCATTTAATAGATAAGGTTGCTGAGGCTCAAGGAAGTTAAATAACTGGGGCAAGAACTGAAACTGGTTTTGCAGGTCCAGATCCTGCTTCTGTCTCTGTCTCTTGTAGTTCGAATTCTTTCACATTCAAGTTAATTTTTTTTTTTTCTAGAAAAGAACCAACATTATAGTATTTTTGTTTGTTAAGGAATCATGATGAGAAAAAGAATGACAACTGACATTTAATGTGAGGCTTATAAACTGATTAAGGGTTTTGAATAGATGATAAATAAATAGGCTTTAAAAACCCCTGTATTTGACCCCTTATTAGGCCGTTTATTTCACAACTGACAGCACAGCTACAACAGTGGCTGAGGGATTGCATATCTCTTCTGCCTCAATTACTCGCAGAGCCAATTTAGTAAAGATGGTTTCTCTGAAGTTAGCCCGTGCAATTCAAAACCAGAGAGGTAAATGAGGGCTAGTGCTTGAGGATGCACGCAGAATATCACAATACGGATGAAGAGAATGAAAATGAACTGAGGTTTTTTGTTTGTTTTTTGCCTTATTTTCATCTTTATGAAGATTGGAAGTTGAGGCAAAAGGATAAAGTGAATTGACTTCAAAGAAAATTTTAGGCATACTCTACTGAAAATTCACCTTCCCCAAATCACATGTGGATTAAGAAAACCCAAACATGGGCTGAGGTGGGTTTGATTCCAGGGGTTTTGAGTATTCTGATGCTTGTGGTAGTATTTATAATGAGAAGGCGATGGATCTAGGTATATGACTCGCTGATTGGGAAGAAATATGAAGATTCAGATTGAGAATTGGGAAGGTTGACCTGGTGTCTTTGGGGAAGGTTGACAAAAGGGGAAATATTTAAATACTTTAATGAAACTAAGCTCTGGAAATACATGAAATCTGAAAAATAACGAGAGACAGAGTCCCCGGTTGGGTGGGCTGACCCTTTTTGGGGGCCTTGGCTTAGCTCTATTCGTGCCCTTTCTCTAATGGTCTGAAGACTGATCTCCCTCACAAGAGCATGAGTTTATTGACCTGTCTTACTCATCTTTGTTTCCTGGCAAATAGTTAGGTGCCTAGACCATCGTAGATAGTTGTTAAATAAATAAACATTTGTTAGGAGTTAAACAGGTACAAAAATGCCAGAAAAGACTTGGCAAAGGAGACCAGAAAAAGGGAAAGAAGATGACTCTGGTCTTTGTGACAGGAGAAAGAATCTGGGAAATTGTGTGTTCCTGGATGCCCAGGGGAGTTTTCCCCACGGCTTGAATGGAAGCATAAGACCTGGATAACTCCAGTAAGAGGACTTCCACTCAAGAGTGGCTCAGGTGGAGGAGAAATTATATCGGAGGCAACACAGTGGAGTTGGGTGCTAGGAAGGAGGTCTGAGCAATGCCAAGTTGCAAACCAACCGATAGGAGGGGAAACCTGCATGGTACCATGAAAACAGCCCAGGGGTAGTAGATATCAAGGAGGTGAAGGGGAAAGACCTTTTTAGTCCAAAGATGTGGTCTTTGGAGGTGGGCCTCTCCTCCTCCTCATTTTCTTGCTTTGGTTCCTGGGAAGAGGGAGGTCCTAAACCTCATCGATTAGTCAGATTATAAGTAAATCTATCTAGTAATGGAAGTAAGAATTAACAACAAGCAAAAGATGACCGGTGTGATTTGCCTTTTTGTAACAATGGATCTCTCTCTTAATTGATTCATTGGAGGCCAGTATGCGGATTGCACAGTGCGTTCTTGAAGACCTAATTTTCTTTGTGACCTCACAGAGGACATGATCCCCTGAAGGTGGGCCTCCAGTTGCCAGGAAGTTCAGAGACTTCTGAAGGATCATTACATTTTCCTCTCCTTTGTGGGCCAAGAAGGTCTCTGGATAAGAAAACTTTATCTGCCAGGGGCATTAATTAATTAACTAACTAATTAATTAAATTAATTAATTAAAGTGTATCATTGTGAGTCACTATATTTCATATAAATTAGTCTGTTGAAGGGGGAATCATCAACTGTCTTGAAGTTGGTTGCTTTGGTTTTTTTTTTTTTTTTAATTTCTAATGGTCTTGGTATAATACCATAGGTTTAAATGTAGTTGGATAAGGAAGGATGAAGCTCAAAATAAGAACCATGTGGCATAAACCCATGAACATCAAAGTAGTGGAAATATGTGCTTTTTTATCTGAATTACTTGCTATCGGGCTTTGGGAAAGTGTTTCTGTAAGTAAGATTTGAATGGATTTTTGATTCCAAGTTTTTAGCATTACAAAATGATGGCTTTTAGATATTTCTTCAGTGCAGGGGAAGAAACAAAAGATAAGACTCAGTTCTCCACTCTAATTGAGAAGCCAGGCAAAAAGCCAGGCAGCTTCGGTGAATGGGTTTTGAGTCAGACAGTGACTCGCACCTGCCTGACCTTTGACAGGTTTCTTAACCTCCCTAAGTATATCAGATGGGAATATCTCAGGAGTATGTGGTGATTAAGTGAAATAATTCATGCGTGTTCCCGCCCCCATGCCATGAGAGGTCCTTACCAAATACTGGCAGTTATTTTTTGTTTATTCACATTATTGAAATTTGTTATTAGAATATGGTGGTACTTTCCTTTGTTGTCCCTTTGACTCAGAAATTTACTTTTGAAAATTGTCATTGTTCCCTTTACGTATGACTTTCCCCCCCGAGATTTGCTGACATGGGTTGAATACACGGATATAAAAGATGACTGTTCTCAGATACTGCATATTACCTGAAAAAAAGTGGGTATTACAGCTTTGGAAATCTTAGAATTAGTTGAAGTTTAAATATATTAAAACCTTTTAAAAGACATTTCTGCTTTTAAGGAATTCATCCTCGCGTAACTTTCTTATTTAAGACATACTCTTAAGCTCCAACTATAAGTTGCGTTTATCTTTAAAGAGACTTTTTTAGTCCTTTCAAATATTTTCTAAAGGGCTTCTCAGGAATGCATCACCTAAGATTTCCTATCTTGCTGAAGTTATGTTTTGTGAAAAAATCCTGTGCTACTCAAATATATTTATCCTCTATTGCTAATTGATTCACTGTAATCTATGGACTTGTTTTATGACAGCTGATTGGGATATGGGCTTTACTTCAATTGGTATGATGACAGAAAACCTTGACAACAATTTAATACATATCCTGGAAGGATACTTTAACTTTTCCTGCAATAGAGATGGTTCAAGTAGGGGATCAAAGTTGGGGTGTTACTTTCAACTTTCAGCAATTTCCAGTTTAAGCACTACCATCGGATTCCTAGCAGGCTGGCATAAACCTGTTTGATCCCTCTACTGTTCCTCATTTTTTCCCCCACCAATATTCAAACTAGCTTTTAAAATTTCAGAAAATAAAGTGGGTAGAACACATTGGGCATGAAGGGCTGGAAAATTCCAAGTTTCTGGCTCACTGTATGTGATTTGTTTGCTCTGTCTATGCATGTCTTGGTTTCCTAGCGATTAAGACTTGGTTAAAAATGTTACTACTTACCCACCTGTCAAGGATGGTGTGAGAATGAGTAATAATATCTGAGCCATATTTTTGCTCCTAAGACGAAAGGTGCTATATAAATACAAAGTGTTATTTCATTAAAAATACTTGTATGATAACAGCATATGTTAAATTCAATTTCCTTGACCAATTTTATAAATATATTTTGGTGTTACAATATGGTTGTTTTTATGGTTACTATGTGTGTATCCTACACTCTGTGTTTTATTTTCTCTCTGGATGGTGTAATATATCAAATATTTAAGAAAAATAAAGACATCGTTCTAGTTAGACCATGAAGCTGAATGTTCATGCTAAATGCTACTTACTTTCGTGCATTTCAACTAGATGTTACTGACATACCTACTAATGTGGAAGATTTGAACTGTACAACCAGTATAACAGGGTATAGCAAAAATGAAACTTGGATAAACAGTATATTTTTCTTATCAATCCAAGTTCCGTATCAATGATTGGCAGCTCCTGTGACAGAGGCATTACATAGTTCAACATAAGGTCCTGGGTTCCATGGCCAGAGATGATGTTCATCGATGACACATGGAAGGACATTGGAATCCATGCTTGGCCCGGGTGAAAGGTGATCACTTCCACCTCAGATTACCAATCTGGTAACTTCTCCTTTTGCAGAAAAGGTGGATTTGAACCTTTTACATCACTACAGCAGGCCCGGAGAACACAGGGGTGGCAGACATATGGAGACATTGCACAATTGCTGCACAGAATGGTGATTTTTTTTTTTATAATTTGTTAAAATGCAGAATAGGCTTTCTAGCAAGTAATAAAGGCTTTTAGCAGTCTCTTTGTTCTACCCTTATTTTTCTCAGCAAATTACTTGACTTCCTACCTCACAGATAAGAGATCTCATCATCTACAGCTCTTAACAAGTTATTTGTAACCAGATCTATTTTTTTTAACTTTTTAGTTTGTAATAATTTTAGATTTACTGAGGAGTTAATAAGAGAGTCTAGAGTGTTCCCATACACCTTCACCTGGTTTCCCTAAGACTAACCCCTTACAGAACCATGGCACATTTATCAAAACCAAGAGATTAACTTCGGAGTAATACTATGAGCTACTGACTTTATTTGGATTTACCATTAATGCACTTTTTCTGTCCCAGGATCCCATTCAGGATATCATACTACATTTAGTTGTCATGACTTTTTAGCTTCTCCAATCTGGGACCATTTTTGTGTCCTTCTTTGTCTTTCATGACCTCAAACATTCTGAAGAATAATGTTCAGGTATTTTGAAGAATGCCCCTCGATATGAGTTTATCTGATGTTTTCTCATAAATATACTGAGGTTATGGATTTTGGGGAAGAATATCACAGAGGTGATTACCCTTCTCATTGTATCATCTCAATGGGAACATCATGTCAAGGAGGCTAATTACAGGTGATGTTAACCTTGATCGCTTGGTTAACATGATGTCTGTTAGTTCTCTCCACTGTAAAGTTACTATTTTCCCCTAGCTGTGTAGTCTGTTCATTAGAGGCAGGCACTAAATCCAGTCCATACTCTGGGGTGGGGGGGGATTAAACCCCATCTCCTAAAGGGAGGGCTGTCAAAGAATTTAGGGTCATGTTTTCAAACCACAACCGTAATTAGTAAATTTGGGGAGGGATACAAATGCGATACAAATACCTTGTTTCTTCTTAAAATTTCACCCACTACCTTTAGTACTTATCAATTCACATCGCCTGCAGCAGTGATTATGGTGATGTTCTAGTGGTGATTTTCTATTTCCCTAATTCCTTCTATATTTATTAATTGAAATTCTTCTTTAACGACGATTTGCTCTATCTGTTCTGTGTATGTATTCAGTTATTTATTTATATAAGCATAGGCTAGTGGGTACTTATTTTTCTGGAGGTGATAATCCAATACATTGTTATTTGTTATGTTTCTCAAGTCATAGCAGCTTTGGCCACAGGGGGCCCTTTCACGTTGGTTCTTTGGTCCTTTCAACATGCCCTCATTAAAAAAAACCAAAACTTTTTTTTGAGCACCTCCTTACTTTATGGCACAAAAAGGTATTCTAGGATCATCTTGTACTTTCAGTGTCCTGGTCTTGGAATCATGGAATGGCCCATATGGTAAGAAGCTGAGGCTTCCTGCCAACAGCCATGTGAGTGAACCTTTTCGAGTTAGATACTGCAGCCCCACTCAAGCTTCGGGGTGACTGAAGCCCCCGCTGACATCTTGTCTTAGTTTGGTCTTCTATCACAAGATACCAGAGTGTCTTGAACAACAAAAATTTATTTCTTACAGTTCTGGAGGCTGGGAAGTCCAAGATCAGGGTGCTGACATCATAGGGTCCCCACCCTCAAGACCTCATCTGTACTTAATACCTCTCAAAGCTCCACCTCCTAATACCACCCTGTTGGGGGTTGGGGTTCCAATGTACAAATTTGAGGCAAACACACACATGCAGTCCATAACACACCCTGACAGCAAACTCATCAGAGACTCTGAGTCAGAACAATTCAATTTAAGTCCCAAATTCCTGACCCAAGGAAACTGTTTTAAGCCACTACATTTCAAGGTAATAGAGCAGTGGACAACTGCTGCAGATTTTGGTACCTGGAAGTGGCGTGCTTCTGTAACCAACGCCTGAAGTGTGGGAGCGGCTCTGGAGTGGGGCCGTGGACAGAGGCTGGAAGGACTTTGAGGAGTGTGTTTGTGAAGGCTTGAAAAGCCATGAGGAGATTTCCCATAGAAGTGCAGTCTCTGAGGAAGCCAAGGTGAGGGCTTAAAGGCAAGTGGGGAACACCTTACTGTAAAGTCTACCTGTGACCTAGTGGCAGAAAGTTTAGCAAGGCTGTCACCTGTATTAATATAGAGGTGAAAAATGCCCCTGATGAACTGGCTGGTTTATAGCTGAGGAGACTGCAAACAGGCAGGAAAGAGAAAGTAAAGAAAAGCCTGTTAGAAACAGAAAGGAGGCAGCCCTTGTTGGGTTTGAAAGTTTTCTGCCTCTCCAGGTGGGAAATGATGCTGAAATTAAGAAATGACATGAGGTCAGGTTAACCCGGGGCACTGCCAAGACACATGGGGCAGAGGTGAAGCCACAAACCTACGAGCAGCAACAACAGCTGGGTCTGTCCCACCTGCTTCCCTTCTAAGCTTATGCAAGCTCGTCTAATAGTTAGATCTAAATTTGAATCCAGAATCTTAGCTACGAAGAAGTGAGGAAAATTGGTTGGCTAACTATGTACTTTTAGTTATGTGCAATGAAAGAAGAAGAGCCCATAGCTAGCAGTCCCCTTCAGGCCCCAGGTAACCCTGTCATTCTAAGGCAGAGCTGCCAGACTTATACTTGGTGGATGTAATAAGATGTGAAAACATTGGTGCTTTGATTCTCACCTCCAGAAGACCATCTAGCCCGTAGAGGGAGAAAAGAGATTTCAGACAACTGATTGGCAGGGATCCACTGACAGAGGGTGAAATACTTGGCTCTTCTCTTTCCTTTCCCATAGGGAAGGAAGGGGTGCTCCAAATGAGGTATGAAGGGCTCCAAAAAGAATTTGGTAGAGATTGGGGTGGCCGCCAGAGGCGAGTGTGATACATGGAGTGGTAGGAACTCTCAGGCTCACCCTGGTGCATCCAAGTAGGGAAGAGTGAGATGTTCTTGAGGAAGCTTAACATGTCCCTTGAAGGCTTAGGATGTGTGAACTCGAAGACTGGTATTTTCCTCCTGCCTGGAGGATACTGAAGACCAACAGCTGGTGGAATCTGACCATAGTGAGAGCAGCCTATTCTCATACCGTCTGCAGTATCAAGACTGTCTTAGACGTGGTCCCAGTGAATACGGCCCAAGGAAGCTGGGACAAACCATCCCGATGAACACTTGCTCACAAGGGCAGCCCAGATGTCAGGTATGAAAGGCTAACAAAAATTTAGGTGGAATCCAAGACCAAGTCAGGGAGTTGTGCAGCTTGGAGATTCCTGTGAGGGTCACTGATGAACCTCAAAATCAGCTCAGTGAGAAGGCCAAGCATTTGTACTCCTGCCATGTTGGAAAACAGAACGGCTAGATGGCTTTAGCCAAGAGAGACAACATCCATAAGTTTAAGTAAGTTAAAAAACTTTTGATCCCTTTATTATTATTATTATTTCACTTTCTCTTTATACATTTTCTGAACTGTTATGCCTCAAGAAGTGGAGTGAATGGGAGAAGAGGATGGGAAGCTCCAGGAGAGAGAATGATAGAACTGATCATACCCTCCTCTTCGTTGCTTTGATCCAGGAGTCTGGCCTAAACTGGAGGAGGGAAGATGCTTTGAATCGGATGTGATATTGACCTTTGATTTATACTGGAATTTATGCTTCAAAACACAAAGACCTATGGTTATGTCCCCCTCTCACAATTTTCCTTCATCAAGATTGAAATTTTTGGTATTTAAAATGAATTTTGAAATATGAGACTATTACAAATGAATGTAACCTTAAAGACGTGGAGTTTGTGTGGGATGTGAAGTGGTGAGGAAGAGAAAGATTCAACCCATTGTGTCTGAAGCCTGTGCAGGAGAGAATAAACCCATTTTCTTTTTGGGTGCCCATGAGAGCAGCCCATTCAGTAAACGGGCTATACTATCTTCATTGTACTTTGGGTCCTAGTCACTCTCTGGCTGCTTTACTGTGGTCTTGTTGGAATGGAATGGGTGATGCTCTTAGTATCACTGATGATGAGACCACTCTTACTCATTGTAGCCCAAAGGTTGTGGCTTTGAAGTCAGATAAAATCCTTTTTTTTTTTTTTAACGCATAAACTTGTTTTTTGGTGGCTCTTCCTATGCTTTATTATGCAATTGATTGTGGTAACATAAATGCAAGGCTGTTAAAATGAATCGTGAGTTTAGGCTTTCTTCCTATTAACATTTTCCTTGGTCTCCTGATTGATGTTGAATGTATTGGTTATTTTCCCTAGCTTAAAGTCTTCTGCCGATCAGATAAACGTGCTCAATTACTTAGGATATAAGTTCAGGTGCTCAGACACAGCATCAGCCTAACAGTGACGTAAACAAGATAGAAGTTTCTTTCTCTCTTAACTATCTGGGTATAAGCAGTCTAGGGCTGGTAGGAATTCTCCATGGGGTCAGAAATCTCATTTCACCACCATCCCCAGGCCAAGTTGTCTCACCAACATGTTCATATTCTCATCAGTGAGAAGAAGCAAATGGTAAAGGGGGGGGGCACATCTTCATTTTAAGGACGTGATTCCCAGAACACACCACCTCTGCTTTCATCCCAAAAAGCAGTTGGCTATTCCAAGTTGTAAGAAAGGCTGGAAAAAGTAGTCTTTTTTTGTTTTGTTTTGTTTTTTTCCTGTGTGTTCAACTACTTGGCTAAAAATTCTATTGTCTGAAAGAAGAGGAAAATTGGAAGACAATGAGCAATCTTTGCCACACATAATTTCTGTGTTTGCAAGTATGCAATTAGAGTTTTAGCTTGTCATTGTTATGGGCATAACTGTGGTTTTAATCTTCAAGTTTAAAATGCTTCCTCGATTAACCTAGGGTCATGGATTTCAGTCAGACACAAATCCCCCCAATGCCAAATCTCGTTCATTCTACATTTCTGTTTCTTTCCCTGAAGGATCATAAGATAGCCTTTTCCTAAACATCTTACTGAAATCTAGATACGGTGTGATTGTGGCCTTCCCATAATCTCCATCTACCACCCTATCAGTACAGGAAATGAAGTTCACTCAGCATGACTTAATCTGAGTGAACTCAGCTTTTCCTTTATGGCTCTATTTTTCTGAGAAAACTACCTGTTTAACAATTCTGTCCAAAATTTTGTCAAGGGAATTCATTTCCACCCTACTCACCTACAATTTTTGGAATTCATGCTGTTTCCATTTTTGAAAGTCAGATGGACTATTTTGAAAGCACCCATTTTCAACTTGCAGTTCCCTGTACTATTTTCGTTACTTCCCAAAGATTACAGGTGCTCAGTGAATCACAGATGCAAGTTCTTTTAATACCATAATGTATTAGTTTTCGAGGGCTGCTTTAACAAAATAACACAAACTGGGTGGCGTAAACAACAAAGATTTATTTCCCACAGATTTGGAGGCTGGAAGTTTAAGATCAAGGCATTAACAGGTTTGGCTTTCCTTGAGGCCTCTCTCTCTCCTTGGCCTGCACATGGCTGCCTTTTTGCTGTGTCTTCATAACGTCTTTTCTTTGTGCGTGAGTGCCCCTTGTGTTCAAACCTCCTCTTCCTATAAGGACACCAGTCAGATTGGATTAGGGCCCATCCTAAGGATCTCATTCTAACTTCATGCGTCTTTAAAGACCCTTTCTCCAAGTACAGTCACATTTAGGGTCCTGGGGCCCAGGACTTCCACATATAAATGTGGAGGAGACACAATTCAGCCCATAGCATGTAGTATAAATATCTTCTGGGATGAAAGTCATAATTTCATTTAAAGGAATCAGGTGCTTTCTTATTTCAGGAAATTAGGGAGAATTTGGGAAGTAAAAACATGGCCTAGGATTTTGTTACTCGACGTGTGTATCAAAGTTTCACTCTAGACTACTTGAATAGGATCTTTATTTCACAAGACCCTCACCCCAACCCCAGTGCTGATTTGTGTGCCCACTAAAATTTGAGCGTTGCTGGGCTAGGGACCCAGTAATTCTTCCGCAGGTGATATCTTTTTCCTCAAGAGGTTCCTGACAGAAATATGTACAGAAGGGACGAGAGCAAAGGGAATCAAAGTATCAGTGCATTGCTCGCTGGGTTTGGGGTGAAAACTCGATGAAGAGAACTCTCCGGTAACGTAGATTGGAGCACAGAGAAAGAAGCAGAAACCACCATATTTTCTTCTTTTTTTTTTTTTTTAAATTTTATTTTATTATATTGTGTTAATCACCATACAGTACATCCCCAGATTCCGATGTAAAGTTTGATGCTTCATTAGTTGCGTATAACACCCAGTGCACCATGCAATACGTGCCCTCCCTACTACCCATCACCAGGCTATCCCCTTCCCCCACCCCCTCCCCTCTGAAGTCCTCAGTTTGCCTCTCACAGTCCATAGTCTCTCATGTTTCATTCCCCCCTCTGATTACCCCCCTTTTCTTTATCCCTTTCTTCCCCTACCGATCCTCCTAGTTCTTATGTTCCATAGATGAGAGAAATCATATGATAATTGTCTTTCTCTGCTTGACTTATTTCACTTAGCATTATCTCCTCCAGTGCCGTCCATGTTGCAGCAAATGTTGAGAATTCGTTCTTTCTGATAGCTGAGTAATATTCCATTGTATATATGGACCACAGCTTCTTAATCCAGTCATCTGTTGAAGGGCATCTCGGCTCCTTCCATGATTTGGCTATTGTGGACAATGCAGCTATGAACATTGGGGTGCATATGGCCCTTCTCTTTACTACGTCTGTATCTTTGGGGTAAACACCCAGTAGTGCAATGGCTGGGTCATAGGGTAGTTCAATTTTTAACTTTTTAAGGGACCTCCACACTGTTTTCCAGAGTGGCTGTACCAACTTGCATTCCCACCAACAATGTAGGAGGGATCCCCTTTCTCCACATCCTCTCCAACAATTGTTGTTTCTTGCCTTGTCTATCTTTGCCATTCTAACTGGCGTAAGGTGGTATCTCAGTGTGGTTTTGATTTGAATTTCCCTGATGGCTAATGATTTTGAACATTTTTTCATGTGTCTGTTAGCCATTTGTATGTCTTCATTGGAAAAGTGTCTGTTCATATCTTCTGCCCATTTTATGATTTGTTTATTTGTTTCTCGTGTATTGAGTTTGAGAAGTTCTTTGTAGATCTTGGATACCAGTCCTTTATCTGTGGTGTCCTTTGCAAATATATTCTCCCATTCCGTGGGCTGTCTCTTAGTTTTTTTGACTGTTTCCTTGGCTGTGCAGAAGCTCTTTATCCTGATAAAGTCCCATAAGTTCATTTTATCTTTTATTTCTCTTGCCTTTGGAGATGTGTCGTGAAAAAGGTTGCTCTGGCCGATGTCATAGAAGTTGTTGCCTATGTTCTCCTCTAGAATTTTGATGGATTCCTGTCTCACATTGAGGTCTTTCATCCATTTGGAGTTTATTTTTGTGTATGGTGTGAGAGAGTGGTCAAGTTTCATTCTTTTGCATGTAGCTGTCCAATTTTCCCAGCACCATTTATTGAAGAGACTGTCTTTTTTCCACCGGATGTTTTTTCCTGCTTTATCAAAGATTAGTTGCCCAAAGAGCCGAGGGTCCATTTCTGGGTTCTCTATTCTGTTCCATTGGTCGATGTGTCTGTTTTTGTGCCAGTACCATGCTGTCTTTGTGATCACAGCTTTGTAGTACAGCTCGAAATCCGGCATTGTGATGCCCCCAGCTTTGTTTTTCCTTTTCAACAGTTCCTTGGAGATTCGGGGCCTTTTCTGGTTCCATACAAATTTAAGGACTATTTGTTCCAGTTCTTTGAAAAATGTCCTCGGTATTTTGATCGGGATAGCATTGAAAGTGTAGATTGCTCTGGGTAGTATGGACATTTTAACTATGTTAATTCTTCCAATCCATGAGCATGGAATATTTTTCCATCTTTTTATGTCTTCCTCAATATCTTTCAAAAGTGATCTATAGTTTCTAGCATATAGGTCCTTTACGTCTCTGGTTAAGTTAATTCCAAGGTAACGCATGGTTTTTGGTGTTATTGTAAATGGGATGGATTCCCTAATTTCTCTTTCTTCAGTCTCGTTATTCGTGTATAGAAATGCAACTGATTTCTGGGCATTGATTTTGTATCCTGCCACCTTACTGAATTGTTCTATAACTTCTAATAGTTTGGGAGTGGATTCCTTTGGGTTTTCCATATAGAGTATCATGTCATCTGCAAAGAGAGACAGTTTGACTTCTTCTTTGCCGATTTGGATACCTTTGATCCCTTTTTGTCTTCTGATTGCTGTTGCAAGGACTTCTAGTACTATGTTGAATAATAGTGGCGAGAGTGGGCATCCTTGTCGTGTTCCTGATCTTAAGGGAAAGGCTTCCAGCTTTTCCCCATTGAGAATAATGCTTGCAGTAGGCTTTTCATAGATGGCTTTTATGAGATTGAGAAATGTACCCTCTATTCCTACACTCTGAAGGGTTTTAATCAGGAAAGGATGCTGTATTTTGTCAAATGCTTTTTCTGCATCAATTGAGAGGATCATATGGTTCTTGAGTCTTTTCTTGTTGATATGATGTATCACATTGATTGATTTGCGAGTGTTGAACCATGCTTGCATCCCAGGTATGAATCCCACTTGGTCATGATGGATAATCCTTTTAATGTACTGTTGGATTCTATTAGCAAGGATCTTGTTGAGGATTTTGGCATCCATATTCATTAGAGAAATCGGTCTGTAATTCTCCTTTTTGAGGGGGTCTTTGCCTGGTTTGGGGATCAAGGTAATATTAGCCTCATAGAATGAGTTTGGTAGCTTTCCTTCTGTTTCTATTTTTTGAAATAGCTTTAGGAGAATAGGTATTATTTCTTCTTTGAATGTTTGGTAGAATTCCCCAGGAAAACCGTCTGGGCCTGGAGTTTTATTATTTGGAAGGTTGTTTATCACTGACTCAATTTCTTCATAGTTAATTGGCCTATTTAAGAAATCTATTTCTTCCTGTTTCAGTCTTGGTAGTTTATAGGTTTCCAGGAAGGCCTCCATCTCTTCCAGATTGTTTAGTTTTTTGGCATATAGCTGTTGATAAAAGTTTCTAATAATCCTTGCAATTTCAATGGTGCTGGTCGTGACCTCTCCCTTTTCAGTCATAATTTTAATAATCTCAGTCCTTTCTCTTTGTTTTTGGACAAGTTTTGCCAGTGGTCTATCAATTTTATGGATTCTCTCAAAGAACCAGCTTCTAGTCCTGTTGATCTGCTCTACTGTGGTTCTGGTCTCTAATTCATTGATTTCTGCTCTAATCTTGGTCAACTCCTTCCTTGTCAGTGGGTTAGGCCTGTCCCTCTGTTGCTGTTCCAGTTTCTTGAGGTGAGAATATAGAAACTGCATTTTAGATTTTTCTATTCTTTTGAGTGAGGCTTGGATGGCTATGTATTTCCCCCTTAGGACTGCCTTTGCAGTATCCCATAGGTTTTGGACCGTTGTGTATTCATTCTCGTTGGTCTCCATAAATTGTTTAATTTGTTTTTTGATTTCCTGGTTTATCGAGTCATTCTTGAGCAGGATGGTTCTTAGCCTCCAAGTGTTTGAGTTTCTTCCAGGTTTTTCCTTGTGGTTGAGTTCCAATTTCAGAGCGTTGTGGTCTGAGAATATGCAGGGGATAATTTCAATCTTTTGGTATTGGCTGAGACCTGTTTTGTGTCCCAGAGCATGATCTATTCTTGAGAATGTTCCATGGGCATTTGAATAGAATGAGTATTCTTTGGTTCTGGGGTGTAGTGTTCTATATATATCTATGAGGTCCAACTCGTCGAGTATGGCATTCAAAGCCTTTGATTCTTTGCTTAGTTTTTGCCAGGGTGTTCTGTCTATTTCTGATAGTGGGGTGTTGAGGTCCCCTACTATTACTGTGTTCTTATCTATATGTCTCTTTATTTTGGTTAAGAGTTGGCTTGTGTATCTTGCTGCTCCCCTGTTGGGGGCATATATATTAATAATTGTCATATCCACTTGTTGAATACTTCCTTTAAGAATAATATAGTGCCCTTCTGTATCTCTCTCTATGGCCTCTAGTTTAAAATCCAGTCTATCTGATATGAGAATTGCTACTCCAGCTTTCTTTTGAGGTCCATTTGCGTGGAAGATGGTACTCCATCCCCTTACTCTAAGTCTGAATGCATCTTTGGGTTCAAAATGAGTCTCTTGTAGACAGCAAATGGATGGGTCATGTCTTTTTATCCAATCTGCAACCCTGTGGCGTTTTATGGGAGAGTTTAAGCCATTTAGATTGATAGAGATTATTGACAGATATGATTTTAATGATGCCATTTCTCTTTAAAGTCTTTGTATCGGTTGTGACTTGCTGCTCTGTATCACTCTTGGGGCCTTTTTACCTTTATAGAGCCCCCCTTAATATCTCCTGTAGGGCTGGTTTCGTGGTTACGAAATTGGTTAATGATTGGCGATTTTGGAACGTCTTTATTTCTCCATCAATTCTGAATGACAGCTTTGCTGGATAAAGGATCCTTGGCTGCATGTTTTTCTCTGAAAGAGCTTTAAAAATGCCCCCCCAAGCCTTTCTCTCATTCCAGGTCTCTGTAGACAGGTCTGACGTAATCCTGATACCTTTGCCTTGGTACGTGAGAAATTTCTTTGCCCTGGCCGCTTTCAATACTGTATCCTTGGATCTAATATTTGCGAATTGCACTATGACATGCCGTGGCGTAGGTTTGTCCTGGTTGAGCTTGGATGGGGTCCTCTCTGCCTCTTGGACACGAATGCTTGTTTCCCTTGCTAGATTAGGGAAGTTTTCAGCTACAATTTGTTCAAATATCTCTTCTAGACCTCTGTTTTTCTCCACCCCTTCAGGGATGCCGATGATTCTGACATTGGATCGTTTCATAGAGTCAGTAATCTCCCGTAATCTACATTCGTGGGCGTGGATTTTTTTAAGACCAGCTTCTATTTTCGTTTTTTCTTCTACTAACCCATCCTCCAATTCGCTAACGCGTTCCTCTGCCTCGGTGACCCTGGCCGTCAGAGCCTCTAGTTTTGACTGTATTTGGCCCATAGAATTTTTAATTTCTGTCAGATTCGCTCTCATTTCTGCCCTTAGGGATTCTATATTCTCAGCAACGCTTTCTCTGATGCTTTTTTCAAGTTTACTCATCATCTTGACCATTGTTGCTCTGAATTCCATTTCTGATAATTGGGATACATCCATATGTATTAATTCTGTGGCCGAGGCCAATTCTGTGGCAGAGGCCACAGACTCATTATCTTTTCTTTGCTGGGGGGGACTTCTCCTTCTCGTCATTCTGATGAAGAGAGATTGCAGGGTTGTCCAGAGCCCAAGTGTTGACTGGGACCCAGGCCGTGCGCCCTTGTTTTATAGAGATCTTAGGGATGTGGGCTTCTTCCTTAAAGAGTTTATTTATTTATTTGAGAGAGAGAGAGACAGTCAGCAAGAAAGGGAACCCAAGCAGAGGAGTGGGAGAGGAAGAAGCAGGTTCCCGGTGGAGAAGCCCGATGAGGGACTCCTTTCCGGAACGTTGTAAACACACCCTAATCCGAAGACAGGTGCTTGGTGACTGCGCCACTCAGGCGCTCCGGGTTGTGGGCTTCTTGATTTTTCAGCCTGCCTTCTGGGGGAGGGGCCTGCCTGCCGGTACTCAGAAAACCCTGTTTGGGTAGAGTCTCTGTGTCCCTTGCGAGGGGGGATGGGGATGGGCACCCTGTGAGCCGGTATTTCCGGGCTTTTGTTCTCTGGCGGCTTTCCCTGGCGGTTTGCTATGCCTCTTCTGAGAGAGCAGCAGCGGCTGAAATTCAGCCTCTGTCTCAGAACAGAGGGATCGCGGATCGTTCTCCACTGATGTTCTGGCCACTTTAACTCTGTTTCTGTTGGTGCTGCTCAACCCTGCAGCATCCCGGGCTGTGCGCCCCACACCCGGCGTCCCAGCCCTCACTTCCAGGGCCGGCACGTCTCTGTCCTTTGTGTTTCCAACCCCGCCCGCCGCCAGCCGCCCCGCGCGGGCTCCCGGAGCTCCCCGTCTCAGTCTGGTGTCTCACGGGTGCTGACCGCGAGTCCGCCTGCTCCCCCGTGCAGGTGGCCCTCCAGCCGCCAGCCGCCCCGCGGACGCTCCCGGAGCTCCCGGTCTCAGCCTCGATCCAGTGAGCACACCGGAGCTCCGGAGCTCCGTGAGATGCTTGGTGGTGCACGCTCCCGGCTCACGGACTCAGTCTGCCGTTTCCAGAGTGCGGGTCCGCGGTCCGCCCGCTCCCCGGTGCAGGTGGCCCGCCAGCCGCCCTGCGCGCGCGCTCCTGGAGCTCGCGTTCTAAGTCTGTTGTCTCGCGGGTGCCGTCCGCGAGTCCGCCTGCTCCCCCGTGCAGGTGGCCCGCCAACCGCCAGCCGTCCCGCGTGCGCTCCCGGAGCTCCCTTCTCAGCCTGCTGTCTCAAGCGTGCGGGTCCGCGGTCTGTCCACTCCCCCTTGCAGGTGGCTACCGCTTCCCGGCGCCCTGACACGGCGGCTCCCTCCCCCTTCTGTTTAGCTTCCGATATCTGTGCGCGGTTTCACGGCTCCCCGCTTCGTACCTCGATACTCAGCGCTGGAGATGTTCATTTGTAGAGATCCAGATGTATCTTCCTGCGTCTCAGGCTGATTCCGTGGATATTCCTGCTGGTCTGGTACCTATCCAGCTCAACTCAGGGGACCGGCTGAAAAAGGTGTCCCCTACTCCTCCGCCATCTTAACCTCCCCAATCCACCATATTTTCTTCTGCATCCAAGTGACAGTCCAGATAATGACTTTTCTTGTCAACCATATATAAGAGAGAGATTAAAAAAAAAGGGACATAGCCGGTCTTGGGTCAGGTTATGATCCTGATGCATGGGTGAAATGTCTTAGGGAACAGAGAGAGAGGAAGAGCTCAAGAGAGTGTTGTGAGGTGATGGGATGGGGTATGAAGAGCAAGGGCGTATCCTTGCATCTGGACCTAGTTTTGACCCCAGCAGCCTTCTCCTGAGCCTCTCTTAGTGACATTACCAGTCTCAGTTTCCAGTCGAAAAACCCACCCAAACTTTCAAGGTCAGGTTCTGTGACATCAAAAGAAGAGCATAATTCCTTCAAAGGCTGGAGGACCCGTGATGCGTTGGTGTATGGTGTATGGTCCATTTGGGTGAACCATGAGCTTACCTTGTCCCACTTTCTTTACTCCCTCCTCCTCCAACCCACCTTTTCATATGTATCCTTCAGATTCCAACTATGATATCACCTCTTTCAGGAAACTTTGGTTTCCCCCTTGAGACTGAATTAGGAGCTCTCCTCACGTAGCACGTACTGCACTGGGCAGTAATGGCTGACTTGCTCATCTGCCTTCCCCACGCTGTGATGACATAGCCTTTGTTCCCCATCAAACCTTCCACTGGCAGGACGTCTGGTTCAAAACCCACAGAAATGTTTCATGTGTATGATTGTTAAGCAGGCTGGAAAACAATGTTTCTACAGTTTTAAAGATGCATACGTGATACATTTTATAGAAGATACATTTATATTATTGCTGCAATAAAACTGCATATTCATGGAAATGTTCCCAAATATCCTTTTTTAAAATGTTTAATCCATAGCCTGAGTTTTGAAAAGTTGTTTCTTTTTCAACTGTTGTTGAAAAGTTCTCTTGCTTTTTTAAGGGGCAGATTAAATGTGATTTTTTTTTTTGAAACCTTTTTTTTTTAGTAGCAAACTACTTAGAGCTTCTTTTCATCATAGAAAAGGTCAGCAAACTGGGAACACTTGTCACTTTATAAAAGAATTACATGCAGCTCAACTGTAAATTTGACAATTATTTAAAATAACTTGCCACAAACCAAACCGTGAACTTCTTTGTAGAGCGGCACATTTTCACTGTCTCTCACCGATTTTATTGTGAAATATTGTAAATTTTCTACTGTATTTTAAAGGTTTTAGCAAAACTAACTCATAAATGATCATCTGTGGCCCTTTATGCATTTCTGACTTCAATGTCTTTGCTGCAATTTTTGCATCCAAAAATGGTGAATGTATTCGAAGGGTGGTATTATTTCTGTAAACTTAATTGGGGGCATTTTTAAGGTCTGTTCATGATGGCTGAGGGCCACCTACTTTTCTCAGGGTACTTACGCCACTGTAAGTGACCCCTGTCTGCAGACATAAGCACCTAATAAGGATGCATATTAAATATTGATCGAGATTAATTTCTCTTTTGGTTTCAGCTAAAAATGGTACAGAAATTTAAAAATGTTTAATCTCGTCCACTGGTGGATTGACCCCATTGTGGTATTTTGTACTCCCAAATATGTTGGAATTTATTACTTGTCCTTCACTACTATCACAATTATCTGTAATTCCACCACTGCAACTAATATCACTCTGTCTTAATTACTCTAATTTTAAAATAAGCCTTGTGTCATATAACAAATTTCATCTGTCTTTTATTTTTTGAGAGTTATCTTAGCTTTTCCTGAACTTGTAATCTTCCATATGAATTTTAGGTTCAGTCCATCAAGCTCCATACATATGTGGTGCATTTTTTGTTAGAACTGCATTGAATTTGTAGACTAATTTGGAGAGACAGCCAATTAAATTTTTATGATGCTGACCCTTTCCATCTATGAATAAGGTGTACCTTTCCATTTATTTAGGTCTTCTTCCAAGTCTTTCAATAATATATTAGAATTTGCCCCCTAATGACTTGCTACGTTTTTGTTGCATAGATCACATATATCTGCAATACCTTATATTTTGGTGCTATCGTGAGTGGGACCTTTTGGTCAAGTGCATGTATGGAAACACGTACACTAATTACATTTCCCTTATTCCCTGTGCCCCCAGCTACTCGTGCCTCCTGAGCCAGTTGGATGCACACAACTTTATGCTGTGTGACATATATTAGGCTGTGTTTAAATCTCTGCTGAGAGGTATCCTGCTGGGCACCAGTCCTTTGGTGACAGTGAACGGAGAGCTTGTTGAGATCCTAATCAGCCGACTGGAAGATGGAGCACAGGAATGGCTTCAGAGCACAGAGCAAATGTATAAAGAGGCTGAAATGATGTGGGAAACGACACGGTGATAGATCCCAAAACTTAATATATGAATAATAGGCCTCCCATATTGCTCAAGAAACACTGAAAGAAAATATCCATGAGGTAAGGGGGAAACTTAATCTAGAGATTGAAAAATCTCACAAAGTTCTAAGGAGGACTGAGAAGAAAAGACAGAATTCGAGCTCATCCTGCAAAATTTATGAAAGTGGGTGATAAAAGAACAAAAACCTGTAGGCTTCCAGGTGGAAAGAAGCAAGTTACTACAGAGTAGATTTTTGTTTGCTTTTAACGATTATGTTAAAACAGTATTTTATTCTGTTGCAGAGAAAAATTCAAGTTTTATGTGATGGTCTTGAATCCAGCAATCTCGATGCATTTTTTTATTTGGTTCTAATGATGTTACTGAAAATTTTCTTGGTTTTTCTGTGTAAATAATTGCATTATCTGTAAGTGACGAAAACAGTGGTTTTTCTTTTCCAGTTCTTATGTATTTAATTTGGTTTTTGTTGATTATTGTTTTTCTTCAGTGCTTCCGGAGCTATGCACAATACAAATGATGATGCCTGAGAAAATTCGTAGTGTCATCACTCTCTCTGTAAGGTTTGCTGTAGATCTTTGGTAAAGATCCTTCATGAGACCTTGTATTTTTAGTATATTTAAAGCATTTATTATTAATGAACTGTTGAATTTGATTAAATTCTGTTTTTCATTGGCCATATAGTTTTTCTTTCTTCATCTATTAATGTGTGAAGTGTTTGTAATAGCAAATTATCCTTGCATTTCTGGAGTAAACTCCACTTGGTCATTCTGGTTTTTTGTTGTATTTCATCAATTTTCATAAAATGTTTCCTCAATGGATTGTGCTTGCTAATATTTTATTTAGATTTTTTAATATCTATCATATGATATTAACCTATGGTTTTCCTTTCTTGAATTGTTCATGTCATGTTTTGACATCTAAGAAAATTTCTCCTTTTTTTCTATTCTTTGAAATTGCTTTGCAAAGTATATAAAGATTATTTGTTGAAGATTTGTTAACTGATCTGAGTTTTGTGTCTACTCTCGGGGGAAGATATCAAAGTAAATTTATATATAATGGTTTATAAATCATCATGGTTATAAAATTACTTTTAGTAATTCCTATTTTTCTAGAAAGTTGTACATTTGACTAAGTTTTCAATGTATTGGCATGAAATTGTTGATGATATTCTGTTGGCTTCAAAAATCTCAAATGTTTTGATAGTTATTTCCCTTTTCCCCCTAAAATTGTTATTTCTTTATTTTCTTTTTTCTTGATTAATATTGCCAGACTGTTTTGTGCCACATAAGTAGTTTTTTTTAAAAATATGTGTCTTACAAATGGTGTCTACATTTTCCAATGTTATTAATTTTGACTCATACGTATTACTTCCTTTCTTCTTTGAGTTTATTGATTTTTCTGCAGATTCATAAGCTGAATTCTTTGTTCATTTATTTTCAATATTAAAAAAATATACTTAGGCCACACATTTTACTAATGAAGTCACACTTTGGCTCTATTTCCCAAGTTTTGTTATGTAGTAGTTTTAATGTGTTTTGTTCCAAATATGTTGCTATTTTTATTGTGATTTATTTTATTTATTTATTTTTTATTTTTTTAAAGATTTTATTTATTTATTTGACAGAGAGAGACAGCCAGTGAGAGAGGGAACACAAGCAGGGGGAGACGAAGAAGCAGGCTTCCCGTGGAGGAGCCTGATGCGGGGCTCGATCCCAGAATGCTGGGATCACCCCCTGAGCTGAAGGCAGACACACAACGACTGCGTCACCCAGGTGCCCCTAGTGTGATTTTTTTTAAACTATAAATTATTCCATAATATATGTGGGGAAAGAGACCAAGATAGATCTAGGCATGTAAAATGTTGCCATCTCTTTATTGTCTTATTTCCAGTTAAACTGTGTTGTTATTGGAGAATGTATTCTCAACAGGATATCAGTTCTAGAAATATGTATCTGTTCTTGAAATGCATCATATATCTTCAAGATCTGGTAGGCAGGACATTTTTTGCAAATATTTCATGTTTGCTCTTACATTAAACTTGTTAATTTTGTCATTAAAATCTTTAGCCTCAATAATATTTTCTTAAGTAGATTTTTCTGTCTGATAGAGGTGTGTCAACATTGTATTATAATCCTGTCACTTCTGGGCTTTATGTATTTTGAAGCTGTGTGCATGAGTGCATGCAGCTTCATGATTTTCATAATTTATTGTTAGAAAGTTTCCCTTTTTTGTTATACAGTAGCTTTTTATCTCTATTAATTATTTTTCCTGAAATTCTATTTTGTCTGATAATGATTTGCTATGTTGGGATTTATTGCTTTTCATATTTGCCTGGAATATATTTTTCTGTGTCTTTATTTTAAATTTCCCTGAGGCTTTGTTGTAGTAGCTTTTGAAAATGCCATATAGCTGAATAAAATCCGTGTGATAATCCCCATTTTTAATAGAGGGTTTAATTTATTCACATTTTTAAGTTTACTCGTGTGTCTGTATTTGCTTCCAATATCTAATTTAACCTCTCTGGTGTACTGTCCTTTTTCTTTGATTCTTTCCCCTCTCTTCCACACTTCTATTGGGTTGATAGAATTTTCTTTATCCTTGTGCATCTGAGAATATCTTTTTTTTCCTTTTGATCTCAGGAGTAATATGTGAACTAAGTATAACTTCTAAGTTGACTATTATTTTCTCTGAACACTTTAAAGATATTATTCCATTGTAACCTGAGCTTTCTTGTTTTTCATAAAAGTCTGTAGTTGGTCTAACTGGCGATTCACTTATAGCTTTTTCTTTTCTTTGAGTGAGCACATGTCAAAGATTTATTTAACTCATGAATGAGAAGATTAAAAAGGTGGTGAGCTGGCTCTAAAAAGTATAAGAGAGGCAGAAGTATTTATAGTCCCTGAAAGAGAAAGTGCTACGTCACATACAAAACTGCTTAATGCACAAGACTGGCAAATGCCATAGTTATAAGCAATACAACTTTCACCTTTGTGATGAAATCTTCTCAACTAGACAGAAACCATTTGCTTATCCATAGGGTAAAATTAATTTACATTGCCATATGACAAATAATTTGAAAAATTATAATTTTTGTACAGAGTAAGGTCTATCCTTATAGATTTGTAAAATACCCTAATTAATAGTAAATGATTAAAGCATATAACCTTAGAGAATCAGATAATCCTGGGGCAGTGCTGTTAGATAATGCTCCAGGTATGACTTTGAAAGGACATGAGCCATCTTTTCATTTATTTCCAAGTTTTGGATTTTTTTATGTGTGTTTATAAATTGTCTCCATGGAATATTCTTGTTCCAAAAATTCATGGGTACAGCTTTCAATATTAATGAACGTATATAAACTGTAGTATAGTCATTAAATCTAGAGTCGTACAGCATTAAGCAACTATTAAAATAAAAAAAATTGTCAAAGATTTTATGAAAAGTCTAAGATTGAATTTTATAATAATCACTATTCTTCATAGATTAAAGAAATCATTGCTTGTATTTATTCTATTTTGAGGCTAAAAAGCCAACCCCAAGAAATTTTTCTCCATCAGATTTTGCCTATAGTGCCTACAAACTTGTGTGAGCTCCTCTCTCTGAAATGTCCCCCAATCTCCTAAGGTTTCTAGGCTGCCAGGAAGTGACCTGTCTTAACCACCTCTAAGTCTGGGACCCTATAAGACAGAACAAACATGAAAGCAGTTTTCTAGGAGAACTTTGTAGACATTTTTTCCACCCATGAAGTGTGACTCTTGATCCTTAGTGGTGGGTTTTTCAGATCTGATTAAATGAGATTTATTCTGAAACATGACACTCCAGGTACAGCCTTTATTATACAGTATGCTCAATTACATTTTGATTAGTTTTATTAAATGAATGCAAATAACTACATTGCCATTAAAGGAAAAAAAAACTCAATAAAAGTACTTGTTTCTGAATTTTGAGGAGCCAGAGAGAACAAAATGCAAACACACAGTTATTACATTGAGATTAGACATAGAGCAAGAAAATGACCCAACGATTCTGTTCTTAAGTATATATACAGGGACTGCAGTATACTTGTTTGTGTATACTACAGAAAGGGGCTCAAACAGATACTTGCATGCAAATAGTCATTGCTGCATTATTCACAAGAGCCAAATGTGGAAATAATCTAGATGTCTATGAACTGATGAATGGATAAACAAAATGCTATATATGCACGCAATGGAATATTATTCAGCCATAAAAATGAAGTTCTGATAAATGCTACAATATAGATGAAACTTGAAAACTTTATGCCAAGTAAAATACACCAGATATAAAAAAAAAATCAAATACAGTAGCCCTCCCCACCCCCATGTGTGATTTTTCTCTCTGTGGTGTTACCTGTGGTCACCCAAAGTTCAGAGACAGATGATCCTCCTTCTGACATACGGTCAGAAAGTCAATAGCAGCCCAAGGCTATGTCTCAATGCCCAAGTCATTCCCCTCACTTCTTCTCATCACAAAAGCATTTTATGATCTCACATCTTTACAAGAAGAAAAGGGCCAAGTTCAGTACCACAGTATATTTTGAAAGAGAAAAAGAGATCACATTCACATAGATTTCTAAAAAAGATTTTATTTATTGAGAGAGAGAGAGAAAGTGCATATGAGCAGGGGGTGGGGCAGAGGAAGAGGGAGAGGGAGAGAGAGAATCTCACGCAGACTGCACACTGAGCACAGAACCTGACACCAGGCTCGATCTTACAACCCTGAGATCATGACCTGAGCTGAAACCAAGAGTCGGACACTAAATGGACTGAGCCCCCCAAGCGCCCCTCACATAGATTTATTATAGTATATTGTTATAATTGTTCTATTTTATATTAGTTATTGCTGTTAATCTCTTACTGTGCCTAATTTATAAATTAAACCTTAGGTGTGCATGTATAGGAGAAAAACCATGGTATACAGAGGGTTCAGTACTATCCATGGCTTCAGGCATCCACTAGGGTCTTGGAACAGATCCCCTGTAGATAAGGGGGGGAAAACTTATCGTATAATTCACTTATATGACATATCTAGGCAGGTTCATGTAGACACAAAATAGATTAGAGGTGACCAGGAGCTGGAGAATGGAGAGTTATTACTTAATAGGTACAGAGTTTGTGTTTGGGCAACAACAAAATTTTGGAATTAGATATGATATTTGCTCAACATTGTGAACATAATTAATGTCACTGAATTGTACTCCTAAAAATAGTTAGAATGACAAATTTTGTGTTATAAATATTTTACAACAGTTAAAAAAAAGAAAGAGGGAAGAAATAGATCAAGAAAGAGAAAGGGCTTTCTCATATAGCCAGAAAATAGAACATTAAAAACTCCACCAGCCTTATTCCAAAATAAATTACCACAATTAGATGTTCTTCTTGGGTTCCTTCAGTCATTCTTAATTTATACTTGTTCCATTGGATCTTGAGTCATCAATTGGCTTCTATAAAATTGTCTGGTACTGAATTCAAAAGCATCCTGGAAATCCCACATCCCTCTGACAATTTTCTAAGAGATGTCACCTTCTAAGTCTATTTTTTGAAATATCGATTGTTAAAAATACCTGGCAACGTCCTTTTCCTGAGCTCTGAGGCTGTTCTTCTTTATTGCAGACCAAATTTCTGGCCCGTGGCTTAAAGGAGAAGCTTCAGGCACGCATGAGGAAGCAGAAGCCGTCTGTTGATGACAGAGCAGCTAACAAGATAGAGTGGAGAAGAGTAGAGTTCTCTGAGTATGATACATTCCTCTTTTGTGAGGTTTGGATCAATGCATCCCCTTAGAATAGAAACTATATTGTGCTCTATGCTGATAAAATCGGGGAAAAGACATATTCCTGAAGCCTTGAGCAGATAAAATTCCAGTGATGCTCTTCCAACGACTTACTGCATGTATATTTGATTATTTTTTTCCTCTTGTGTATGTAGAGAAAGGGATAAAATCAGCAGATCTAGCTAATAAATACTTGCAACTCTACTCTGTGCCCACTGTTCGATTTTTTATTACTTTGAATTTTTTTTGTTTTGGGAGAGAGAGAGAGTGAGGGCTGGGTTGCGGGGAGGGGGGGGAAGAAGGAGAGAGAGAATCTTAAACAGACTCCATGCCCAGCATGGGGCCCCCCACGAGGCTAGATCTCATGACCCTGAGATCATGACCCGAGCCAAAATCAAGAGTCAGATACTTAACTGACTGAGCCACCCAGGTGCCCACTCTCCCATTTTATATTATAATGCAACATTGCCCCAACAAAGATATTTGTGGTTTTAATTTTCTCTGTCATCTACAAATTAATTTTCCCTTTATTGTACTAATCGAGGGATCAAATTTTTAAAAATCACAAAGTCAATAATTTTTATTCATTGGAAACTGGTATATGTTTCTTTCCTTTTGATTAATGGTGCAGACCTTTATAACCTGTGCTAAAAATGTAAGATTAGAAATATTTCTTTCTGCCCCTTTCAAGCCTACATTCCCTAATAAGTTGGTCCATTAATTACAAATTGTTAATATGAGTTACGCAGGTATCTTATGCTCTGTTTTCTACCAAGAACTTTATTCCAAAGCATCTGATGCTGACAGCTGATTCAATGCACACGTATGTAAAACAATTTTCTATTAAACAACTCTTGGGATAGAAAAACAAGTTGTTTAATTAAAGTCTAACTGACTTCCTTCCCAAGTTATGTGCCTATTTATTCATTTAGATGAGCTTAATAACAAATACAGTTGTGAGGATAAGAAAAATAACACAAGTAATCACTCTTTAGAAAGCTGGATATTAGATTACAATTCACCACAGGGAGATTTCTTTCTACACGTTTTTTTCTTTTCTTTTCTTCTTTTCTTTTCTTTTCTTTTCTTTTCTTTTCTTTTCTTTTCTTTTCTTTTCTTTTTTTTCTTTTCTTTTCTTTTTTTCTTTTTTTTTTTTCTTTTTTTTTTTTGTTAATGTCATGCCTGGGACTCCTTCCTTGTACCTGGCCCCTTCCTCTCTCCAAATTAGCGCTGGTTTCTGGGGACCGGACAGGTTCGGGTGGAAGGTGATTAGAGGTGAACATCAAATCTAAAAGGCCTGAGCTTTAGGATGGGTGTAGCTGGGAGAACGTGCTAGCAGGTGGTAATGTCACGGCCTCTGCCCGCAGACGGGGTTAGTCAGGCAGGGGGCTGGTGGGAGAAGTGTGGAGGTGGGTACAGAGGCTTTGGGGAAGCAAGGTGGTGTGACAGCTCCAGAGACTGTGAGCCAAGGAGGCCCCAGGTGGGAAAACACAGCAGGAATTTTGTGCAGTGCTTAAAGCACCTTTTGCTGATTCTTTCAAAACGATTTGTCTAGAGTCGGTGTTCAGGACAAGAAGGCAAGGACAGTGTCGGTCTGGCTCACTGCTAAGATCATAGTGTTTAGCAGACTTCCTGGCACGTAGTTGGTGCCAATAAATACTGTTGAGTTAATGAATGGAAGAGAACAACATTTTTAGGGACAAAGTTTCTAACATTTTATAAATGAGGGGGCTTCTTTCCCAAAAAAAGAGCAAGAGCCTAGATGAACCTTGACACAAGCTCAGTGTAGGGCACAGGGGACCCCAGGTGGCCTGAGTCCTGCAGCAGAGAGGAGCCGCTTGTGCAGTTCGAACGGCTCCCGCGGGAACACCTATAGGTCCCGAGGGCAGGGAAATATGCCAGTCCCTACACAATCTCCCTTGTTGCCTTGTGGCTCCTGCCTTCTGGGTTTATTGTGGTCTGCTGGTCAGCGGTAGCAGGAAGCTGAGGCAAGCACACAGGCCATGGATGCAGGAATTGTGGGAAACGTGAAAAAGATAACAAAGAGAAGCCAGGTGAACAATCCAAATACTGAATTAATAATAGAATGCCATCGAACAAGTGTGAATTCCAACAAAAATAGCTCTGATTTTCACCTCTTCATATGGGACAAATGAATGCTATGCCACCGCTGGAAGATGCTCCTTTTCTTCCTCCCTTCCTCCCTTCCTCCCTTGCTTCCTTCCTTCCTTTTTTTTTTTTTTTTTTTTTTTTTTTTTTTTTTTTTTTTTGGTATATGTAGCTAGAGTGAAATAAGGATCTTAAAATTATTGGTACTGAAAAACTTGCTGCCTGGTGAGTCTTAAGAAATGTCTGCTTTCTGGGGTGGCAGCCGGACTTTGTCCCCAGCAGGTTCTCCATTGTCTCTCCAGAGGTGGAAGGGTCCCTTTGGGAAGTTGGGACAGATATAGACGCACACAGAGGTCTTGGGAGCAGCCCCAGAATCTAATGAAGGTGCTTCAGATATTGGCATATTAAGTTATATGCAAGAAACAGAAATTTGTCTTTTTTGGGGGAAAATTTTTATCTCTGTCATTTTTGTAATATTTTCCTCTGGCTGAAGACAAGAAGTAACATTTGGGTCTAGACTGAAAGCTGACACCTTGATCTTGACTTCCCAGCCTCCAGAACTGTGAGAAATTCATTTCTGTTGTTTATAAGCCATGCAGTTTATTGTATTTTTCTTACCATAGCCTGAACAAACTAAGACCCTTAGGAGTGGAGACATTTAAAGAATTTAAAGAGATGCAAAGAATTTAAAAAATTAAGAAACATGTCTCCACCTATATTCTATTCTCCCTTTACTAACTTCTGGCTCTTGTAAAGTCAGTATTTGCTGTATTCATTTTAGCTGTGCTTTAGGAAATTAAGTATCCAAACTGTATCCATATTTGCAATGACGTAGATTCGGGTAAGCTCTACGGGAAAGAAGTAACTAGATGGAAGAATGACAGGTAGAGAGGCCCAGAGCAGTGTTCTGGAATGGGAGGGACAACCATCTGCTGCGATGAATGTATGGATATAGTAAGGATACCCTGAGGGGTCTCTGAAATAACGAGGAAAATGATCACAACATAAGACAGGGACAGTGTGTTGTCACACAAGATGGGACTGGGGCTTCGCTCATTGGGTATTGAAAGGAAGGATACAATTTTTTAATTGGTTATATTCAATGTATGTACATTGTTGAGTGGTGTGTATACACCCACACACACACATATATAATACCTGTATATATTTTAGCATAATCTGTTTAGGAAACTATTTAGAAATATGTATCACATCCAGACATTTTGGCCCTGAAATCCTATATTCTATCAATGGCTGACTTTAAGAGCAGTGATAATAAGTGATTATATTTTTTGCTCTTATATTTTTTCCTTTACAGTGATGAACACCTTGTAATTGAACAAAATATACTTCATTCTTAATAGAATATAAGCTTAAAAGTCCTGAGGGCTAAGGGATGCCTGGCTGGCTCAGTCAGTAGAGCTTGCGACTCTTTATCTCAGGGTTGTGAGTTCAAGCCCCACAATGGGTATAGACAGTATAAATAAATTAACTTAAACAAAAATTCAGGGTTCTGATTGCCCTAAAGAACAACTTAAAAAAAAAAATCCTGAGAGCCAAACCAGATAGACTGTCCAAAATCCAAACCATATCTGGGTTGGTAAGCCTTGGCCCCACAGTATACTTCTGGAATTCATCCTGTCCGTCCTGCTTACCTGACCAGGTAAAAATGAGCGTCCGTTAAGGAATAAAATCCTCACTCAGATTCCAGTGGAAATTTGGCCTTTTATTGTCTTTTCCTACTTTTCTCACTTGAATTCTTTTCTAATTTCCTCACAATTCCCTCCTCATTCAACATCACCACCGCTCCAGAGCACATGTCCTCTCCCCAGGAATCAGCAGGCACGTCCACGTCTATTTGTCCCACCATGTGCCTTTATTTCCTGGGCAGTTTTAGAATAATTATTATCCCTCTATCTTTTTATTGCTGTGGCTTTGGTCTCGCTAAGTATGTCCCTCAAATATTCAAAATACAAACCCAAAATTAGAAAGCGTAAATACCCCCCGACACTGGTGCCCAAAGGTAACCATTTCAACATTTGTTGATTATCTTTAAGAAATATCTACTACATATATCCTAAAAGCACTGCTGCAAAATATTAATATTATATTATTTTAATATATCACTTAATATATAACTAAATACATAATGTGCAAATACAGATAATGAATAGTTATGAATATGATTTTATATATAACAATTTAAATATAAAAATTATATGATGTTGATAATATCACAATAAATATGTTTCTAAAACATTGACTTATACTATACATGGTCCTTTTTCACTTTATCTCCATTTAACATAATTTAGAAAACTTTCCTTATCAACATATATGCTTAATTTTTAGCAGTCGTGTTTGGGATATTCCATGTGTATCTCCTTATTTTGGTTTCCACTTTTTGCTCTCGAGGGGGCACTTTTTCCCATAGAGTTGATCCTTGAACAACATGGGTTTGAACTGTGTGTGTCCACATACACACAGATTTGTTTTTTAATCAATATAGGAGAGTCCTGTAAATGTATTTTCTCTTCCTTATGATTTAATAACATTCTTTTCTCTAGCTCACTTTAAGGTAGGAATACAGTATGTAATAGTAACATACAAATATGTGTTTTACAACACGTATACATATATATAACATACGGGTATGTGTTAACCAACTGTTTATGTTATGGATAAGTTTTCTGGTCAACAGTGGGCTATCAATAGTTCAGTTTTGGGGGGAGTCAAAAGTTATATGCAGATTTTGGACTGTGTGTGGGTCGTCACCTCTAACTCCTGCATTGTTCAAGGGTCAACTGCATTTAAAAAACTGTTTTTGTTTTTCTATTTGCGTTTCTAATCTGAGAATGACCTACGTGTTTTTCTACTGGCATATTTATTTGGTTCCTTATTGATTTGTAGAAAGTCTTTGTGTATTAACCCCATCATCTTTTGTATGTGTTACACATCACCCATTTTCCAGTTTGTCATTTTTCATTTCCTTTTTAAAAAATATTTATTTATGAGAGAAAGAGAGAGAGTGTGTGAGAGCAAGAGCATGAGGTGGGGAGGGGCAGAGGGAGAGGAAGATGCAGGCTCTATGCTAAGGGGGCTTGATCCCAGGACCTCAGGATCATGACCTGAGTGGAAGGCAGATGCTTAACTGACCAAGCCACCCAGGCACCCTTGTTATTTTCCTTTTGATTTTATCTGTGGTCATGTTTTTATACAGGTAGAATGTTAAAAAAAACATTGTACGGTCCAATTTATCAATCTTAAAAGACAGTCCCTGCTCTGCTTCCGGATGTGGTAATATCTCACGATGACTCCTGGAGCTGCCACCGCCACCGCCATGTTGCCGCCGACTTCCCTCTTGGCCCCTTCTGCCAACACAGCTCCCCAAGACAACCACTTTTCTGATTGTTTTCCATCTTACATCATGTTTCCTCTTCAGAGCTTTACATGAATGAGATCATACAGTATATAGTGTTTGTGTCCATTTTCTTTTATTCAACAGAGATTCATCACGGAATCGTATCAGAGTCTGTTACATGTTATTGCTGAATGTGTTCCATTGTGTGAATAAACCACAATATATTTACTCATTCTGTTGATGGACATTTGGGTAGTTTCCAGTTTGGGGCTATTATGAGAGAGTTACTGGGTACATTCTTCTGTAAGTCTTTTTGTGGCTGAATATTTTCATTTCCTTTGGATAAGTGCCTAGGAGTGGAATTGCTAGACCATTGGGTAGAGCAGTTTAACTATATCAGAAACTGCCAAATGATCTGCCAACAGGTCATACCACTGTATCCTCCTGCCAACAACGTATGAGAGTTCCAGTTCTATATCCTCACTATTATAGGTTGGATAATCCTTCAAATGTTAGCTAGTCTTATGGCTGTGTGGTGCTTTTATTTTGTATTTTTCTATTAACTAATGATGTTGAGCACTTTGTAATATGTCTAAGGTTTTTGTTCACTTTTATTTGAGTTGGATTTATTTTTATTATTGAGCTATTGTTCTTTATATTTTCTATACCCAAGCCTTTTGTCAGGTAGATCATTTATACATATTTTTCCTTACTCATAATTGGATGAAGCCCAGTTTATCAATGCTTTTCTTTTATTGCTTTTAGTGTCCTAAGTAACCTTTGCTTGTACCCAGGTGTGAAGACACTTTCCTGTTTTTATTCTTCTACAAGCTTGAGGTCTATAGTTCATCTTGGATAAATTTTTGTGTATTGTATAAAGTAAGGATTGAGGTTCAATGTTTTCCCATATGGATGTGCAGTTACAAAAGCATTTGTTGAAATGACTGTCTTTTCCCCATTATATTGCTCAGGTGACTTTGTCAAATATTAATGATTGTATGAGTGTTTTACTTCTGGATTCTCTGTTCTGTGTGATCACTATCTCTCTACCATACCACGTAGTTTTAATTACTGGAAGTTTTAGAGTCAGGTATTGTAAGTTCTCCAACTTTGTTTTTTCTTTAAAAAAATGTTTTGTCTGTTCTAAGTTTTTCTAATGTTCATATAATTTTTTAAAAGCCTGCCCACATTCTGATTGTTGTTGTGATGCACCTACTGATAAATTTGGGGAGAACTGACATCTTGACCATATAAGGCACCCAGTTTTGAACATACTATATTGTTTATTATCTAAGTCTTTAATTTTTCTGAGTAATGTTTGTAGTTTTTGTGGGGATGGCTTGCAGATCTTTTATTAAATTTATGTCTAAGTATTTTATGTTTTTGGATTATATTGTACATAGTTTAAAATACTTTTCAAATATTTATACTGGTGTATAGAAGTATAATTGATTTTGGTGTATTGACTTTGTATCCTATGATATTGCTACATTCACTGATTAGCTAGAGTAGTTCTGATATTGCAAATGGACTTGCTTATAAAACTTTGGTCCGAGACCTTATTCTGTGGTATGCCAATCTTTGAAATATATCACTCTATCTTATGATCCAGTTGTATGTTCCCTGTGCACTTAAAAAGAATGTGCAATTGTCGAATATATGTTTTATTTGTATCAATTAGGTCAAGGTGTTTGTAGTATCATGTAGATCTTTTGTATCTTTACTGAACTTTTCCCAGCTGTTCTATCAATTACTGAGAAAAATGGTGTTAAAAATTTCCAGCAGTTAGTTTTGTATACACCTATGTTTTCCCTTAGTTCCTTCAAGTTTTCTTTTAATGTATCTTGAAATTCCATTATTAGGGTCATTCACACTTATGATTGCTATTCCTTCTAACTGATCCTTATATTATTAAGAAATGTCTTTTTTAAAAATAAATCTCTGACAATTTTCCTTGTCTATATGTCCATTGTATCTGATATTAACATATCAACTCCAGTTTTCTTATAATTCCTCTGGTAACTATATCCTTTTCCATTAAAAAATTTTCAACCTGTGTGTCTCTTTTTATTAAAAGAGCATTTATTGTAAACAATGTATAGTTGGGAATAGCTATTTTTTAAAATCCAGTCCAACAATCTTTTCTTTTCATTTGGAGTATTTTGCCCATTGTTCCATTTATCCTCTGAGCCCTCTTGTGCATTATTAAACAACTCAATATTCCATTTTTATTTCTCTGTTGGAATTTTAACTCTATTTTTTTAGTGGTTGTTCAAAGAATTACAATATGCATCCATGGTTTAACACTGTCTTTTTTAGAGTAAACATTTTATCATTTTCAGACGGTATAGCCTTCCAATAGTGTAGTTCTATTTATAATTCAGACTTTGGGCTCTGGTTGTCATATCTAGTGCCTTTACACATTTTAAACCCTTAGTCAGTATAGTTATTCTTGTTTTAAAGATTTATATGATTTTATAGATGTTAAAATACAAATTAAATGTTTTTTATATATACTTTCACATTTACCATTTTCAGTGCTCTTCATTTCTTTCTCTAGATCTGAATTTCCATCTGGTATCACTTTTCCTCCAGCCTAAAGAACTTCTTTTAGAGTTTTCTTAGTAAAGATTTTTTTGGTGACAAACTTTCTCAATTTTATTATCTAAAAATGTCTTTTATATTTATTTTTGGTGGATATTTTCTCTGGATATAAAATTCTTGGATGACATTTGGTTTTTGTTTAACCCTTTAAAGATGTCATTCTATTTTTTATGGATTCGATTGTTTCTGAAGAGACATTAGCCATTATTTACATATACATGGTTATTATCCAGCTAATTTTAGGATTTTCTGTTTATCTTCAGTTTTTGGCAGTTTGATTATGATCTGCCGAGGTGTAGTTTTCTTTGTGTTTTCCCTGTTGGCAATTTGCTAGTTTCTTGGGACTATATGTTGATCTTTTTTTCACCTAATATAGGAAATTCTCTGTTATCATTTCGTTAAATTTCTGTTCTTCTTTATATTGTCTTTTTTCTTAATATTCTCTTACAGGTTATTGACGTTCTGCTCATTTTATTTTGATTTTTTTCTTTATGTTCTTAATACTGGATAAATTTTGTTGATTTATTTTCAAGTTCAGAGACTCTTGCCTCTGCTGCTCTGATCCAGTGAATTTTCCTTTTCAAATAGTGTATATTTCATTTATTAAATTTCCATTTGATTCTTTTTTATAGTACTTCTTTGCTAAATTTCTCCATCCTTTTATTCATAATGGCCATATTTTCCTTTAAGATCTTAAATGTATTTTTTATTGCTGTTTTAAATTTTATTTGTTGTTTATTTGCTGTTTTTATTTGCTAACATCTGGGCCATATGAGGAACTGTTACTACTGACTTTTTTTTTTTTTTTTTTTTTTTGCCTGTGGGCCATGTTTTTCTGTTCCTTTGCATTTCTATTAGTTTTGGAATGTATGCTGGACATTGTGAACGATCTGTTGTAGGGAGTATGGGTTGTGTTGTCTTGCTATAAAACATGTTGACATTTTTCTTTTCTGGTAGACATTAAAACTTGTCAAATTATATTGATTCTGTCAGGATTGTTTTTATTTTTGTAAATATAAGTCTATTCCTGTTTTGGGCCAAATTCTAAAGTGTGCCTCTTACTCTAGCATAATGGTTATTGTCAACTGAATAGCCACTGTCCTCAGTGTAGACTCCTGATTAGAACTGGGATAGAGATCCAGTGTCTCCTAACAGTGCACACTCACAAGCATCATTGATTACTTTCACCCTGGTGGCAGGCCAGCTCTGCCTGGTCCTGCCGAATCTCACTCTGCTACACCATCTGTCCAATCCCCCGCCTAGCTCTCTAGCAAGTCCCCATGACATTCCCCAACACCCACCCCATACAATTCTCTTCTTACATATCCTGCTCTGAAAAATCCCCCTGTTTCCACAGCCTGGGGCTCCACTTCCTCAAGTCATTAAGACTGCTGCTCTTCTGGGCTCCACCTTCCTGATTTGTGGCAGAAAATGCCATCAGGCAGAAAATCAGGGCACTTGTGGAGGAACTGTTGGATGTACCTCATCTGTTTCCCTTCTCTCAAAGATTATAGCCTGTACCGCCTGTTTGTCAATGCCTAAAAATAGCTGACTCTTTTATTTTGTCCAGTTCTATAATTGTTGGGAAATCAAGTTCTGTGCCAGTTACAGTGTCATAGACAGAAGGAGAAATATATGTATATGATTTCTAAATAATTTTGATTATTATATTTGACATCCAAGTAGCTCTCTCTTCTGTTATTAAGGTTAACGTCTTAGGGTGCCAGTTTTTTCATATTTTTTCCATGCCCATATAGTCTTTCTCCTTCTTCTTTTTTTCTTTTTTCTTTTTTTAATATTTTATTTATTTATTTGAGAGCGAGAGAGCATGGGAAGGGGGCAGAGGGAGAAGCAGGCTCCCCACTGAGCCGGGAGCCTAGTCTGGGGCTCAATCCCAGGACCCTGAGATCATGACCTGAACCGAAGGCAGACACCTAATCGACTGAGCCACTAGGCACACCTTTCTTTCTCCTTCTTATACATATATAATCTTGATTTTACATAGTTTAAAAGTCATTGTTTTATAAAAATGGATATATATGTATATATAGTTACTTGTATATGTATTTATATTTATTTATGAGAATATATAATTTAAAATAATGTGTGTATATGTATATACTTGTTTTACATCTGTATTCATATACTTTCCAGTGTCTTTCTTTTATTATTAATAATCTATCTCTGTAAGTCAATTTGTGTCCATCTAAATCATTCTAATGATATGAATGTATCAGAGATTATTCAACCAATTAATTTTTAAAAGAAATGATTAGAGAAACTGATTTACTCCTTTCATAGGCATATTTACTTATAGTCTATATATATATATACATATTCTTCAGAGTTTGTTGTACAGGTTTGTGTCATTTCCCTCGTTTTATAACAGATGAAATTTCATGCTCTATTTTCTTTTATTCTCTTCTGTGAATTTCTGGGAGAGGAGTTATGCAAATATATATTCTCTAGGCCTTGTTTCTCAGAAGTCCTAACACAATGTTTTTAATAAATTCCTATTCAACACATGAATTAACAATTAATAAGCAAGTAAACATGACAAAATTTTAGTAGTTAAAGTGACTGTAATCACATTTGCACTTTCTTAGCTACTGTTCTTCAGTTGTTTGGTTGTAAAGTGGTAATATTCATTATGCTACTCTGTGTGTAATTAGCCAAAGAATATAAAAAACAAGAACCATTTGTAATGGCTTTGCCTCATGATGATCATTCCATAATTTCTAAATTTTTATCCTAAACATATGTGGATATTTATGTATATCCTTTGTACATATAATACAGTTTGAGAAATTTACTTTAATTAAATGTTCTCTAAAAGGATTCTTTTTAATGACTGCATAAATTTCCATTTTATGACATATCTTAGTGTAACCAATTCCTTGTTCTTGAATACTTAAGTTTTTTGTTTTTGTCCCCCCGCCCCCCCCTATTTTAAACAACAGTGCAAGGAACATCCTTGTACATAAACCTCTGGCTACATGCCCCAATCCTTACCCACTGTTACTGAATTCAGTAAAATGGTATTGAATTTGGGAACCTAGGACATCTCATTTGGATTTAAGGCTTGTCTGTGTCCCAGATTTGAGGTGATCTTATAATTTTCAATTTAGTTAGAGCAAGTTGGAAAAGAAGCATTTATAGAATGTTTTAAAAAATCTCCATTCCTTTGGAAGCCTGTAGGCTCCTTGAAAAGGAATTTAACTGTTCCTGGCCAGCCCAGCATTTAATCCCAACCTGTCACCAGTTTCTATGAAGTGAGGTTTCTATTACTTCCCGGATTGCTCTAGTCTATCAGAGGTCACCATCTCCAATTTAGCCTAGATGTGGATGGGAAAATACCCTGTACAGCCCTAGCATCCAAAGAACTTTGGTGTCAAATTCAATTACTGGAAAAGGAGACCTTCTTTTTTTTCCCCAAAGGTCTCTGAATCCATTTAAAAACCTTCTCCGATTCCTAGCACTTGTGCTTATGGTGAATGCATCTCCCACACAGTCCTTCTGACAGCTTTTTTGTAATTTCACATTGTCAACTGCTTTTGTGGTTGGAGTTTCATTTATTGAAAAAATCTCAACTGGAAGTAGAGACAGTTATGTCTTTACCATATGTCTGAGTGTGCCTGAGTGGAGTGAATATTACGTAGATGAGTAATGACCCAAGATGATTTAATTTCACATAGCTTTCCTCTTTTCAGATTCCCAAACATGTTGATTTTCCAAATATAAGTATTAATTCTGGGTTGCTGGGACCACAGTTTCTGTTACCTGCCTTGTGGTCCTCTATGGAATAGAAGTATTCTTAAAGTCTTTTTTCATTTTATTTCAAAACGATCTTTTGTAGAAGTTCCCCACATTTCCTTTTGTTCAATTTGGAGAGCTTTTTCTTTTCTGTGATTAAGGAATAAATCAATTCATTTTGAATTGAGGAAATGGCACAACGTATTTTTTTTTTCTGTACCTGAGAAATTTGTTTTCACAATTACATTTCAGTAAAACCACCTAACAGCCATGAAAGATTAGCAGTGTTTTCTCTCTCTGCCATACAGCCTTATAATTTGTCTGGAACACAAATGAAGCAAGAAATGGAGCTTTGCAGACTGTTTTGCGTATTACAGGATATTGCTGTAACCATTGGGTCAGTCCAGGGTTCATCAGTCTGCCATTTAAATCGTTAAGAACTATTTCCAGAGGAGATATGCTCTATGCCACTGATTGAGCTTCCCTTTCATTCTTTTAAGTTCAAATTTCATAATTAGAACATGATGAACAATGGAATTCTCACAGAAAAAAGACATCTTCTTGGCTTCCTTTCTACTATCGCCTTTGAACATGGAACAAATGGCATATTCTGCAGCCTGGCTAAATCTTCTGCTCCCTCTCACACTGTTATATTTCTGAGCATACCAGTGAGACAAAGGTGATCGCTCGGATGGTGTTGCTCCCAGACGAAACCTCAAAAGTTCAGGCTAAACTGTACTAACTGGTGACAGCCATTATAGAACTACTTTGGAAGATAATATGCCGATACATTTGGGATATTATTCTCGAAGAACAGCTGACGTTTTGTCCCTCCAAATATATTTTTGCCTTCTCCTTTTCTTTTTTAGAAAAATTTTTTACAAGCATCCCTCCTGTTAAAACCAAAGTTTTCTTGTAAATCTCAGAAACTGAATCTTCCATTTTGACCTGTGTGAATTCTGCCTATGATGACAAACCTTGCGGATAGAGAAGTCTCACTTGAGTCAGGGAATGTCAAGTGAAACTAGAACCTACGTTTGGAGTTCAGGGTAGCTAACCTTGACTATGGTAATGTTATATTATCTGGGGGAGGCAGTGGTTCCCCCAGATAGGAATCAGTTGAACGTTCATATACAGTTGTGTGTGTGTGTGTGTGTGTGCGCGTGTGTGAACTTCCAAGTTTTTATTTCTCTGGGACACATCCATAACAGTGTTTGCTGGGTTGTTGTGTGGTAAACACATTTTAGATTTTATTTTATTTTTAAAAATTTTTTAAAGATTTGTTGATTGATTGATTGATTGATTGAAGAGAGAGTGAGAGAGAGAAAACAGGGAGGGGCAGAGGGAGAGGGAAAGAAGTAGACTCCACTAAGTATGAGCCCACCGTGGGGCTCAGTCTCATGACACTGAGGTCATGACCTGAGCTGAATTCAATAGTTGGATGCTTAACTCACTGAGCCACCCAGGCACCCCAACATATTTTAGGTTTTAAAGAAGTTGCCAAATTATTCTCCAGAGTAGAATAATGCCATTGGCATTCCTACTATTCACGTATGAGAGATCCAGTTCCTCAGTACCCTCTCCAGCATTTAGTGTTGCCCTTATTTGATTGTAGCTATTCTCATAGGTGTATGATGACAGCTCATCACAGTTCTCATTTGCATTTTCTTGATGCCCGGTGATGTTGAACATCATTTCTTGTGCTTATTCACCATTCATATATCTTCTTAGGTGACATGTCACTTCACAGGATTTGCCCCTTTTCTAATTGGATTGTTTGTTTTGCTATTAATTTTCAGGATTTTATACATTAGAGATGTGAGTCCTTTGTCACATACGTGGTTGGCAAAAATATTCTTCCAGTCTGTAGCTTGTCTTTTCATCTTCTTAAAGGGGTCTTTCAAAGAACAAAGGTTTTTAATTTTGATGAACCACAACTTAGTGATTTATTTTCTTTTATGGATTGTGCACTATGATATTATGCCTAAGAAACTCTTAAACAGCCCTATGTCCCAAATACTGTGTTTCATGTTTTCTTCTGAAGGTTTTATAGTTTTACATTNCAGTGAGAGAGGGAACACAAGCAGGGGGAGTGGGAGAGGAAGAAGCAGGCTCATAGCAGAGGAGCCTGATGTGGGGCTCGATCCCATAACGCCAGGATCACGCCCTGAGCCGAAGGCAGGTGCCTAACCGCTGTGCCACCCAGGCGCCCCTATGCCTAAGAACTCTTAAACAGCCCTATGTCCCAAATACTGTGTTTCATGTTTTCTTCTGAAGGTTTTATAGTTTTACATTTAAATTTCAGTTAATTTCCATAGAAGTTGGGAGGTTCATTTGTTCCCTGAGGATATCCAATAGCTCTAGCACCACTAGTTGAAAAGATTATCTTTCTTCTGTTCAGCTGATCTTACAGATTTGCCAAAAATCAGTTGGATACACTTGCATAGGTCTCTTTCTATAATTTGTATTCTCTTCTGTTGATCTATGTGTTTCCCTCCCAACCAGTTTAACATAATCATGATTGCGGTCTATAGACGATGTGTAGCCTAACCAACAGGCGTTATCTTTTATTTTCTTAACAGTAACCATTCTAACGGGTGTGAGGGGGGTGCTTTTCTAATATTTTCGTTTGATTTTTTGCTTCTCTACTCATAGAAAATATTGGCCTATAATAGTCTCTTCTGTTATTATTTTTTCACATATTTTCATCAAAATTATTTTATTCTCTATGAAATAAATTAGGGAGCTAGACCTTTTCATTTCCAGAAACTTTCGCATTACAGGGCACGCATTTTTCTGAAACATTTGGTACCTGCTTCTCTATATGATACTATTTCTTTTTATTTCTTTTTTTAAAGATATTTATTTATTTATTTATTTGAGAGAGAGAGAGCAAGAGAGATCAAGGGAGAAGCAGACTCCCTGCTGAGCAGGGAGCCCAATGTAGTTCTCGATTCCAGGACCCAGAGATCATGACCTGAGCTGTAGGCAGACACTTAACCAACTGAGCCACCTCAGCACCCCATATTTCTTCGTATTTCTAGTAGTGTTTATTTTTGACATCTGTGATTTCCTCTTTTTTTTTTTTTTTAAAGATTTTATTTATTTATTTGACAGAGATAGAGACAGCCAGCGAGAGAGGGAACACAAGCAGGGGTAGTGGGAGAGGAAGAAGCAGGCTCATAGCTGAGGAGCCCGATGTGGGGCTCGATCCCACAATGCCGGGATCACGCCCTGAGCTGAAGGCAGATGCTCAACCGCTGTGCCACCCAGGTGCCCCTGTGATTTCCTCTTAGTGTTAACAATGGTTTGCTAATTTTATTAGATTTTTCAAATAAAATTTTTTTTGCTGATCTTTCAGACATATTATTTATTTCTACTTTATTGTTACTAATTTTTTATTTCCTCCTTTCAAGTTAAAGTTTGCTCAGTGGTTAGTTTTCTAACTTCTTAATTTGAATGTTAGTTCATTGGATTTCTACAGTGTTTTCCTTATTAATATAAGACTAATACTTCCCTCCTTGTACACCTTTACTTGTGTCCTACAAGTTTTGATATGAAGTTACAATATGAGTTTTATTATTTTTGTTGTTGTTTTGCTTCAAGTATTTTACAAATTTTGCATTATGATTTTTCCAGAAACCTATGAATAATTTAATAGTAACCTTAAAATTCTAATAGTAACTTTAAAATTTAAAATTCAAACTTTAAAATAGTAACTTTTAAAAACTTTTTAAAACTTTAAAAATAAATCTTTTAAAATTTAATTTAAAATTAAGAAGTGCATAGTGTTTGGTTTTTAATTTTAACAAGTGGTGGTCTACATGAAACTAAAATTTGGAAATAGAAGAAATGCATAAATACAGGTATGTTCATACTGTGTTTTGGGGAGTAAATACAAAGAAAAAAGTCTGAAAGTTTATATAGCAAGGTTTTAATAGGAGTAATCCCTAACTGCTGGAATTTAAAAAGGCTTCTTTTGTGTTATTTGCATTTTTCTCTTTCTTTCTGATTTTGAAATGTAGATTTGTATTATTTTTTTACCAGATAAAGTTGTTTACATTTATTGGAGATAAAAAAGAGCCCAGGTGAATATAAACTATCTTTGTATAAGAAGCCATTTTTAATCCTCTCCAGATTTTAGAGCTCTGAATTTACTCATTGAGATACCAAAGAAAAAACAAAACAGAATTTAAAAATCCCATTAGTTTCTTTGACATGGATTTTAAGGCAAATATATAGTTAGTTATTATAAATGTTCTGTTTATTAGTAAAGAACTTAATTTCCATAATGGTGGCATCCAAGGAATTCCCTTTCTTTTGAGTTCGTGTGTGTGTGTGTGTGTGTGTGTGTGTGTGTGTGTTTAAACTTTGTTTTATTCTATCTGCCATTTCAGCCTGTTTGTTGTTGAGGAATGGGGGTTGAGTCTACTGCGTCATATTATGAAATTTGGAGGTATGTGCTCTGTTTGTTTGCTTGTTTGATTGTCAATATATCAAAACCTGTGCTGAGTTATTATATCCTAGAAGACAGAAATGAGGTTTTATTATTTATCTCTGTATTTCTAGGCCCAGAACCTAGCATATTATAGAAACGTAAAACATGTGTCACTAATGGGTAAATTTTGAAATACAAAGGTACGTAGTCAAAGATACTTTCAGTTATAAGATAAATGAGTGTTGGGGAGAAAATGTTAGCGCTTAACCATAGTTGCATGGCTGTACTGTATGTTTACGGGTTGTTGAGAGAGTAAATTCTGAAAGTTCTCATCACAAAGAAAACAGCAGGGTTTTTTGTTTGTTTGTTTGTTTTTGTTTTTTTGGTAATTGTATGAGGTGATGGATGTTTAATAAACTTATTGTGGTAATTATTTTGCAATATATGTAAATCGGGTCATTATGCTGTATACCTTAAACTTCTATGTCCTCTATGTCAGTTGTAGCTCAATAATACTGAAAGAAAATAGAAAAGTGATATTTAAATAAATGCTGTCTTTAATTAGCTGAACTGCAAGTAGATTCCTTGAAGGCAAAGACTACCTGGGACCCTGTTACACCCTTAGCATATTGCTGGGTATGTGGCATTGCCTCAATATATACTCTTTGGATGAATGAATGAATGGCCATTTGACTGTAATTTTGTTCAATGTTGTCATTTAAAACAGATGAACTTCCATCTTCCCTTACATTTGAAGGGAGATTGCAGGTAAAGAAAACTCTGAGAAATCAATACTTTGCTTTCTCATTGGCACTATGATCTGTAAATCAGATTGATATCACTTTGCTCTTATCTTTTTCTATTCTAATCCCTCCTGTAACACTTTTCTTTACTCCTCCCAAATCAATAAGTAGGAAGAATTCTTTCAACCTGGACTCAAATGGACCAGGGCCAATAGAGAGGGCGTGATACTCTTTTTTCCATGTTATACTTTGGAAATGAATATAAATCATTCATGTATTTTCTTCTCTCTTCCCTCCAAATCCCCACAGCACTGAATGTCTTCAGACTGAACCAGCAATTCAGCAGGGGGTCAAGGGTCCAGTCTAGGTCTTCTTGGTATTTTCAGATTAACTTCGATTTCCACTTTCATAGACCCCTGCACTTCTTGATTCCCAAGCTTTGCTTTAGATCCACTTCTGAAAAAAAAAAAATGAATCAGTATAAGACCCTCAAATTTTCCCTGTTTTAATAATTTCTTACTCTTTGAATTTGGCAGTGTGCTGACAAAGACGGTTTTCGTCTTTTAGTGGCATGTGCCTGAGGCAGAGTGATACTTGGTGCTTATGCCCCCGTTACACTCTAGTTGATGGACACGGGTAGGATGAAGAAACTCCGCACTTTGTCTCATTGGTCCTTGCACTTGATGAATACAGTCTTTTTTGGGAGCGTGGGTTCTGACTTTCAAATACGTTTTTTTCACGTTTTGTGAATGTTCATTCTGACTAATGATTTCCCCCAATATCTTTATACTGCCCCATTATACAGATCTATGGACATGTACACACTGATGACTGACCCTAACGCCTTAAGACTATACCCAGGAGATTAATAATGTTTGGTTATCTCAGTGAGTAAATTTCCCTGGAAAGGGTACAAGAGAGATCTGGCTGACATTAAACTCTGCGGTGAGTTAGACATGTATTTTTATATACTAGTAACATATGTTCATCAGAGTTCCCTTTTCTTCAACAAATATAAACAGTTTTTTTCCTAATAAATAATTCATCTTTATTTGAGAAATTCAGAAAGTACAGAAAATATAAAGGAGGAGAAAAAGGCCTTTAACTTGGAGGTTAACAGTAACATTTTGGTCTCTGTTCTTCCAGGTTTTTTTTCTTTCTTTCTTAGCATTCATTCACTCAAACACAATATAATATATATATTATATATATATGTATATATGTGTATATATGTGTATATATGTATATAATATATTCTCATACATAAATATATATTCTTATACTTCTTATGTTTACAAAAAATTGTGATTGTAATATGCATAGCCTTTAACCTGCTTTTCCCAAGAAGGTGTTTCATCCAAACCTGAATCAGTGTGCTCCTTTATAAGCAATTATTTTACCATTTGACTTATCTAATATCAAAATACAGTTCCCTTCTAAGGCTTTGCTGTGTTTATTATACGCTATTTTGCTCCCTTTACTGAGGGAGCGCCAGCCACAGTTTGCAAATTTTTAAGTGAAAACCTCCAAAAGCAGTCATGGAAATATGAAGGTGAGCTAGAAAGAAAACTAGATTATAAAAATCAAGAAAGGAGGGGGGGGCCTGGGTGGCACAGTGGTTAAGCGTCTGCCTTCGGCTCAGGGCGTGATCCCGGCGTTATGGGATCGAGCCCCACATCAGGCTCCTCCACTTTGAGCCTGCTTCTTCCTCTCCCACTGCCCCTGCTTGTGTTCCCTCTCTCGCTGGCTGTCTCTATCTTTGCCAAATAAATAAATAAAATCTATAAAAAAAAAAATCAAGAAAGGAGGAAGAGACTGTATGCAGCCTGGGAAGCAGGCAAGCAGGTGGATCATGTTTTGAGAATCATAGGATCTCAGTTCCTTTGGTTCTCCAAAAAAACCAAAAACCAAAACCAAACCAAAACAAAACAAAAACCCCCCAAAAAACAAAAAAATCCAACTTAGCTGATTGAATTCTGTTTATGTTACCTTATGATGGCCAAGGGACACTATTTCAATGCTAATTTGCTTGACTTTCAAATTGTTCTACTATTTTCTGTCTTGAACAGTTCAGGTTGCTTTAACAAAATCTTATAGACTGGCTTAACAATGGAAATGTACTTTCATATAGTCCTGGAGGTTGGGCAGCCTGAGATAAGGGTGCTGGAAGGATTGGGTTCTAGTGAGGGCCCTCTTTCTAGTTTGCCTACTTCCTGTGTCTTCACGTGGCAGAAGAGAGAGCAAGCTCTGGTTTCTTCTTCTAAGGACATCAGTCCCATCATGAGGACTTTACCCTATGACCTCATGTAAACCAAATATCTCCCAAGGGCCCCACATCCAAATACCATCATATTGGGGATTAGAGCTTCAACAATTAATTTCAGGGGGTGGAGGGACACAAACATTCAGCCCATAGCATTTTTTAACCCTTCAATGTCCAGAACTCCATGCCCACCTGTGAATCTTAATGGGAACCAATGTTCTTGTGAAGGAAACTCATCAATGCAACTTAGCTACTTCATTAGAAATAAAATGGAAAATAAGCAGTGAGAGCATTTTGATGTAGGCTTGATGCTGAGAAATAAAGAAAGGAATAAAATTGCCACAGCCTATTTTAGAGGGTCCTGAACACAACTAACTCTCTTAAAAAGATAATAAGGCTGCTGGAGCAGGAGGCAATGGTGTGGTCACAAAAACTGATTGGACAGAGTCAGCGTTCAGCGTTAACAGAAAGGTGCAGTGGGGAGTGTCATAATTCCGTAACACTGAGCATATAATAGCAGAATCCTGAATCTACCACTGGAATTTTCCAGTGGTAAAGGAGAAAAGAGATCTGCTTCTGCTGTCTTTACAGGAAATAGCTCATTTCATATCTATAACAAGTAAAGAGCTCTGGAATGTCTTGGATACCCTGGCAAGAGCTATAGAAACTCATACGGCAGTAGGAGTTCTCCTAATGGTGATGCACGAAGCTGACTTACCAAATCAACTGGTGCTCTTAACTTTCAGTGTGATGGCCCCTCACTCACAGCAGGCTGCTTTTCAGTATACCCACCCATATTTGCCCCCACGACATCTCAGACTCAGTTGGGTTTATGCCAGTCAAATGTGTTATTATAACAGTCTATCTTAATAAAATATTATGTGGTATAATGAAGTATAACTGTGAGAGGTATTACTATGTCCATGAAAGGAAAATGAAATATTCAATAAGGATTTCATAAAGTTATTGAAACACTGCTGTTGTTTTAGGTGTGAATGAGACAACTGTAAGATACCAGGAAAATTAAGACAGATCAACCCCCTCCCATATTGTTCCCCAAGTGTCTTTATGTTTTCTCTCAACTTTGAAGAAAGAAACTAGAAGTCATGGAGATAGCGTTAGGAGTGTGAATCATACAAAAACAAACAAGAAAATGGTGTGGAGCTCTAATCACTGGTCACTCGTTCCAAAAACAAGGATTGATTATTGATAAATCAAAAGATTGGTAAGTAAATATTTTTAGTTAAAATAAAATATTTAAAGTATATGTATTATACATTTATAAAGTAAATATATCTATTTTACATATTTTTTTACATGAATTGTAATTTTCACATGTAATTTAAAAACTGATTTTCTGCTTTAAGGAACTATTTTGATTAAATGACTCTGGGTACTCTATAGTATTTAAAATTCTGTGTGGGTCATCTATGAAACAGACAGGCTATTCAGAGTGGTCCCCTCAACACCATTTCCATTGCTAACGCTAAGTGCTTACTTGCTGCAGAAAGGGATGACGAACCCTCAATTTATATTTACACTAATAATTGGCCTGGCCATACTTGCAGGAGCTATGTTTCAACATTAAAACAAACAAACAAACAAACAAACAAAAAACCCTATTGCTATATGCTCACCAAAGGGGAAGAAAAGGAAGAACAAGACCATTTGAAGAGTGAACAGGAATATAAGGATTAGAAATAAGACAATAGGAAAAAAATAAATTTAAAAAAAGGATATGGAAAAATGGTATAGAGGAGTGGCAAAGCAAATCTAACATTTCTGTAATTGGAATTCCCAAAGAAAAAAATAAATACAGTGGAACAGAATAAATATTGAGGCTACAATTCATGACATTTTCCTTGAAATAAAATAGACTTCGATGTATGTATTAAAAGTGCAAATTGACCCTAAACTGTTAACACTAACTCATAACCTATTATAATATTTGATTTTAAAGATAAAGCAAGTATCTTTATGACATCCAGGTAGAAGATAAGTCCTTTTGAAGGAAAGCAAATCAGGTTGGCATTAGGCTTCTCATAGCAACCTCCCGCAGCAGAAGTCATGGAGTATGCCACAAGATACCCACGGGGAAAATGTCTGAGCCGAACATTTCAGATCCAGGCAGGTTGCTGTGCAGTTCTGAAGACAACCAACAAACCGTTTTGAACATATTTGCGGTAATCTACTAGAGGATGAGCTTTGGCCAGCCAAGAGGGATTGGGAAGATTTTAGACGAAGGACTAGAGGTGAGTGTTTAATGTATTTAACTTTGAAACCCAGACTAAAGGAAAGTTATAGATTATTGTAACAAAATAACAGGTACATTTAATATGCTCTGCAATGTAGAAATAATATACCAACAACATGGGTGGAAGGTCATCTAAAATCATAGCTTGCCCATAGGTGGTCAGTGAGTCAGAAATTACCCTCTGAAGCTGACAAATGAGGTGGTGAAAGTTTTCACTTATTTAATAGGATGAAGGCAAATATAAAAGGCAATAGTTGTATTGCTTACAATTAGTGGTGAAAGAAGAGAGTTGTTACTTATAATGGGAAATGAATACATAATGTCTAAAGCAAAGAGGGAATTAAGGACATTATATAACAGTTAATATAAAAGTAACTCTAAGAACAAAACAAATACATTTTTATTTTTTTTAAATTTTTAAAAAGATTTTATTTATTTATTTGGCAGAGAGAGAGAGAGCTACAAATATAGGGAGCAGCAGAGAGGGCGAAGCAGTCTCCCCGCTGAGCAGGGAGCCCAATGTGGGGCTCGATCCCAGGGCCCCGGGATCATAACCCAAGCCAAAGACAGACACTTAACTGACTGAGTCACCCAGGCACCCCTAACGTTTTAAATATTAGAAAAATAACTGGCAATAGCAAACAAAAAGGAATAAACAAAAAAGACCACTTGCTGAAAATTATATAAATGTATATATAAACATAATATGTATATATGTATATAGAAACACAATATGAATTGATATTACAGACTAGAAAACATGCATATCTGTTATATGAGTAAATAAAAATAGACTTAACTGACCTATTAAAAACATTCAGAGTGGATTACCAAGCACACACAACTCTATGTTGTATACAAAAGTGATACCTAAAATGCAATTAAGAAAAGTTAAATAAGAGGACTGATAAAGTTATGCCAGGAAAATGTAAACAGAAAGAGAAATAAAGGTCACAAGCTTAACATCGAGCAAGGTAGAATTCACACCAAAGAACATTAATAATGACAAAAATGAAACTTTGTAATGCTCATGGCCATAATTCACACAAGATGTCATAGTTAAGAATATTTATGCAGCAAACGACAGTGGGAACTTTAGTGATGCAGAAACCACAGCAGGCCTCAAATGTTCACTAATAAGTGGAGACTGACCTCAGCTCTCCCAGAACAAGTTATATCGAATCGTCCCCCCACCGCCGGCAAAAACCAACGCCAGAGACCTAAACCACGTAAGTTAGTTGCTCCAGACATATTTCAAATGCACAAACGTCCCTCCACTGAGTGTTCATAGATCCTTCACAAAAACTGATGACCTATGAATTACACCACAAAGGAAATCTCAATAAATTCTAACAGAGTAGAAACGGCACATCCAGATTATCTGACAACGGTGCAATGAAGCTGCAGTTCAATACAGGATAAGTCCCTTTAACTTGGAAATAAAAACAAGACTGTTAAATAATTCTTGGGTCAAACAGGGAATGCAAACCCAAAGTGCAAGAATTTAACGGTGATGAAAACATATGTCAGAATGTTGGGATATAGCTAAGTCATTACTAAGAAAAAAAGTCATGACACCAAATACTGAGATCAATACAACATTGAACTTTGAAAATGAATCGTGGTTCAAAAAGTTGGAGAAAAGAAGCAAAGGGGGGTAATTAACAAAGATACAAGCATACATTTAAGAGTTAAGAGTACAGAAAACAGAATGTGTTCTTCATTGCTTCAGTAATTGTGATCAGTAAAGCCTGGAAATCGCACGCGTCCAGAGAACAAAGTCGGTGGTTGCCTCCACAGCCACACGGGGGACTGGGGACGAGAGAAGTGAGCGAGGAAGCCCTCTAGGCACGGGTATGCACCACTGTTGTTAACTGCAAGACGCAAGGTGCACAATGGCGTCATAAGAAAGAGGGGCATACAGCAGTACATGTTCCTCTCCTTGTTTTTGCATAAAGAAACCTCGGAGGGACTGCAGAAGAGCCAACACAGATGATTTCTTGTCGGGGCGATCCTGACGGCACAGGGGGAATGAGGACACGGGTTGGCATGAGACTTTGCACTCAACAACGTTTTTAAGCATTTACACTTGGGGACCATTTTAATATAGTAAAAAAAAAATGTGAACAAGACGCAGGCATGTAGGAGAAATATTTTTCTAAGTCACTAGGCTGAGAAATAAGAGCTTTTTAGGAGGCTGAGTGACATCACAGCCGTCATTAACCCTTTGGCGGTGGTCACAGACGGGAGAGACAGAAATGAGAGGGAAGTCAGAGAGGACGTGCGCTCCTGGCGGGACCCCAGGCTTTCAGCACCTGCACCTGCATGAGCCTCTCGGATCAGGGAGAGGGACGCCCGTGGGCTCCTGCTGCTCACGGCCTTTCCTTCTTCCTTCTGGGCCCGACAGACAGATGAGCAGGGGTCCCAGCTGGGGTCAAGAGACCAGGCTTGGAGTTTGCTTAACATTTCCTTACTGGAAACGGCTTAAAGGATACGCACGTGCAAGACGTCAATGAATATATTGTATATTTAGATAAGTTCACCCACAGACATGGGCACATGCCTATGGAAGAAATTTTAATCACAGACTGGCAGTTTTTCTTTTTTTAGAAATTAGAATGTTTTCCTCACACAGTAGGAACACAAAATATCAAGGAACTCATGAAGCTCCTGAATTTTATTTTTACACTCATAATTTTGAGAAGAGTCTTAACAGATTTAATCCAAATTTAGTGTTAAA
>NC_048227.1:99060283-99084092 GCF_002007445.2 Ailuropoda melanoleuca | reverse complement strand
AAAAAAAAAAAAACCCCAACAAAACACCTTACCTGCCTCACTGCTAGTGCCCCTGGGTGCAGAAATGGAGAGAAATAGCAATATTGCACAATTAGAAGATACAGCTTCCGCGGCAGGATAGATGTTTCTTTCTCTATCTGCTCTTTCTCTCCTTTCTCCTTTCCAGAGGAAGGAAAGTACGAAGACCACAAAAGGAGTTAGTCATTTTGTTAACATAAAACACCCAGTTGGGGTTTTGTTCCAAGAGGTGATTTATATTAGTAAGAAAAAAAAAAACCCACATTGATCGATCCTGTAGGAGTTCTGTTCTGGATGATCTGAATAGGAAACATTGCTCAGGGACCTGCCATGTGGAGGGTGGAGGAGAGGTGCAGCGTACTGGGGGCAGGGGTTAGTGGGGTTAGGGGATAATGTTGAAGACAGAGATTAGAATGGAAAAGGGAACTCCAGGCTGCCTACCTCAAGTAGACACACTACCGATGGAAACGTAAAGGACTGGCTTGGATTTTATTCTAGAACCACCCATTAGGTGAGTGGCTCACAGAGCAGCTCGCTATGTGGAAATGGATTGTACCCCTAACGACCAAAGGCCTAATTTACATCATGCCACAAGCCTGCACCAATCACTTCTGCAAGTCTCTGGACCATGACAGCTGTTCCTTGAGAGAGAAAGAACGGATGAATTGTCAGTCAAAAGGGTTTGCTTTTTAGGTGTTGAAAGCAAAGTAAAATGACTCCATAAGTTTTGATAAATTGTTGGGGCAGGGGAGGGGGGGCTGCATCTTGCCTTAAAATTCCTCTTAAATCCTTTCTGGAATAAAGCAGAAATCAATGAACTTCTTCATAGTGTCTCCCAGTTTTGCTTGAAGCACGTCCCCCAAACAAACAAAACAAGTGAAAAACAGAATGGTAATGTACATGTATTTTAGTGACAGGTGGTTGGCAGTGAAAGGGTAGGGGGCGGAGAGTTCCCAGATTGCTAAACGTCTCTGCTACTTTCAAATAAACATCTCTCTCTCTCTCAGTCTCTCTCTCTCTCCCAGCTGAAACAGCACAACTCTGTTCTCCCAGTTTCACTTGTTTGGTATCAGGTGCTCTGAGAAAGGAATTTCCCCTCCCCATTCCCTGCGCTTTGCACACCCCCGCCCCCTTCAACCCGGTGTTTTGTTCTCAAGTCTAGACTTACCAGTGATAGGGGCCACAGAAGTGCTGTGCAGGAGGCCCGGGTACCCGGAGCTTGCCGAACACTACCCACACATAAAACCGACCCAGACATCTCTTCCTGTCTCCTCTAGCTAAATGCCAGGCGCTGAGTATCTGATTCCCTCCGTTTGATTTGTCACCTCCCCAGCATTCCTGGGAAAAACCTCGCCCGTGTCATGAGACGAGGCCTTCCTATCTTGTGTTTTTTTCCTGCTGATATATCCTCTCTCAACTTGGCTCTGTTTGCTTCTCTGCATCCCTGGAGCCTTTGGGGGGACATGGATTATCAAAACTCCAACCTTCCTCATGCACTTAAAAAGAAAAAAAACATAGTAGCTACAAACAAACCAGGGAGACCTGGGAATTAAAAACAAATCGACTGACAAGTGGCAGTTCTACTGGGATAGTAAAAAAAAAAAAAGTGAAAAAAAATGGTTCAGTTTCTTAATTCAACAAGCCCAGTTGAGGTTATTTTGAAAGTCACTGACTGCTCTGGCTGTAACAGCAGTGTAGACCAAACCAAATTATTATTCCCTTCTTGTTGAGTTTTTCTTATTGACGTTTCTAGATCTTTACTCTCTGGTGGTAAGACAGCAGAACTACAAATAACATCTTTTCCTCCTTAGTAAAGTAGTGGCATTCATTATGAGATGATTTTTTTTTTTCTAAATAAACCTTAGCATCTTCATCCTCCAGTAGCCGAGATGTGGAAACTTCTGAGGGAAAATTCTAAAATTTGTTCTCTTTGGAATTTACGTTAAGTATAGAGTCACAGGGCCAGCCAGCTAGGTTACTTTCCATGTGTTCTGTACCACTTGCCTTTTAATTCCCCTTTGAACACAGGCATTCATATATAAGATGTAACAGTATCCTTTCCCTTTGGTTTGACCCCTTCTCAAATCACTCTCTGTGGTTCTACCCCAAAGATCTTTTAAATTTGGTTACTCTTCTTCCCCTATTTGTAACTTTCAGAGGCTCCCCATTATCTGTAGCAAATATGGTAGGTAGATTTCAGCTGGCGTTTGGACACATTGGAGTCGCCGGCCTGGAGTGCCAGGCTCAGCAGGATTCCAGGGCTGCGTCTGGGTTCCGTGGGAAGACTGTGATCAGTTACCCACACCTTCCTGGGCCTGGGCGGGAGGAGTAGCGGTGCGTGGTGTAGATGCCATGCTTCGTGTGCATAGTCAAGTCTTTGCCAAGGCATTTGTGACCCTCCTTTACTGTTCAGCAATACAGACTTTCTTTTAGCCTCCTAAGGAGGACATGTGTGTTTGTCTCCAGGTTTTTGCATGCACTGTCCCTCTACCTGGACCATCCCTTTTTCAAACATCTTCCTCGGTTTAATTTTATGTGAATTTCAAGATTGGGCTAAGATTCACCTTCCTGGAGAAATCCTTTTTCTGCCCTCTTTGGTTGTAGACTAGGTCCTATGCCTACTGCTACTGTTGCAAACTGTTATTTTTGCCTCTATACTTATATTTAACCCACTGAATTATAATTACATGCAGGTATTTGCCTCCTTCATGAGACTGTAAAGTCTCTGAGGGCAGAAGTATATTTAATTTTCTCATTAATTACCTACTGTAGGGCTTGAGCTCTTGGTTGGCCTACAGTCATTGTTTATTGAAAAAAAAATGAATGAATGAATGAATGAATGGAATGTTTCTTATAAATGTGAAAAATAAAATAGAACTTACTGGTCTATGCACTTTATAATACTCATGGAAGTAAATGTAAAAAATTTCTAAAAAAATAACAAGATACTGTTGGATAATGTAATTTTTAAAATTTGCTGCCATGCACTCATTTAGTACATTGATTTAGGGTTAAATTCAAGGTTGTTTTCTGTAATACTCCTAGACTACTTTGGTGAAAACCAGCTGTCTATTGCCTGTTTCGCTGTTTCTCAAAATTTTATAGATATGTCTTAGCTCTGGCTGCTATGACAAAATACCACAGACGGAGTAGCTTAAACAACAGACAGGTTTTTCACAGTTCAGGGGCTGAGAAGTTCACATTCAAGGTGCTGGCAGATTCAGTTCCCGATGAGAATGTTCTTCCTAGTTTGCAGAGAGAGAGTGAGAGAGAGACAGGTGGAAGGAGAGAGAGAGAGACATCATGAGAGCTCTACCCTCATGACCCTCATGACCCTCATGACCCTCATGAGATAATTATATCTCCTAGAGTCCTGCTCTCCAAACAGCATCATGATGGAGGTTAGGACCTCAACATATGAATTTCAGAGGGGGGACAAAATTCAGTCAATAGAAATATATATATAGTTTGTTTGTTTACCACATGCCATTACATATATAGTAAGTGGAATAAAATCTCAATTCCTAGTGTTCGTCACTATATTTATTCACTCATCAAATATTTACTGATCACCGATAATGTTTGATGTGCTGGGAATACAGTGGGGAAGCATCAAACACAACACACAACCTGATGTAGCTAACAGCTGAACTTATCCCACCCCAATTTTCTTTAATTTGGGTGGGTTGACTAGCTTCTGTTATCAGGGATCTTGGACGCATTGTCTTCAGAAAGCGAGCCCAAGCAAGAGTGTATACTGAGAATAAGCACTCTTCCTCCCAAGAGCTGAAGCAACCCGAGGTTGTAGTTTGGTGCATCTTAATGACAGATGACCAAAGTGGACTTTTGAGAATTCTGGACTACTGTGGACTAACTTACACTGCCATTAAGGCTCATTACTCAAAACAAAGTCAGTCTTTTTTTCCTCCCACTTTACTTAAAAAATTAAAAATAAAACTTGTTTGTGGTTAGAACACGTGACACGAGATCTGCCCTCCTAACAAGTTCTCAAGTGTACAATATGGTATTGTTACCTACGGGTACAATGTTGTCCAGCAAATCTCTAGAACGTATTCATCTTGCCTCACTGAAACTTAATGCCCCTTATCAGTAACTCCTCATTTCCCCCTCCCTACAGCCCCTGGCAGCCACCATTCCACTCTTTGGTTCTATGAATTCGAAAATTTTAGAGACCTCATGTAAGTGCAATCATGCAGCATTTGTCTTTCTGTGGCTGACTTATTTCAGCAAGAATAATGCCTCCCAGGTTCATCCATGTTATCACATCTTGCAGAATTTCCTTCTTTTCTAAGGTTGAATAGTATTCCATTGTGTATATATACCACATTTTCTTTATCAGTTCATCTGCTGCTGGATATTTAAGTTGTTTCCACATCTCGGCTATTGTGAATAGTGATGTCGACCCTGGAAATACAAATATCTCTTTGATATCCTGATTTCAAGTCTTTTGGGTGAAAACCCAGATGTGGGATTGCTGGATCATAGGGTGGTTCTATTTTTAGCTTTTGGAGGAACCTCATACTGTTTTCCACAGTGGCTGCACCATTTTGCATTCCCACCAACAGGTGCAAGAGTTCTAATTTGTCCACATCTTCACCAACACTTGTTGCTTTTTTTTTTTTTATTGTAGCCAATATGACAGGTATGAGGTGACATCTCCATGGTGGTTTTGATTTGCATTTCCCTGATGATTAGTGACATTGAGCATTTTTTAATTTTCATGTATCTGTTGGCCATTTTTATGTCTTCTTCGGGGAAATGTCTGTTCAAATTCTCAGTCCATTTTAAAATCAGGTTATTGGTTTTGTTGCTAGTGAGTTCTAGAGTAGTTTCTTACATATTTTGAAGATTAACCCCTTATCAGATATAGGATTTACAAATATTTTCTCTCATTCCATAAATTGCCTTTTATGGAAAGGAATCCTCTGTTCATGGAGTGAAAGACCTACTATTGTTAATATGTCCTTACTATCCAAAGAGATCTGCAGATTCAGTGCAGCCCCTATCAAAATCCCAATGGCAGTTCTTACAGAAATAGAAAGACAATTCTACAATTCATAGAGAACCACAAAAGACCACAAGTTGCCAAATAATCTTGAGAAAGAAGAACAAAGCTAGAGGTATCAATTTCCTCATTTCAAAGTATATAGAAATCTATAATAATCAAAACGGTATGGCACTGGTATAAAGCCTGACATACAGGCCAATGGAACAGAATGGAGAGCCCAGAAATAAATCCACACATGTATGGTCACCTGATCTTTGACCAGGGTGCCAAGAATATGCCACGGGGAAAGGAATTCATCAAAAGAAAGAATGAAATTTGATCCTTATCTTAACACCAGACATAAAAAAAAAAAAAACCCTCCAAATGGATTAAAGACTTAAGCATAAGACCTAAAATCATAAAACTCCTTAAAGACCTATATGTTTGATATTGGTGTTGGCCATGATTTCATGGATATGACACCAAAAACAAAAACAAAAAAAGTGGGACCACATCAAACTAAAAAGATTCTGCCCAGCGAAAGAAACAATCAACAGAGCGAAGTGATTCAATTAAGTCTTATCCTGAAGTACTCGCTCTAAGAGGGTGAAGTAAGCCTGTGGCTGCGGTTAGTTCTTGTTATTTTGTGACAATAACTGTAACATTTGTATTTTCACAGTTCGTTCTCAAGATAACTTAGTGAACAAAGTTATCACGCTCTTTCTATGGACGAAGAAATGGAGTATCAGAAGTTTGTGCTGTTTTCCCAAGATAGCCCAGTCTGAGGAACTGGGGTGCTTGCCAGGCCTTCCAGTCCTGAGTGCATCCTATAATCTCTTTGCGCCACAAGGTATGCACTGGATCAGCCCATCTGGTGTCCTCTTTTTCTAGGATAGGGATGTTGAAAGGGTGGCCCGGAAGCATTGCTTGGTGGCTCTGGTGGTAAATGGCAACCTCCTCACCTCTCCTGTCACGTGCTGGCCCAGCTTTGGGATAGGGAAGTGACATGATGCCCAAGGGTACCTCTGAGCTTATTAAATCCTTATCACATTTCCTGTGGGAATTCTGAGTAATTTAAGCAATAGATCAATAGTAGGAAGAATAGAACAGTGCTACCTTCATTCTTAAGCCAGCCTGCTGTGCTGAGCTTTACACTCATTGCTTTTCACTCACTGTGAATTTTATCTAACTTCCTTCTCTTCCCACTCGTGTCCCTGCAACCAAAGGTATTGTAATACGTTTACTGTCTTCTCTTACCACATCCTCCATTCTGATCCTTGTCTCCACTTTACCAATCTCTCTTCCCATTTAAAAAACAAAAAATGCTTCCTTCCAAGTGAAAATTAATAGGTACATTTCTCCTGAGAGAAATTCTTCTCTTGCCTAGATAGCTATGCTTTTCCTGAACAATCAGCCTGTTTTTGTCTTGTGAAAACTGAATTGTGTAACGGATCAGGCTTCCCTAGTTGAGCCGGCTGATAGAAAGGTGAGAACCAAGTTCATGAATTTCCCATTGCACATACTGATTCTCTATCATGGGTATTTTTGTATTAACCTCATTTTGGGGTACATCTCATAACTCTACCCTTGTTTTGCTTTCTCTTTTTCCACTTATTTTAAAACACGGTCTCTTGTTGTAATATATGCATCTCTCTAGGCCACCTAATAATTCAAGTCCAAATTGGAGAAGGGTTAGCTCAGACAGGCCCATTTCTGGCAGAGGGTGGGTCCTCTGTGAGGGCGTGCTCTTCGAGGTCCAATTGGAATCTGCTTCCTCATGGAGAGATGTGGGGCAGTGTTTCCATTATGTATGAGATGACTTTCTATCTTGGCCTTTATTTGACCTTGGTTTACAGGTGAGCCCCTGTCTGCTGAACTGCCCTACCTAACTCTAGATTTTATTCATGTGTCCATTTATTAATTAATTTACTGATTCATCCCATCCATGCCTTCTTCATTCCTTCCTCTATTTGATGTCCATTGAGTGGCTTCAAAGTACTTACTACATACTGTTCAAGGCTCTGCCGGGGTACAAATAGGAAAATACGTATTTACCTCCCCATCTGCTGTGGGAGACAGGTGTGAATACACATGAACATTGTATAAACAATGGATTCAATTCTGTTCAAGACAAGTAGATGTCCAATATCCTGGGCTGGGCCCCCTCAGAGAAAAGCATTTGAAGAAGGGTTCCTATAGGAGGTAACATTGTACCATTGCCGAAAAGCTGAGGAAGTGTTTGTTAAGTGGGGCAGGCAGGGCAGGGGGTGGGGTGTGTCTGGGGGAAGCTCTTCAGGTGTAGGAAACTGTATGTGCAAAGAATATGGGTGTTTCAAAGTGGGTCTGTTCAGGGAATGCCGGAATAAGGTTCACTACTGTTGTTGGAAGACAAGGCTAGAAAAGAAGGCAGGCGTCAAATAAAGAAAGATCTGGTCCCCAAGTGAAATTCAGTCTTCCTTTCATTTAAACTTGACCCCATTGATGAGAGAATTTTTAATTCCAGTGTACTAATTTTAAAGTTTCTCATTTATTATTAATTGATAAAAATTAACAACCAGTAGTCTTTGGGTCGATTTTTGTTTTTGGTACTTATAACCCCATCGCAATTTGAAAGGAACATAACCTTTTTTTTTTTTTTTTTTTAAGATTTTTTTTATTCACTTGATGGGGGTGGGGAGAGCACAAGCAGGGGGAAAAGCAGGCTCCCTGACCGGGGGCTCGATCCCAGGGTCCTGGGATCATGACCTGAGCCAAAGTCAGATGCTTAACCCACTGAGCCATCCAGGTGCCCCTGATAGGAACATAAATTTAAAGTAACCATCTGGTTACTTGTTAGCTCATTACTGTTAGAATTGATTTGAATCCAGAATGTTATCAGAGAATGGCCCAAAGTGAATCTGGTTCTGATTCATACAGTCCTTACTGGGACTGTACACATTTAACATTTCCTTCCTAAGAAAGTTTAAAGCAACTACTGCTTTTTACTATCCTGGGAGGCTGTAATACCTCTCAACGCACCCTTGACCACAAGCAAGACTTCTCATTTTTTTTTCCTGGAAAAAAAAAAATTAAGGTAAGTCATGGCATGAATGAAAATCTTAAAGACTATGAGATTTGTTTTGTTATTGTTAATTCTCCCCAACTTTCTTCCTTAGCACTAAGATATTACGTAGGATGCAATATTTCATTTAAAATTAAATGCCACTTGTTGTGCTTGGTGTAAAAGTATAATGACTCCAGGACCCATTGAAGATTTCCAGTTTGAGCTCTGAGGCTGTGGTTTCTCATTCAGTTTTTAGACTCTCCACAAAAACATTTTTGTAAAGAAAAATCTCCTCAGCTAAGGAACATGGAGGAACGCCAGGACTTAGCTGATCTCTGTAAATTGGCAGGCTTGGAAAACCATCTTCCAGCTGATTTTCAGACATAGTGTTAGCAATCAACAAATATTTTCTGAGCATCGCACACACACATTAAGGATGTCTTTGAAATAAAATGTTGAGAAAAGAGATGTGCTCTTAAGGGCGATGTTGGGCCCTGCTTCTTCATGGAGACATAATGTGCCTGTTTCCAATCTCTAATATAGCCTTGTGAAAGCACCGTGAACCTTTGGGGAAAAATAATATAAATCAAACGAATATACCCCTTTGTGTAGGCTCAAAGAGAATGACACAATTTAAACGAAAGATCAAAATTAAAGAAAATAGGCTCCCACCTGTGGACATGTGTGCGTGTGCACGTGGGGCTCTCTTTTTGGAGACTGGAAATGGAGGTAGTTAAAAGGTTGAATTGAAAACAATGTGAGTGGTTAACCTTTTTATGTTGCTTTGCAATGCCGGATTTTATCCTTCCTTATCTTGGTCCACCATTTAAAGAGAATTCTGTGTTTGAAAAGGAATGAAAAAAACGTAATCTGCCAATAATATCATAAAATGCCAGTGAACATAGCTATTTTACAGGTCATTCGGACCCAAGTCCTCATCCGTTTTCTTTAAAATTGCAGTGGACGCAGGTCTAAATTACTACAGCAAAGATATTTGGCTCTCAGGGTCAAAGGAAACCTGGTTGTGTCTGCGGCCCAGCCACAGAGGCCACCAGCAGTGGGGGTCAGAGGTATGATCTTTGGACGGACAGATTTTGCTGCAGGGGTGTTTAGACCCAGCCAGTGTGCGTTTCTAGGGACCGCTTTTCATTCTTTTTTTTTTTTTTTTTTTTAAAGATTATTTATTTATTTATTTGACANTTTTTTTTTTTTTTTTTAAAGATTATTTATTTATTTATTTGACAGAGAGAGACAGCCAGCGAGAGAGGGAATACAAGCACGGGGAGTGGGAGAGGGAGAAGCAGGCTCCCAGGGGAGGAGCCCGATGCGGGGCTGGATCCCAGAAGGCGGGGATCACTCCCTGAGCCGAAGGCAGACGCTTAACGACTGAGCCACCCAGGCGCCCCTGCTTCCTTTTCATTTTTTTTTTTTAAATATTTTATTTATTTATTTGACAGAGATAGAGACAGCCAGCGAGAGAGGGAACACAAGCAGGGGGAGTGGGAGAGGAAGAAGCAGGCTCATAGCAGAGGAGCCTGATGTGGGGCTCGATCCCATAACGCCGGGATCACGCCCTGAGCCGAAGGCAGACGCTTAACCGCTGTGCCACCCAGGCGCCCCTTCCTTTTCATTCTTAACAAGTTATGTAGACAGTGATTTCTTTTGATTTGTGTTATCAGGAATTACAGGACTGTTTCTCATTCTTTAATTGAGACCTAACAGAAAGAGGAGTCATACTTTTGGGGAGTAAGAGGAAAATTATTAGAGTTGACTTGACGCGCCTGTTTGGAAGTCAAAATCGGGCATGGACTGACTTCTTAAACTTTCCGTTCCGAAGGCAAAGCCTTCCTGGTCTGTGTCTGCACTCCTGTGCGAGCGTGTCTCAACTCTGTCAGGGAAAAGCCCCCAAGAGCGGCCTCTGCTTTCTTTTGTGTGGAGCGTGGTCACACCCAGTGGCCAGTTGGGCTAATCGCACATATGTATTCCCCAGGGATACCTGAGAAAGAGCAGCTGGCCTCAGTCACTTCCCAGAGTGGACGCCAGAGGCCAATTTGGATAATAGCAGAACCACCTTGTTCCATTCCTTTGTTCCAAAATGCAGTGCCGGGGTAGGGAAAAGCCCCACACCATTCATGATGTTAACAATGGCAGCATTAGCAGTGACTGGTCTCCCACCGCGTTTGTTATTCTTAAAATTAGGACCCATGAATATAATGAGATGGATTTTCACAGAAACATTTAAGGGCAGACTGAGACAAAGAGGTATTGCTTTTTATTCTTATTTCCCTTTATTTGTGAATAATTTAAACATTTTGAGTGTTAACTGTTCTTTTCATTTTGTGTTATTTTTGAATTGAAGGGAGCAATATCAGGTAATGTAACAACAACAAAAAAAGACCATCTTTTTAGAATGCAAATTGGGGCAGAAACCCTATTTAGAAATTTTTAAGAACTCCAAACTGCAGCATCCCCTATTAGCATCACAATGGCACTTTCTTTCTTGCCTGCTTGCTTTCAAAAACTCTCCGGAGTAGACACTGTTGGCACTCAGGGGCAGGTATGACTCATAGGAGCGCGGGAGTTGTGCTTGTGACTTGTGCTTTCCTGTTAGGCTGATGATCACGAAGTAGAATTCGTGTCCATGGAAGATGTCTCGCCAAGTGAAAATGTAGCCCATTTCTTTGTAGGGGAGGGCCAAACTGGCCAGTTTCTCTGCACCATGGGTAGATACAATTTTCATGATCCCTGAGGTCTTTTCAGAGCCTCCTATGGCCCCAGATTCTCACAGCAGCTCTGATATTCATCCCACTTACAGCCTGAATCAAGCCTCACTTTTCTAATTGAACCTCTAGTCAGTGATGATCTCCCCTTGTCTGATGTTCAATCATTTGGCACTTAATGAAGAATAAGGGCTTTAACCGCCCATGACAGATTGAAGCCAAGACACCAGCGTCTGAGTCTCCAGCTTCACCCCTAACCAACAGCTGAGCTTGGTTTGAAAATTACTCGCTTCCAACCAGAAGGACTTGATCTCCTTCTGTAAGACCAGAAGGTTGTACTAGAAGATATCTGACATCCCTTCTGGCTCCTTGAGAGTAACTTTCATCAGACCCTCTTCCCCTCTCTTAATTCATTATTACAACTTGATTATTTTCTTTCCAACGTTATTCATTTCTCATTTAAAACCAGCTATTTATAATGAGTTCTGCAGTCTTGGATTGGTGTTTGGATCCCCCTCCTTGTTTCTGTGCTTCCTATGAGTCCTGCAGCCAAGATCTACTGTCAAGGACCATGTGTGTGGTTAGTGATGTGTGTTCTTGTTTTATTGATGTAGAGCTCTTATTTCTGTTTCAGTGCACAGAACATTTCCCACTTGATGCTCAGAAGAGGGAGAACCAAAATATTTTTACTATTAAAAACAAAACCCTGAAATCATTGTGTTGTTTGCTCTTGCCTTGCCTGACTCTCATCAACCTAGACTCTTCTGAAGAGCTTCCCTTTTCTGAACATCTATAATGGCCCCAATGGACTAGACTAGTGAGGCATTCTTACCAGAAAGATGTTTAAGGAGGTTACATGGAAAGAACATGGCATTCTTGTTTCTGTATAACGATGGACTTAACTTTCAGTTGTTCCTCTAAACAGGAGGAGTATTTCCCTTCCAAGAAAATTTGAAACACTTCTTCATCCATAGTGAAGAAGAAGAAGGAGGAGGAGGAGGAAGTGAAGGAGGAGGAGAAGGGGAAGGGGAAGGAGAAAGGGAAGGAGGAGAAGAAGGAGAAGAAGAAAAAGAAGGTGAAAAAGAAGAAGAAAAAAGGAAGGAAGGAAAGGAAGTAGGGAGGAAGGAAGGGAAGTAGGAAGGAAGGAAGAAAGAAGGAAAAAATCTGATAAAAGAACACAGTTGCCAAAGAGATCGTCAATATAACCACAGTAAGCAGAGGTTCACCAGCTGCAAAGTCATCAGCCAGAATCAGATTTGGTGGAATTTTAAAAAAAAGGAAACCTTCACTGGAAATTGAAAGTTACAGGCTCAGTGCTTAAAGATAGAAGTTTAATAAAGCAGATAATAGATGCTAAGAGTGACCACAGTGCTTAGGCAAGAAGCCAATACTTTTGACCAGTGATTCTGAAACTGTAATCTTATCAAAATCATCTGGGTGGCCCTTCATAAGTCTAAGTGCTGGGATCCACACCCTGGGCTTGTGATTCTGTCCATCTGGGATAGGGCCAGAGAATTTGCATTTTTAATAGTTCTTAGATAATGTTGATGCTGAGTTTCTTGAAATCACACCTACCTCATAGGACCATTCTATTAAGTAAGCTAATATTTTTCAAATCCTCAGATCAATGTTAGGCACTCAAAAAACATAAAAAAGAATTTTTAATGATTAATTACAAGTGCCCTATCAGTTATTGCTATGCATAATGTCTAGATTCTGCTACTGAGGGTGTACCAGTATAAACACCAGATAGAATTTTATTCTAACAAAGCTGATTATGGTCTCATTGTACTACATGGTACATGACACTGTTTTGCTGACCTATCAGAAAATGCCTTACTATTTTTTAATACCATATTCTCTGGAAGGTGTGGATCTAGACCTCTTGTTTCTATTTCTCTGATTGGCGCTGACACCTAGTTGGTGCTCAGTGTATTAGTTTATCTATACCCATATCATTGTGCCTGTAACATAGACATGAGGGGCAAGAATTATGGGGAACAAGATATATTGTCGCAAAAGAATATCTTTTCTACCATCCATCCATCCGAGAATATTCCCAGTCTGTGGATTACCTTTTCATTTTCTTACTTGTATCTTTTGAAGAACAGAAGTTTAAATTTTGAATGAAGTGTAATTTCTTGGGTTTTCCTTTAATATTTAATGTTTTTATGTTCTAAGAACTCTTCCCCTAGTCCAAGATTGTGGAGATTTTTCCCTTATATATTTTTCTAAAAGCTTTATGATTTTAGGTTTTATGCTGAGTTCTTTAATACATTCAAATAAATTTTTGAGGCCTGAGGTTCGTTTCTTTCCGTACCGATGGCCACTTGTTCAGCACCATCTGCTGAAAAGTCTACACTTTCTTCATTGAAATGCATTCATATCTTTGTCAAAAATTAATTGACCATATGAGTTTGGTTCTAATTCTGGAATCCATTCTGTTTCATTCTGTGTCTATCCTTACACCAAACACACATTGTCTTGATTTCTATGGCTTTATAGTAATTCTTGAACTCAGGTAGTGAAAGCCCTCCAAGTTTAATCTTCTTTTCCAAAAATTATTTTGGGTATATTCTATGTCCTTTGCATATCCACATGTATTTTAGAATACCTTGTTAATTTTTTATAAAAAGAGTATGATGGTATTTTAAACAAGATTGCCTTGAAGATAGGATCAGTTTGGAGAGATGCTTATCTTAATAAAATTGAGTCTTCCAATTCATGAACATGTAGATTGCTCCATTTATTTATATTCTTTATTCCTCTCAGCAACGTTTTGTAGGTTTTAGTGCACAGATCTTTTACATCTTTTGTTAAATTTATTCCTGAGTACATTTTTTGTTTTGTTTTTGATACTAGTATGAATTCTATTGTTTTATACATTTAAACAAGTTGAATTGTGTATTGCAGGTATCCAGTAATACACTTGGTTTTTGTATATTGACCTGACTTGTGACCTTATTAAATTCATTTAGGAATTTTTGTACCTCTTTTTGGAGACTCTTTAGAATTTTCTGTACAGAGAACTGTGTTTTCTACAAATAAAATTCTTCCCTTCTAATTTTATGCCTTGTATTTCTTATTTGCCTTATTGCACAGTGTAAGAACGTCAGTACAATATTGCAAAATAGTGGTAAGTGGTGAAAGCAGACACCTTTGTCTTTAATCTTTGGGACAAAGCATTTATTTTTTCAGCATTAAGTGTGCTATTACTGTAGGTTTTCCATTGATGCCTTATATTTGGATGAGGAAATTTTCTTCTATTTCTAGTTTGTTGAGAAATTTCATTATGAATGGCCGTTGAATTTTCTAAAGTGCAACCTCTGCATCTATTGAAATACGTAAATGGCTTTTCTTCTTTATTCTGTTAATGTGTAAATGATCTTGCTTGATTTTCGAGTGTTGGGCCAACCTTGCTTTCCTTGGATGGGCAGTACCTGGTCATGGTGTAATATTCTTTGTATGCATTGTTGAATTCTGTTTGCTAATTGATTGTTAATAATTTTGCATACATGTTCACATGTATGGGATTTTTATCTATGGTTTTCTCCCCTTGAAGTCTCTGTCAGGTCTGGTATCAGAGTCATGCTGGACTCCTAAGAAGAGTTGGGAGATACTGTTCCTCCTTTAGTTCCTGAGAGTGTTTTCATTTAAAGATTGGTACAATTTGATTCTTTTTTTTTTTTTAAAGATTTTATTTATTTATTTGACAGAGATAGAGACAGCCAGCGAGAGAGGGAACACAAGCAGGGGGAATGGGATAGGAAGAAGCAGGCTCATAGCGGAGGAGCCTGATGTGGGGCTCGATCCCATAACGCCGGGATCACGCCCTGAGCCGAAGGCAGACGCTTAACCGCTATGCCACCCAGGTGCCTCAAATTCTTAAATGTTTCATAGAATTTAGCATGAGAACCAACTGGGCCTAAAGTTTTCTTTGTGAAATTGTTTTCACTGTGAATTCAATTTCTTTAATAGATATATGGCTACTTAAATTTTGTATTTCTTCTGCAGTCAATTTTCTTACATTGTGCTTTTCAAGGAAATAACTTCACTCAAGTTATCAAATGTACTTAGAGTATTATTAGTGATATTTTCCTTTTGACCTTCCAATGTCTGCAAGAACTTCAGTGATAGCTCCTCTTTAATTCTTGGTTTTGGTAATTTGTGTTCTCTTTCTCTCTCTAAGTCTAGCAAGATGTTTGTCAATTTTATGTTTTCGAAGAATCAACCTTTCCTCTATTTTTTTGTTTGCTTTTACTTCGCAACATTTTTACTCTAATCTTTATCCTTTCTTTGCTTCTGCTTTTTATGAGCTTAATTTTCCCTTCTTTTTAACTTCTTAGGATAGAAACTTAGATTATTGATTTTACTCCTTTATTATTTTGTAACAGGGGTATTTTTCATATGTTAGCTAATTTATGCCACAGGTACCATCATTGCTTCCATTTTATAAACAATCCGAGGCTCAAAGAGCTTATACTCTTCTGGGATTAGAGAGGTAGAATGGATGGAACCTGAATTCAGACCCAGGCAGCAAAGCTCCTATGTCTGCCCGTGGGGCCTTGAGAGCCAAGGATGAGGCACAGGCTTTGTACCCTGAGGGAACTGAAAAGTCAGAACTCAAGGACTGCTAAGTGCTTCCTTTGGCCATGTTTTGCACAGTCCCCAGTATGTTCTTGTCTCAAGCTCCTTTCTTCCCTCAGCCATGAGCCCAATGTATGACACAGCGTGCTGGGACGCCGCAAGCATGCGCTTAGAGGCTGCAGACCCACGCGGGTAGCTTAGATGCTCTTGTTGAGTATATAAATATGCTTTTAATGCAGCTTCACCAATAATCAACCCCCACTCTCCCCACCCCCACACCTCCCACTTGTCTTCCTCCCTCCTCCAACATGGATGCTTTGGGGCCTACGGGTGGGGCCACCAGCCAGCAATTCTCTAGCATCCAGGGTCTGCAAGGACAGGAGTGCGGGAAGTTTTCAAGGTCTGTGCTCCAGGCTGCGTGATGCATTGACTACTCCCTGAAGAGCCCTCTGCTTATAATTGCAGAGATTTTGGCATGTGCTCCCTGACGAAAGAACAGATGTTTCCTTCAAGAACAAAAGAACAGGGCACAACTGTTGGCCTAATGGTTTGCCACTAAAAACATTGAATGTGGAAGCAACAAGTCCTAACGAGAATGTCCCTGCAGGATCACGAAGCTGGTGCCAGGAATCAAGAGTGAAATGAGAGGACTCAGTGCTGCTTTTTCCGTTTCAATCGGCAGTGTACTGGATGTTTTTAACCTCTTCAGGTAAGTAGCAACAGAATATTCTTTCTAGCTGTGTGCATGCATTGTGTGGCTGTCCAGTAACATGTCTTCATGACTGATCTTGCAAGATCCCAAGTCTGGGATCATTTTGGAGACGCATCAGATAGTGATTAGAGGCACTATTGAACCTGCACGATCCACCTGCAGACCATTTACTGGGGAAGCATTCTCTAAGACACAGCTCTCAATCCAACTACAGACACCAGTGCAAGTTTTTCTCTTCTATGCCAGCTGGAACTTCAAAGTACAAAGAGCCCACATATAAAAATGGAAAAAACAAAGAGCCTCAAAAAAAGGCCTAGCCTCAGAGCTCACCTTCCAAAATTCAGGATGCCTCTCGTGTTAGAAACCTTCCACCCAGCAAACACATCACGTGTCCCATGGGGCTTCAGTCATGTTCCTAGATAGCTCCTCCAACTCTCCATCTCTGAAGAATATCTCCTTTGAGGCTGTCCTTGGCTTTAGCCCAAAGGAAAGACATTTTCTTTCTTATTCTTTCCCTCACCCCATTACCCCAACTGTTTTCTTAAATTATCAGAATTGGGAAAAATATTATTTTGATTCTTTCAACTTCTTTTACTTTGAGCTGTTCATCACCAAAAAAGATCAGTCTTTGAGTTTTGCAAGTCACAGTTAGAAAAGAACATCCATGGCATCTCCTACTAAAATCTGTACTATGTCAACATGATATTTACAAATCTCTGCTCAAATTTCCTTTCAACTTCAGCCAGAGAGATGATATATCCCAATGTGGCAACTGGGCAGTCCTAGTTTATGCTTCTGGTCCTGGTTTATCCCTCTTGTCCTGATGTTCTGTTTGCTGATTTGGACAATTTGTTATATGATCATAATCTCCTTAGCAAGCGTTTTTGAAAATATTTATCATTCTTCTAATAATTTATATCAAATTTTCTGACACTGCCACTATACTGGTGATGTGGGAAATGTGTAACCAAACATAGGGAGTGATGTAATGTTTTCATAAAGTGAATCTCCTAATTGCATATAGATTAAAGTCCATATTGTTTTTCCTTAAGTTTGGTTGAGGTAATGTAATTACGAAAATGTTGTTTCTTAGAAGTCTTAAGGTTTTGAATTTGGTAAGGTACATAGAATAGTTGTAAGTGCTCTCATATTTGAGTTCCAAATGTGGGTTACATTTTTGAATTGTGTAACAGCCCAGGAATACATTAAAAATCCCACAATTCTATGCTTTTGTTACTTGTAATTATACATTGTACATTACAGAGATCAAACATCAAAAGTAGATTCCTTTAGAAATTGAATGAATATGAATTCCAAGGTGACAAATCTTAACATTCTAATCGAGTTAGGACATTCTTTGAAAGAGTGGGTCAGTGTGAAATTTAGACACATCAGTGTCCACTGTCATCTCTGATCAACTGTGTGGTTCTGGGCTGCTTTCTCCCTCTGTCTCAGTTTCCCGATCCACTAAGAGGTCATATATACACTTTCTTTACAACTTCTCACAAAAATTCTTGCAAAGGTAAGCAGGCCCCTATCTGGGCTAGTGCTCTGAAAGTAAAACACATTATCCATCTTACTCTAGCTGCACTTAACCTAATACAGTAGGATTCTGTGGCAACCACATCACAAGATACTGGAAGTCTCAGTCTCTGCGGGACAGCACTCAGGATGAATTAAAAATTTGGGTCAGAAGGCCCTGGCTGCTAAATGACATTTTTCCATATTCCAGACAGTGAGCAAAATTCCACAAGTGTCTCAGCTCATCGCTTGTTTATTTTCATGGCTTGATTCAAAACAATACAAACAGGTGTACGTCTACTTTATTTCAAAGCTGTACTCCCTGGGTGGCTTGGGGGTGGGAGAAAAACTTCCATTTCTATGGGAATAAAAAAGTCATTTCACAAAACTGAAAATGATGAAAATTGAAAGAAGGAAAATGATGGGCGCAACTGACCGATTTCCCGTACTTGGGAGTAAACTAGAAGGTTGTGACGCTACTTGGTTCTCTCCCTCCTTCTCCAATGATTGGATGCCACAACTTAATGAAAATTAACACGACTGTGTTGGTTTTGTTCAAATATGTTTGCATTTCAATTAATAACAGCAATGCCCACCTGTCTCTATTTCATCCATAATGAAAGCTCTGGGTTGAAAAATCTCCTTGACTGGATGCGAAGGAAAAGTGTGAAACCCGCAGAAGTATATACTGTTGTCCTGATGTCAGGTGCACAGGTGATGTGAAGTAATTTTTCCAGCAGGAGTGACAAATAGAACTCAAGTTATCTTCCCCTTTACCTGTGGCTTCTTGTAAGTGATGGCTCATATTATAAAAGCTCAAGGATCCTGGTCTGTGAGTACAAGTCCATGGATTTCTGGGAGAGGTAGGTGTCCCTGTTAGGCTACCAAGACACCCTGCTTTGCCTGGGATGGTCCAGGTTTGTACGTTTGGCCCAGTGTGATTTTTAATAGCACCTCCTCTCATTCCTAAAGTGTTTGAATTTGGATGATAAATTACTTGGTCACACTACCCATGCTGGCTGCTGAGCACACAACCTGGGTGTTAAGATCCCTGTGTGCTCACCAGTTGGGAGGCCGGGAGCAGGTGACCCCCACCCATGACCGACGTGCAATATCTGGGTGGACCGAGGTGCTTGATGACAGTCAATTTCTTAGTCTGTGCTCTGTCTTTTAATACATATTCCCAAACTAATTGTCTCACTAAATTCGCTAAGTGTATTTTCTGGCTGCAACATTTCTATTTGGGAAAGATGCCAGGATTGTCAGCCAGTAAAGACTTCAGTCCTTTCTTGGCCAATTTGCCAAAAAAACATCAGAGGGAGTTATTGATCTTTTCCCTTGTACTCATTCAGCTAATTTTTTTTCCCCCGTTTCCTTTCTTTTCTTCTTCTTAAGCTGACATCCAATAAAAGCTATTTCTTTCGGGTGCCAGCAACATGTCAGAGCCAACACCATTCACAATATGAGTTGCAGTTTTCCCCTTTGCTCTACAAAGACCCTTTTCTTGGTTCTATTGACAACACAGGTATCTGTCAAGCTTGCTTCCCTCTTGCATTTATTTTTTGGGTGGCTATGAGCCTTGACAAGTTCACGGGACTAAATCCCATTTTGGATACTGCATTTGCATCTGATTGCACGTTGCACACTTTTTTTTTTTTTTAAAGATTTTATTTATTTATTTGACAGAGATAGAGACAGCCAGTGAGAGAGGGAACACAAGCAGGGGGAGTGGGACAGGAAGAAGCAGGCTCATAGCAGAGGAGCCTGATGTGGGGCCCGATCCCACAACGCCGGGATCACGCCCTGAGCCGAAGGCAGACGCTTAACCGCTGTGCCACCCAGGCGCCCCCACTTTTTTTTTTTTAATTACACAATATACAAGTTATCAGGGCAATCTTATTTTATACTTAAATTGTAAAAGAAAGCCTGGAAGATTAGTCAGGGCATTTAAATAGCTAATTAGTTTCTCAACGGGAGTAAATTTTGGATTTGGCCTTCAGAAATATGAACTATTCTTTCAAAATCTCTGACACCGAATAGTGCTGCATTCCCCACTGTGAGAGCTGTTCACCTCTGGCCTTTTCTTAGCTGGAGGCTTACTCTTATATTGTCCTATTAGGTAAGATAAAAGAAGGAGGCCTTGGGGATTGCAGCAGAAATACCAGAGAGCTGGGCAAAGTGGCGACAGCGGCGATAAAAATTAAGATCTCCGGGAAGCTGTAAAGAGCAGCATAGCGACAAGTATTAGCAGATGCTGGTGAGTGAGCGCCATGCAAAGTGAGAGCAGGACAGGACAAACAAACCCTCACTCTCTTCGCCTGAATTGTCCTGAAAACAGCGTACCCCTCCGCTTGCTAGGCCGCATGGAGCCGCTCTGGTGATGCTTGAAGGCTCTGTCGCGGGGAGAGCATCACGGTGAGCACAGAATCACGGCCCGAGGATAGCACAGCTCTCTGGGTGGTTCTCCCAGGACCACCGTGAGAATAATGAAGACCAACGTCGTATTCCCTACACTGACAGCAGCGGAAGTGTCTGGCCTGAGCGCCTGGCCGGTCAAACCACTACCGCCAAGCTTCTCATCCTTGTGTGATCCCTCCTGATGCCGCTTCATAGAATTTCAAAACCGTTGGAACGCAAACCAGCGATCTTTTCTTTTTATTCCCTTTCTTCTTCCTGCCCACTCCTCCTGGTCCTAGGAGCAGGGCTCCTGAGGTTATGCAAGCCGCTTTGGGTGGGGATGACGGAGGTGGGAGGGAGACAGTGATCTATAAGTAATTTACAAACTGATCTATGCATTCTAAAAATATGCCTGTGAAATTTTCGTAATTCTAAAATGGGAATGGAACCAAAATGTTTAGTCAGACACGATAATTATAGCTAACATTTATTGAATGCTTATAATGGGCCAGCTACTGTTCTAATTGCTTTACATTTATTAGCTAATGTAGTTCTCACAATAGCCCAATGAGACCATTATTATTGCCATTTTACAAAGCAAGAAACAAGCACAGAGAGGGTGGGATGCAACGGAGGTCAGCAGGGGTGGAGGGTGGAGTCGGTGTTGGGATCCAGCTCTTCTCACACCCCAGCAGCGCCTTTAAGGGTATATGGTACTGGCAGTGCAGTTCAAACTGACCCTAATTCCTGCCCCTAACTCTTGGCGAATTTTGTAAGGACTGTTCTTATAATAGGTGAAGGGCAATATTTTAATTTCTTATCCCAGAAGTGTTAGTAATCAGAAAGCAATATTGTAGAATAGATTGTGCCTGGATATTAATTACCTTGATTATGTATGCGTGAGTTTCCTACGGCTGCTGGAGCTGAGTTCTGCAGACTGGATGGCTTAAAATATCAGGGATTTATTGTTTCACATTCTCAGAGGCTGGAAGACTAATGTCATCAAGGTGCTGGCAGGGCAGAGCTCTCTTCGAAGACTCTAGAGAAGAACCCATCCTTTGCACTTGCCAGCTTCTGGTTATTGGCGTCCATCCTGCTTGTCGGTGCATCATGCCAATGTCTGTCTCCATCATGGCTCAGTGATTTCCCTGTATGTCTGTGTCCACTATTTCCTCTTCTTATGAGGACACCAGTCATTGGATTAAGGGCCACCCTAATCCAGTATGACCTCATCTTCACTCGATTATATCTGCAAAGATGTTTCCGAGTGGTCACATTCACAGGTACTGGGGACTAGAACTGGAACATATCTTGGGGGGGGCAAAATTCAACTCATAACAATATTCCTATCTGCTCAGCCCATATTATGTCCTCTGTTCTGATCTTGAGAATAAGTCAAGAAAAATGTTTTCCCCATACATTTTTTCTTTTTCCTCTAACACATGTACATGATTCTTTTATTTTCTCCTTCAAACAGCATCTATTCTACCAGCAGATGTTTCTCCCGTAATAACAAGCAGACGAATTCCACACTCGAGGGACCTGGCATCGGGGTAGAGCGGTTCTCATGATAGACTTTTTATAGCAAAGCCCTTTTATTCTCTCTTCTCAACCTACTTTTCCATCACTTTTCCGTAGTCATCATGACAGTAGCATGGAAGTGATCGCATAGTTGATGTTTTCGGTTTCATTGTGCAACAAGGATTTCTCCATACCATTATGAGAACTCTGGTTATTATTTAACTTACCTGGTAATACTTGAGCAAAGAGAAGATACATCATTGCACCATTCTCATCTTTGGCTCTGAAGTCTCCTCCCCTTTTTTTTCGTGTGCTCTAGCAGCGCGATGAATATGTGTGCATACACCTTGTACTTCATTTTGGATTCTTTTCTAAGAGGAATTTCTAAAAGAATATAATATTTTGGTATATCTCGATGGTCTGTCATATGATACAGACTGCTGTCAGAAATTGCACCAGAATCACTCCCTGTTGTTGTCATCAAGCTTGTAGCATTTAAAACATTTTTTAAATAGTCTGTAGTTATTCTAGATTGTATTTCATGACTATCATGGTTGAACACTTTTCAAATGCATTTCTTCTAAACTTTAAAATCATCTGGGAACTGAAAAACAGGGCAGCTTATCTTTCTTTCACAGTTGTTCAAAGCACGTGGGAAGGAAGTTAGATTGAATTGGTTGCATAACCCAATATTTAAAGTTTCCTGAGTTGATAGGGCTACAATAATGTAAACTTTGTTCTTAATGCCCACATCTTCAAATTTTATAATTAAAATGGTTTAAATTTAAAAAGGACAGATTTTTTTTATTAATATAATTTTAAGTTTGTGAGAAAAAAAGACCCAGTGTACGTAACTTATTTTAATTAAATAAGATTATTTAAATGTTTGCTATGCTTGGTGGTGTTTTTTTCTAATTTACGCTGGTAAACACATGTCCTAAATACTCACTATTAACTTGTTGAATGGAGGATGATTCACCCCTTAATAGATTCATAAGTATTTGCTTAAATTAGCTTTAGTAAATAAAATTACCAGCTTATCACTCACTTTTCTAAAATTACTACTGCTAAGGTAATTTGCAAGTTTATCAAATTGCATTATGACTTAAAAATGTATAATAATACACATTGATTAAGAATTTACCTTTATATGGGATTTCTGAAATGAATTCATTTAAGATTCTATGTATGATTAAAGGAGACATATTTCAGCAAATATATTCTCAGTGATATGTATTTTAAATCACATCTACTTTATATCGGTTATTTATTATAATTGAATCCGAGAGTGTTCTGCTGAGGGCTGCCTTGCAAAGAGGGATTGTTTTTTAGCCAATACCATCACACTTTATTTCAAATTAATTATGTTTCTCTGGTTCTCCCGTTTTACGGAAACCATGGAGTTGACCCCAGACTCAGAGTCACTTTGGGTACTCAATCCTAAATTTATTTAAGGCCAGCCTCCTTCTTGACCTCCACCCATAGATTCACTGTTGCCTTGGACTTAGGAGTTCTGGGCAGAGGCAAATAAGACAGCAACCTCAGTCTCCGTGGACTGAATTCAGTGTTTAGTAGGTCTCGATTCTAGTCGCATTCTGACCATAGAACCACACCACAAAGCTAACCAGTCAGGCTTCCTGCTGTATGAACCAATTATATATATAATATATTTATATGCACATGCATGCACACACACACTTCTATGTGCACACATTTAAGATTTTTTTGCATTTTGGCTCTCTGTATTCTAGGCTTATTTTGCAGTTGTCAAGGAACAGATAGCCAAGCATTTGGTAATAGAAAAGGAAAAAGAATGTTATTAAAATCAACTTTAAGTGCCTTAGCCCAGAAANCAGAGGCAAATAAGACAGCAACCTCAGTCTCCGTGGACTGAATTCAGTGTTTAGTAGGTCTCGATTCTAGTCCCATTCTGACCATAGAACCACACCACAAAGCTAACCAATCAGGCTTCCTGCTGTATGAACCAATTATATATAATATATTTATATGCACATGCATGCACACACACACTTCTATGTGCACACATTTAAAATTTTTTGCATTTTGGCTCTCTGTATTCTAGGCTTATTTTGCAGTTGTCAAGGAACAGATAGCCAAGCATTTGTAATAGAAAAGTAAAAAGAATGTTATTAAAATCAACTTTAAGTGCCTTAGCCCAGAAAGGAGTAGCATAGCTCCAGATAGCCTTTCATTTAAACAAAGTATGTTGGTTGAACTTTGGTGCAGGATTTCAGTGCTCAAGAGATTAGATTGGAGAGAAA